>NC_026003.2:62988958-63091416 GCF_000442705.2 Elaeis guineensis
GATCCTGAACAGCAGGTTTGGGACTCTCTGGGGTCCTTTCTTGAGGTAGGCTGATTTACTATTTTCTTCCTTTCGCTTCTTCACTTAGTTCATTCCATAGCTTTCATATTGACTTCTTGGCCACTCTTGCAGATTGGACACCAGCTCATCGCCAACATCGAGGCGATGAAAGATGCAAAGAAAGAAGCAGCTTAGGCGGAGGAAGGCCGCCAGGCTGAGGTTGCCCATCTTAAGGAGAAGGTCGCCGAAGTCGCGAGTCTCCAAGAGGTGCTCCAGAAGGAGGAACAAACTTCGACGGATCTAAAGGTTGCTTTGGAGGAGGAAAGAAAAAAGGCAGAGGCCGAGGTCTCCAAGCTGAAGGAGCAATCCCGACCTTAGTCTCGGAGGCAAGGGCCCAAGCAGTGGAAGAGTTCAAGACCTCCTCTGAGATGAGGGATCTGAAAATCAAGTTCGGCCAGGCCATCTTTTTCAAAGGCTTCGAGCTTTGTCAGGAGAAGGTGGTCGAAAGTTTTTTGAACTCGACCTTAGCTTCCTGGATGAAGCGTCCGATGATGAAGCCGGACCTTCTGAAGCTGCTGCCGATCTCCCTCCAACCAGAACCTCTTCAACTGCCGCAGCTGTCGTGATCGACCTTTCGGGGGTCCCGAGCTCCTCCACTTCTGCTCCAGAGATCCGAGACCTCTAATTTTGTATTTTTCTTTGTTACAACTTTTTTTTTCTCTCTTTCTCTTATACTTAAGAATCATTCAATCGATGAAATCGGATTCCTCTTTACTGAGAGCTTCTTTTTCCTCTTCTACTCTCTTTTTTTTTTTCTTGTAATGATTTGCGTTGTGATGCTCTTGTTTTCCGACCACAGTGCCCTGTCGAAGCTCTTTCCCTACCGCAAGGGATTCCTTTGAAGCCTATGATACGAGATCTGAGAAGAAAAATTCGTCACCTAATGAAGAAATCAAAGAAGATGGATGATGAACTTCACATGTTGAGGAAGAGCCATTTGGAAGCCATCATGGAGGTTACTCGCCTTCGGAACCTCCACAGAAAGGACTTCATGGACTACAGTTGGAAGAAGACCAACTTTGAGAAGGAGCTTGAGGAACTCCAGAAATACACCAACGATCGATCTTGGACTCAGGCCTCCAGATCAGCTCCCTCAAGGTCTAGTTGGCAGCCACACGGGAGAAGATCGGCCAATTGGAAGGGAGCTCATCCAGGCTTCCAATTTAGGCTGACTACGGTCGGGACTGGTCGTGTAGGAACCAGATCTAGGGTTTCAGGGTTAGATCTTGAAACTTTTTCAAGATCATACAGTGGAAGACTAAAATAAATCAAAATTTATTTTTTAAAATCAAAGATCCCTAGATCCAAGATCCTATTACATGATTATTACATAGCATTAAATCAAAAATTAAAATATATAAATATAGCATGAACTACAGGTTGATCATATCAACATGTTTCTATACTACATCTAAAGTATGTATTAAACAATAGATCAGATCTATTACCTTGCAAGTTAGACATTCTAACCTCACTGATTCAGGCTTGAGGATGATGTTGCAAGCCGCACATGCATCCGACCTCTAGGAGTCATCCACACGAGCCCACGAATCTCGATCAGAAGTCCTGCTTCAGAAAATCAGCACAGTATGCTAGTACTGCGCTGATCCTTCTTTGATGGTTGATCAGGTGTCTCCTTCTTCTTGATTTGGACTCTTCCAAAGATGAAAAGTAGAAGGAGGAGTTTCAGATCTGAGACACTCTTAGGAAATTCAAGATGGAAGGAGGAAAGATATGAAAACAAACAACCCTCGAAAAAGACCCTCTTCTTCTTCTCATTTTTCTGTCTAGACACCCTAACTTGTGTCTTTTATATCTCCACGACCCAAAGGTCTTTCTCTCTGATTTTTGGATGGCCCAAAGGTCTCTCAAATCTCTATCTTTTTAAAAATTTAATAAAAAAATCATTTTATATAGAGAGATATGATAGAGTCTTTATCTAGGTCAAATACCTAGTCAAGGCTTATCCAAACATGGCAAGTTAAGGGGCTCCCAACTCTTGAGCACCTCCTCCTTATTTTTATTCATAGATCACCAGCAAAGGGTGCACAATGTGTACCCTAAAAGCCATGAAAATTTCAAAAAAAATTTGGATAGATTCGGTGCAAAATTGAAAGAGTTTTGGATTTCTAAAATTTTATCTCATAAAATTCGAAATCCAAACTTATTCCTTTTTGATTTGATCCAAACCACCTTCCATGTAAGAAAGAAGAAAGGAGACCTTTTGTGAACATGGGAGAGACCTGGGAGAGAGCTTTTGTCATACAAAATAAGAGGAGATTGGCATTGAATGAGAGAGAGGGCGTGGGGAAGGCTTATGTGGCGCAAGGTGGAATCCTAGTCTTACTAGGATTCTATCTTATGACTTGTTTTAATTTGGTTTCTCAAACCAAATCAAATCAAAATTAGATCAACCCAATTAAAATAGGTCTTAACCCAATTAAAAATCTAATTTAATCAGATTAAATTAGATTTAAATCTGATTTAATTTTCTAATCAAATTAAAAATTAGATTGACCCAAGTCCTAGTTGAACTAGGACTAGTTTTTTCTTGCACTTGGCTTATCCAATAAACCAATTGGACTTGATCCAATCAAGCCCAAACTAAATTTAATTAAATCATATTTAATTAGACTTAATATCATCCTATTGGCTTAATCAAATTAAACCAATTAGCAATCGAATTGCTAATCGATCCTCCTACAACACTTGCATTGGGTTAAATGTCAATCGTATTGATCATTTAACCCTAGAATGATTCTTAATCGTTGATCAACCATCCGATCGGATCATGAACTCTAATGTGTGTGACCTCATAGGTCTGAACCTAAGTCGATAGTATAGGAATAAATTTTTGTACCAATCAAAGTGATCATCTAGCAATGGTACCCGATGATCGGATAGGTCGAATGTGTAGAACAACATCCTTAAAACCCATGCGGATATAGTTTTCATATAATTCATCCCCTTGACAAAAATGATCATAGGACACCCCAGAGTTCAACTGTCAACTCTGATCAGGTTGTCCACATTGTATTTCAAAATATCAAATCCATCTGATGGATTACCCTGGCCAAGGTTTTGCTAAATTGAAATATAGCGACTCATTCTTCTCCAACTCTTGGAGTGGTCAATCCCATCTCGATCACACTCTGACTTCGCAAGTACTTGACTGTGCCTAGAAACCTTCCATCCCTGAATTAGAAATTCAGTTAATCCAGTACCAAAGCACAGTGAGTTGCTTGCAAGTCACTGAGGCGATCTCAAGTCTACGGGACACTTATACCTATATCCTATCAGAGACATTCTCGATAGTAGAATACTCTGGAGTTGGTCACGTTCAATGATGATGTACCAGTACATCTCACCTGTATGCCATATCAGTATCTCCATACTCTTTGGTTAAGAGAACAACCAACCCATATGGCCTACAGCGACCTATGCTCGATAGAAGCTGTCGACCTTATTAACAGCCTAACATTTGATCGTGAACTGTTTTAAGGACTAATCGATAAATTCTCTCTTTATCGAATCTAAATAGTCCTAAGGACTTTATCATAACAACGGAGTTCATTAGAAGATGAAAGCTTATGATGAAAATACCAAATATATTTTATTTATTAATAAATCAATTACAATACTTGGTTGCTCAACCGTCAACAGCTTGACGATTGGCTTTTTGGGATACATTTCCAATAACTCCCACTTGTCCTAAAGCCACTCCGTATAGTATCTAATACCCATCTTGACTTGTGGTTGTCGAAC
Organism: Elaeis guineensis; assembly: GCF_000442705.2. NCBI lineage: Eukaryota > Viridiplantae > Streptophyta > Magnoliopsida > Arecales > Arecaceae > Elaeis > Elaeis guineensis. The sequence continues at coordinate 62,992,784 of NC_026003.2, forward strand.
TCCTTTATCGCCAGGGCTTTAGTGAAGGGGTCGGCCAGGTTCACCTTTCCGTCGATCTTTTGAAGGTCGACGTCACCTCGATCCACGATCTCTCAGACCAGGTGGAAGTGGCGCAAGATGTGCTTCGTCCGCTGATGTGCTTTGGATTCCTTCACCTGAGCTATGGCACCAGTGCTGTCGCAGTAGAGCAGGACCAAACCATCGAGGGAGGGTGCTACTCCGAGCTCATTGATGAATTTTCTCAGCCACACAGCTTCCTTTGCAGCATCCGATGCTGCGATGTACTCCGCTTCACAAACAGAGTCCGCCACAGTATGCTGCTTGGAACTCTTCCAGCAGATGGCTCCACCATTCAGAGTAAAGATATAACCCGATACGCTCCTGCTGTCATCATGATCAGATTGAAAGCTAGAGTCTGTGAACCCCACAAGTTTCAGATCTGACTCGCCATAAACCAACCATTGGTCCTTAGTATTTCTCAAATACTTAAGGATGGCTTTAACCACTTTCCAGTGATTTTCTCCAGGATCAGATTGGTATCTACTCACTACTCTTAATGAGTATGCCACATCTGGTCTTGTACATGTCATGGCGTACATGATAGATCCCACAGCTGAAGCATATGGGACTCTACTCATATGCTCTCTCTCTTCAGGAGTTGTCGGACAATCCTTCTTAGAGAGAGAAATTCTTTGGCCTATCGGTAGATAGCCCTTCTGGGAATTCTCCATGCTGAACCTCTTCAGCACAGTGTCTATGTACATGGATTGGGATAACCCAAGCATCCTTTTAGATCTATCCTTATAGATCTTCATCCCTAGAATGTAGGATGCTTCATCTAAGTCCTTCATGGAGAACTGTGATGACAACCAAACTTTTATTTTCTATAGTGTGGGGATGTCATTCCCGATTAAGAAAATGTCATCCACGTACAAGACAAGGAATACCACAACTGGACCATTTGCCCATTTATAGATGCAGGGCTCTTCTCCATTCTTAATGAAGCCATACGTTTTGATCACCTTATCAAAATGCATGTTCCAACTCTGAGAAGCTTGCTTTAATCCATAAATGGATCTCTGCAGCTTGCACACCATGGACTCATCTGTGGATGTAAACCCCTCAGGTTGTATCATATACACTCTTCGGTCAGCTCTCCATTTAGGAAAGCTGTCTTTACATCCATCTGCCAGATCTCATAATCCAGATGGGCAGCTTTTGCAAGCATTATCCGAATGGATTTGAGCATTGCCATAGGAGAAAATATTTCGTCATAGTCAATACCATAACGTTGATGATACCCCTTGGTGACCAGACGGGCTTTATAGGTCTCCACCTTTTCGTCTGCACCCCTCTTCCTTTTGAAGATCCATTTACATCCAATGGGTTTAACCCCTTCAGGTGGGTCAACCAATGTCCATACATCGTTGACCTTCATGGACTCCATTTCGGATTTTATGGCTTCAAGCCATTTCTCGGAATCAGGTCTCTGCATTGCATCCATATAGGTGATCGAATCCTCATTATTCTCATCAAGTTCGATGGGATCATCGTCTCGGACCAAGAAACTATAGTATCTATCCGACTGACGCGGTACTCTATCGGATCGCCTTAATAGTGCAGGTACATTGGGCTTCGGATCTGATCTAATCATATCCGACTCAGGTTCAGCTATTGGTGTCGGTCCTTCTACCTGTTGAACTTCATCAAGTTCAACCTTAGAGGCAACGGTTCCTTCACCAAGGAACTCCTTTTCTAAAAAGATTGCCTTAAGGCTGATGAACACCTTTTGTTCATCACATGATAGAAAAAATATCTTTTTGTCTCTTTGGGGTACCTTATGAATGAGCATTTGTCAGACCTAGGTCCATGTTTGTCTGTGACTAATCGTTTGACATAGGCCGGACACCCCCAGACCCTAAGGTGTGAAAGTGCTGGCTTACGTCCTGTCCATATCTCATATGGAGTCTTAATTACTGACTTACTTGGAACCCTATTTAACAGATAACAGGCCGATTCGAGTGCATATCCCCAGAAGAATATCGACAAGCTAGTAAAATCCATCATGGATCGGACCATGTCTAACAGAGTCTGATTCCTCCTTTCAGACACACCATTATGCTGTGGTGTTCTTGGAGTAGTCCATTGAGAGAGAATCCCATTCTCTCCTAGATATGTGAGAAACTCACTAGAAAGGTATTCTCCTCCTAGATCAGATCAAAGAGTTTTAATACTCTTCCCAGTTTGTTTTTCTACTTCACTTTGGAATCGTTTGAACATTTCAAATGAATCCGATTTATGTTTCATCAGATAGACATATCCATATCGAGATAGGTTATCCATGAAAGTTATGAAGTAAAAATATCCACCTCTAGCACTGGTGCTCATGGGCCCGCATACATCAGTATGTACTAGGCCCAAGAGCTCAGTAGCTCTCTCACCTTTTCTAGTAAAAGGTGGCTTGGTCATTTTACCAAGAAGATAGGACTCACAGGTTGGAAGTGATTCACAATCACTGACTTCGAAGATTCTCTCTTGAGTCAACCTGTTTATCTGTTCTTATTTATATGACCTAGCCTACAGTGCCATAAGTAGATATCTGACACACTATCTAATCTAGGGTGCTTGCCAGTTGAATAGACTCTTATCAGGCTTGATCTTTTTGGTCTGACTCTGCACTGATGTCCCAGCCTAAACTTGCACCTTCTTCACTTTCTTCTTCTTGTTCTTCTTCCCTTTCTTAAAAGGTCAAGAACTAGAAGACGAACCTCCCACTAAGTTCACCGACTCCTTGTGAAGTTGGTGATCCTTCTCAAAGTTCTAAAGCAACCCCAGTAACTCGTGGTAGTTTACTTCAGGCTTTGTCATTCTATAATGAGTGAGGAATGGGAGATAAGACTTGGGCAGCGAGTTCATATTGCATCTTTCCCAAGCTGCTCATGCAAGGAAAAGCCGAGCTTGCTCAATCATTCCATAGCTCGATCATGTATAATACATGATCAGTGACAGAGGCACCATCCCGCATTTTGGCATTGAAGATGGCACAACTAGTCTTGTGCCTCTCTACGTCATCGGATGTGCCAAAGGCATCCTCCAACACTTGAAGCATGTCCTTTGGCTGAGCCGTCTCGAATCTGCGATTAACTCGTCACTCATGGCAGCCAGCATGATATAGTGCACCGTGGTCCGGTCACTAAGCCACTTCTGATAAGTATCTCTGACTGTTCCAGCATTGCAGCTGGCTCCTCAGGTGCAGGATCCATTATCACATATAGGATCCGTTCATGCTCCAGGACTATCTTCAACTTTCGGTACTAGCTACCGAAGTTGGGTCCCACCAACTTATCATTGTCCAACAATGATCAGAGTGATAGGGAAGTGGCCATATTTGCACAAAGGAGAACCATAACCTAATTAGTAATTGATTCATTAAACCTAAAGATTTGGACTTTAATCAAAAGGTTTCTCCCACTATTTTATTCGAATTGGTAGCCTCTACCTTCAATTCGAGGAATTACCCTAATTCCTTAGTGGGTACTAGAATCCACTTAGACTGCACACAAGCCCAACTTTGGTTGGCCAACCCATGTATATCTAAAGGTAGGTTCATAACCAATTGTTTCTCTAAATAATTTTAGTAATTTTAATTTTGCCCCAGAAACCTAATCAGTAGGCTTTGGCCTCCACTGTAAGGATCCAGTTAGGTCCAACCATTAACATGATTATACTTGGTGTATCTAACCAACGAATGATTAAGTCCAACTTTGGTTGGCTCACCTAACCACCATTAGAGAGACACTTCCAAGTCGTCATATGATGAGTGATAATTCCATTAGTCAACAAACACCAGGCCTTTGGGTCTGCAATGATTATTGAGTTAATGGACTCATTATCAAACACCTTAATGGGAGGCTATGACTTAGTTATCTCCATAACTTTGTCATTTTAAGGACCTAATAATTTTAGAAGATTTAAATAATATAGAGGATGAGGTCAGATGAACCAGCTTATCATGATCCTCCCACTGGCTTCACCAAGTCAGCTTAAGGGAGACCATTAAAAGGGCTGGTCTAGGAGCACCTAAATCAGTCACACTGATTTACCTAGCTGACATGGGTCAACTCGAATAGTCAAGTGATCCGATCAAAACATAATTTTATCAAGAGGTCAGGTAAGTTCGATCAGTGGGAGGGTCTGCCAAAGCTTGCCTTAGACACCATCAGAAATGGCCAGGTAAGCGGGCTCCCAATTAAAAACCATCAGTCTGATTTACCTTAGACACCAACTGGTTTAATTAGTTTCGATTAGATCAACCTAACAGTTCGTGCTAGACCGCTTAGCCAAGAATCAAGTCCATTTGGTTCTCGTTAAAGATATGGACTTGACCAACTACAACTATTGTAATTGATCTAGAGAATCTTTGACCTAATCTAAGACAACAATTGATTAGATTTAGTCAATTCTCTAATTAAGTCTATCTTCAATCTAACCATAGATCTAACCCAATTAATGGACCTAATTCCCACTAACCCATTAACCCAATGTGTTATGGTTTGTGTCTTAGGTTCTTAATTCACAATCCTAGAACCTAATCAAACAACTTCTTAATTCTTAATTAAGTTTTGGCTGAGGGTTGGGTTCGACTTTTCAAAAAATAATTTTTATATTTGTAAAATAATTTTATAATATGATTCTACCAACCATATTGCATGTTTGATTCATAATCAAGATACAAGTGAAATAAACATGAAACTACTTTAGATCTAATCTAAACAGGTTTATGTAATTGAAACAATTTCAACTTTAAATAATTTCTTTGCACAAAAATTATTAACAAAGAGATTTTATTTCAGATTTAAATACTTTTTAAATCTAATAAATTATAAATTTAATCTAGATCATATCTAACAAATTTATGATTAAAGATAGATCTACACAAACTAGGACAACCTTTGCACTATAAGGGATAAACCTTACAGCAAGACAACCTTGCAGTTCGTGATTGATCTAAAATTTTAATTTTAGATTTAATAATCAGATTATAAATTAAATTTAATCTAAAAAATAATCTAAGCATATATAAATAATCATGTAATAAAGAACCTAGGCTCTGATACCAATTGTAGGAACCAGATCTAGGGTTTCAGGGTTAGATCTTGAAACTTTTTCAAGATCATACAGTGGAAGACTAAAAAAAATCAAAATTTATTTTTTAAAACCAGAGAATTCCTAGATCTAAGATCCTATTACATATTATTACATAGCATTAAATCAAAAATTAAAATATATAAATATAGCATGAACTACATGTTGATCATATCAACATGTTTCTATACTACATCTAAAATATGTATTAAACAATAGATCAGATCTATTACCTTGCAAGTTAGATATTCTAACCTCACTGATACGGGCTTGAGGATGATGTTGCAAGTCGCACATGCATCCAGCCTCTAGGAGTCGTTCACACGAGCCCACGAATCTCGATCAGAAGTCCTACTTCAGAAAATCAGCACAGTATGCTAGTACTGCGCTGATCCTTCTTTGATGGTTGATCAGGTGTCTCCTTCTTCTTGATTTGGACTCTTCCAAAGATGGAAAGTAGAAGGAGGAGTTTCAGATCTAAGATGCTCTCAGGAAACACAAGATGGAGGGAGGAAAGATATGAGAACAAACAACCTAGAAGAAGACCCTCTTCTTCTTCTCATTTTTCTCTCTAGACACCCTAACTTGTGTCTTTTATATCTCCATGACCCAAAGGTCTTTCTCTCTAATTTTTGGGTGGTCCAAAGGTCTCTCAAATTTCTATCTTATTCAAAAATTTCATAAAGAAACTCATTTTATATAGAGAGATATGTTAGAGTCCTTATCTAGGTCCAATACCTAGTCAAGGCTTATCCAAACATGGCAAGTTAAGGGGCGCCCAACTCTTGGGCACCTCCTCCTTATTTTCATGCATGGATTATCAAAAAAGGGTGCACAATATGTACCCTAAAAGCCTCAAATATTGTAAAAAAAATTGGATAGATTCGGTGCAAAATTGAAAGAGTTTTGGATTTCTAAAACTCTATCTCACAGAATTCGAAATCCAAACTTATTTTTTTTTGATTTGATCCAAACCACCTTCCATGTAAGAAAGAAGAGAGGAGACCTTTTGTGAATATGGGAGAGACCTGGGAGAGGGCTTTTGTCACACAAAATAAGAGGAGATTAACATTGAATGAGAGAGAGGGCGTGGGGAAGGCATATGTGGCGCAAGGTGGAATCCTAGTCTTACTAGGATTCTATCTTATGACTTGTTTTAATTTGGTTTCTCAAACCAAATCAAACCAAAATTAGATCAACCTAATTAAAATAGGTATTAACCCAATTAAGAACCTAATTTAATCAAATTAAATTAGATTTAAATCTGATTTAATTTTTTAATCAAATTAGAAATTAGATTGACCCAAGTCCTAGTTGACCTAGGACTAGTTTTTTCTTGCACTTGGCTTATCCAATAAACCAATTGGACTTGATCCAATTAAGACCAAACTAAATCTAATTAAATCATATTTAATTAGACTTAATCTCAGCCCATTGGCTTAATCAAATTAAGCCAATTAGCAATTGAATTGCTAATCGATCCTCCTGCAACACTTGCACTGGGTTAAATGTCAATCGTATTGATCATTTAACCCTAGAACGATTCTTAATCGTTGATCAACCATCCGATCGATCATGAACTCTAATATATGTGACCTCATAGGTCTGAGCTTAAGCTAGTAGCATAGGAATAAATTTTTGTACCAATCGAAGTGACCATCTAGCAATGGTACCCGACGACCGGATAGATCGAATGTGTAGAACAACATCCTTAGAACCCATGCGGATATAGTTTTCATATAATTTATCCCCTTGACCAAAATGATCATAGGACACCCCAGAGTTCAACTGTCAACTCTGATCAGGTTGTCCACATTATATTTCAAAATATCAAATCCATCTGATGGATTATCTTGGTCAAGGTTTTGTTAAATTGAAATACAGCGACTCATTCTTCTCCAACTCTTGGAGTGGTCAATCCCATCTCGATCACACTCTGACTTCGCAAGTACTTGACTGTGCCTAGAAGCCTTCCATCCCTGAATTAGAAATTCAGTTAGTCCAATACCAAAGCACAGTGAGTTGCTTGCAAGTCACTGAGACGATCTCAAGTCTAAGGGACACTTATACCTATATCTCATCAGAGACATTCTCGACAGCAGAATACTCTGGAGTTGGTCACGTTCAATGATGATGTACAAGTATATCTCACCTGTATGCCATACCAGTATCTCCATACTCTTTGGTTAAGAGGACAACCAACCCATATGGCCTACAGCGACCTATGCTCGATAAAAGCTATCATCCTTATTAACAGCCTATCATTTGGTCGTGAACTATTTTAAGGACTAATCGATAAATCCTCTCTTTATCGAATCTAAATAGTCCTAAGAACTTCATCATAACAATGGAGTTCATTAGAAGATGAAAGCTTATGATGAAAATACTAAATATATTTTATTTATTAACAAATCAATTACAATACTTGGTTGCTCAACTGTCAACAGCTTGACGATTGACTTTTTGAGACACATTTTCCAACAGGTCAAAAAAATTCTTCGACATCCAGAAGTAGTTTCAGGATGCTAAGATGAATTACAACACTCATCGAGTCGGCTGGTGCGGGCAAATAGACAACTACAGTGGAGGCTCAAGACGACGACTGACGAGGTTGCTCGCCTTCAGAAGCAGTTGTCTGAAAGAGCCCAGGCCATTTCGGTTCAAGGCTCTGACGAGCTCCGATCCTTGAGGGAAACCATAGAAGAACTGTCCGTAGCCCTTGGGAAGGAGAAGGCCGAACTACAGCGGCTAAAAATTTAGCTGGCCTATGAGTAGCAGGAGGTTAAGGATGCAGAAGCAGAGTCCAAAGTTCTGAGGAAGAGGCTTCAAAAATCAGAGGGCAAAAGTCGGCTGTTTCACCAAATGTATCGGGAGATGCTGTTAAGAAAGAAGGAACTGGAAGAAGAAGTTGAAAACTTAAAGCAATCCCCATAATGGCTGGAACCGAGAGTTCAAAGTCAGAAGAAGTCGAGCTTCCTTAGAGCTTCTTTTACCTTTTGTTCCATATATCCTTTTCTTTTCTTGTTGTTTCTTTTTTTTTTGGCCTTCAAAGGCTTTTGTAATGCTCTCTTTACTAATGAAATGAAAAAGAATTTTTTCATTACCTTGTCTATTCTTACATTGAGTTATCGTTTACTGAACTTCTCTTGTCTTTTATCTTATTCAACGTCGACATTGTTTGAAGGTTCTTGATCATCGCCGTGTTGATTTGCCCTTTTTGTTCGATCGAAGGTCTTTTTGAGGCCATTTGAATTTGACACTTTCTCTCGATGTTTGAGCTTGGGGCCCGAACTTCTCGTCACTTTGAGGAAGTCTATTTTCTCGTGCTTGTGTTGGGTTCCCCATTAGAGACTGAGAATTTTTGATAAGAGTTTTTTCCTCATTGAGTCGAGATCCCTTGTGTCTTAGATGTAGTTCATTTTTTTCTTATCTCTGGCGTAGCTCGTTGCTTTCCCTTTTCTCTCTTTTCTTTTTTTTATGTTTGGGTGAGGGTTTTTTCTCTGCTCCTAACAGGGTTGTAGGGGTGTAGAGGAGCCATTGAGGACACTTTTCTTCTCATCCGATCTTAAACGATCAGGTCTTCATTTGTGTCAGGATGAGATTCTCCTCCTATTCCCGACACAGTCAATTTTAGCTCATGTTAGGATGAGGTTTTCCTCCTATTCCTAACAGGACTGTGGGGGTATATAAGGGCCGTTGTGAGGGCCTCTCCCCCCATCCGATCTCTTAATAATCGGATCTTCGACTTTACTCATGTTAGGATGAGGTTCTCCTCCTGTTCCTAACATGGCTGTGGGGGTGCATAAGGGCTGTTGTGAGGGCCTCCCCCTCATTCAGTCTCTTAATAACTGGGCCTTCGACTTTGCTCATGTTAGGATGAGGTTCTCCTCCTATTCCTAACATGGCTGTGGAGGCGCATAAGGGCCGTTGCGAGGGCCTCTCTCCCCATCCGATCTCTTAATAATCGAGCCTTCGACTTTGCTCATGTTAGGATGAGGTTCTCCTCCTGTTCCTAACATGGCTGTGGGGGCGTATAAGGGCCATTACGAGGGCCGCTCTCCCCATCCGATCTCTTAATAACCGGGCCTTCGATTTTGCTCATGTTAGGATGAGGTTCTCCTCCTGTTCTTAACATGACTGTGTGGGCGCATAAGGGCCGTTGCGAGGGCCTCTACCCCCATCCGATCTCTTAATAATCGAGCCTTTGACTTTACTCATGTTAGGATGAGGTTCTCCTCCTATTCCTAGCATGGCTGTGGGGGCGCATAAGGGCCATTGCGAGGGTCTTTCGCCCCATCCAGTCTCTTAATAACCAGGCCTTCGACTTTGGTCATGTTAGGATGAGGTTCTCCTCCTATTCCTAACATGGCTGTGGGGGCGCATAAGGGCCGTTACGAGGGCCTCTCTCCCCATCCGGTCTCTTAATAATCGAGCCTTCGTCTTTGCTCATGTTAGGACGAGATTCTCCTCCTGTTCCTAACATGACTGGGGGGGCACATAAGGGCCGTTGTGAGGACCTCTCCCCCCATCTGGTCTCTTAATAATCGGGCCTTTATTTGTGTCGGGATGAGGTTCTCCTCTTGTTCCTAACATGCTTAGTTCTGATTGTCTGAAGGAGCTACTCCCTATCATTATAAGCTCATGCCAAAAGAAAAGATATGCGAATATGAAACTTTTATTTAAGGCAAAGTTATCGGTAATACATTCATAAATTTTTCGAATCTATGGTCGCAGAAGGTCCGCTCCTCCGAGCTCTTTTAGATAGTATGTTCCGGGCTGGACTACGTCCCTGACTTCATACAGGCCTTCTCAATTTGGGGCAAATTTTTCTTGGTTCTGAGGTTGTGAAACAGTGGCTCGCCGAAGTTCTAAGTCCCCCACTCTGAAGGCTTTGCTCTTGACCTGGGAGTTGTAGTAGCAGGCTACTTTCTGCTTGTAGGCTGCCATCCAATCTCGAGTTGTCTCCCACTTTTTTTCTAACAAGTCAAGGTCAACCTTGAGATCCTGTGAGTTGCGCTGCTCGTCGAATGCCACGACTCGCACCGACGAAAGCTTGAGTTCAATCGGGATAACAGCTTCTGTTCCGAAGGCTAAGGCAAAGGGGGTCTCCCCAGTGGGTAGTCTTTGTATAGTTCGGTATACCCATAACACATGATAAAGCTTGTCTACCCAAGTTCCCTTTGCTTTTTCAAGTCTCGCCTTGATTCCTTGTAACAGAGTCTTGTTGGTCACTTCGGCTTCGTCGTTTGCCTGCGGATGGGCTACTGACGTGAAGTTATGGGAGATATTTAAGTCCTCACAAAATTTAGCAAACCTTGTTTCAGCAAATTATCGCCCATTATCGGTAATGAGAGTTCTAGGTAAGCTGAACCTACAAATGATTGACTTTCAGATGAAGTCCTACACTTTAGCTTCTGTGATTTTCGCCAAAGGTTCGGCTTTGACCCACTTGGTGAAGTAGTCAATTACCACTAGGAGGAACTTCTGCTATCCGGACGTCATGAAAAAAGGTCCAAGGATATCCATCCCCCATTGTGCAAATGGCCATGGGGCACTCAATTGTGTAAGTTCGGAGGTGGGCTGTCTTTGGATATTCGCATATCGCTGACACCGATCATACTTTCTGACATATTCAATGGAGTCGTGGTACATTGTAGGCCAGTAATAACCTTGTCGGAGTAGTTTGTAGGATAAAGATCTGGCCCCCAGGTGACTTTCGCAGACTCCTTCATGTACCTCCCACAAGGTAAAGTCGGCTTCTGAAGGCCGGAGATATTTCAGGAGGGGCAAAGAGTATGACCTCTTGTATAGCTTACCCTCATAAAGGATATATCGGGAGGCCTGGTTTCTAAGCTTCCGAGCTTCTTTTGCATCATGAGGAAGAACCTCGTCTTTGAGGTATGCAACCAGTGGGTCAATCCAGCTGGGTTTATGGCTGATCTCCATTACAAGCTGTGGTTCTTCCGTACTTGGATATTTCAAAACTTCGAAGAGGACTTCCTTGGGTAGTTTAGCCGGAGCTAGTGTAGCCAACTTAGAGAGAAGATCGGCCTTGGTATTTTCTACTCTTGAAATCTGCTTGATGTCAAAGCTGTCAAAGGCAGGGATGATCTCTTTTATCTTTTCGAGATACTTCGCCATACTATCCTCCCGAGCTTCATAATTTTCGCTGACTTGTCCCACCACCAATTGAGAGTCACTGTAGACTTGGAGCCGATCTACTTCTAATTCTTTGGCGATCTTCAGTCCTGCAATCAGAGCTTCGTATTCTGCTCTATTATTTGTCGCAAAAAATTCGAAGCACAGTGCATACTCCACGATAATTCCTTCTGGATTGATCAAGATCAGGCCCGTGCCCGTGCCTGACATGTTGGAGGAACCGTCCACATAGAGGGCCCAAAAATCATCTGGGAGATCTATTCTTTTTCAGGGGAGCTCGACTAGAGCCCTGGATTGTCAGCTTCACCTCATTCAAGTTTGGTTTCTTCTGGGATAGTGCATTCCACTATGAAGTTTGCTAATATCTGGACTTTTATCGTCGACCGAGGTCGATAGTTGATGTTGAATTCTATGAGCTTGACCGCCTATTTCGCTATCCTTCCAGAAGCATCTGCTCGATGCAGCACTGCCTTAATCGGCTGGTCAGTGAGCAGTGTTATGGTGTGCCCTTGAAAGTAAGGTCGGAGCCTTCGTGCTGCAATCAACAAGGCGTAAGTTAGTTTCTCTAACTTAGTGTTCCTGGTTTCGGCATCTCTCAATACTCGACTTATGTAGTAGATCGGCCATTGAATTTTTGCTTCTTCCTTAACCAGAACTGCTGTGAGAGCCACAGTGGAGACCGCCAGGTATAGGAACAACTTCTTTTCAGGTTTGAGCTTTGCCAATAGCGGAGGAGAGCCGAGGTAGTTCTTCAATTCTTTGAACACTCACTGACATTCAGTGGTCCAACAGAAGTTCTTCGACTACTTGAGAGTCTAAAAGAAAGGTAGGCACCATTCGACCGACCTTGAGACGAAGCGATTCAGAGCTGCTACTCTCCCAGTAAGGCGCTGAACTTCCTTTATTGACTTGGAGCAGTCATTTTCTGGATGGCATGAATCTTTTTTGAATTTTTTTGATTTTGTGCCCCGATACCATAAAGCCTAAGAATTTTCCTGAGGTTACTCCAAAAGCGCACTTGGTTGGGTTCAGCTTCATCTTGTATTTTCGGAGGGGCTGAATGTCTCCTCAAGGTCAGCGACGTGGTTCATTGAGGATTTACTTTTTACAAACATGTCGTCCACATAGACCTCCATGTTGCGATCAATCTACTCTTTGAAGATCTTGTTCACCAACCGTTGATAGGTCGTCCCTGCATTTTTTAGGCCAAAAGGCATGACCCTATAACAGTAAAGACCATGGTTAGTGATAAAAGTAGTCATTTCTTCAACCTCAGGTGCCATCCTGATTTGATTGTAGCTGGAGAATGCATCCATGAAAGTGAGAAGCTCGTGGCCCGAGGTTCCATCCACTAATTGGTCAATTCTGGGCAGAGGGTAACTGTCCTTCGGGCAAGCTTTGTTCAGCTTTTTGAAGTCTATACACATCCTCCATCTGTCATTCGCCTTCTTGACGAGAACCACATTAGAGACCCAATTCGGATAGTTGACTTCTCTAATGAATCTGGCTTTCAGGAGTTTATCAACTTCCTCAGCTATTGCCTTCTACCTTTCTGGTGCATGACCTCAAATTTTTTCCTTCATCGACCGATATTTGGGATCAACAGCTAGACGGTGTTCCATGACTTTCGTATCAATCCCCGGCATGTCTGTCGAAACCCAAGCGAAAACATCTACATTCTTTTGTAGAAAATTGATGAGCTATGTCCGTACCTCTACTCCCAGGTTGGAGCCGATCTTCACCACGTGCTCTTCATTCCCATCGTTCAAAAGAATTGAGACAAGATCTTCAATTGGCTCACCCCATTCTTCAGCAAGGTCGTCGTGGGTGTCTAATCCATCAATCGGACAGGGGTCAGGCTGACCATTTGTTTGTAAGGCTATGTTATAGCAGTGTCTTACCGAGACTTGATCTCCTCTGACCTCTCTGACCCCTTGGCTTGTACAAAATTTTAATTTCAAATGGTAGGTCGATACCGTAGCTCAGAGGGCGTTGAGGTCAGGTCGGCCGAGTATTGTGTTGTAGGCAGACGGTACCCTTACTACCAAGAAGTCCACTTGCGCTCTAGATTATTTCGGGACTGACCTGCAACTACGGTCAAAGTTATTACTCCTTCCACTAGTACAACATCACCAGTGAACCCTACCAATGGGGAGCTTATCGGCCCTAATCGATCATCTGGAATGGATATTTTTGAGAATGCATCGTAAAACAAAATATCAGCCAAGCTTCTATTATCAACAAGAATGTAGTGTACATCATAGTCAGCAATATTTAAAGAAACTACGACCGCATCATTATGGAGAAATTGAATCTCTCGGGCATCTTCTTCAGTCCTCTGCCGCTTGGGCAGTTCGGCCAATCCACTGGCTGCTCCCCCTGGGGTCCTCCAGAGATGGTGTTGATGATCCTGATTGGAGGCCAATCTTTAGGCGTTCTTCCCTCCTTGGCAGCTCTGGTTGTGGTGGGCCCTCGACCGATCTTCCCTACTTTCAGGCCGACGTCGGATGAATCTGTTGAGCCGACCTCATCTGATGAGCTCCTCGATCTCGTCTCGAAGCTGAATACACTCCTTCGTGTCATGGCCGTGGCCATGATGATAGAGCCAGAACTTATTAGGGTTGCACTTCCCAGGGTGTGTGTGCATCTTTTTCGGCCTTGGCAGCTGCTCCTTGATCTCCATCACACTTGAGTTTTTGGAGCATTGAGAGGGGCGTAGCTGTGGAATCTTCTTGAGGGAGAGCTTTGCCGAACTCTACGGTCCAGGCTTCTCTGCCTACAAGCTCAGGAGGGAGTTTGGACACGCTTGTGTCTGGGGGGAGTTTGAGAATGTGGTCGAGCTTTACTCGGCCCTTTTTCAGCTGCAGACTTGTTGGAGTCGCCCGCCTGCCGCTCCTTCACATCCTCCTCATCCTTCAGCTTGAAGGCTTCCTCTTCTCGGGCATATCCTTCGACCCGAGCTAGCAAATCAGTGAAGTCTCTGGGATACTTCTTTTCTAGGGAAAATAAAAGGTCATTCTTTTGAAGACCGCTCTTCAGGACGGCCATTGCAACTGATTGGTCCAAGTTTCAGACCTCCAATGCGGCGGCGTTAAAACGTTGACGTAAGTTCGGATGGATTCTCCCTCCTTTTGCTTGATGTTGATGAGGGACTCCGAACCTCTCTGAAGATGTCGGCTGCTGACGAAATGAGCTACAAACTGGTGGCTCATTTGATCAAAGGAGAAGATAGTACCCTGCTTCAATGTCGAGTACTAATTTCTTGCTGCTCCCTTCAAGGTAGACGAAAAAGCTCGACACAGGATGGCGTCTGCGCGCCATGGAGCAGCATCATCGCCTGGAAGGCCTCCAGGTGGTCAACCGAATCTGAGGTCCCATCATAGCTCTCAAATTGGGGAAGCTTGAAGTTCGACGGGATCAGTTCCTGTATAATTTTTTGAGAAAAAGGAGGGTTAGTACAGATATCCTCACCGTAAGTAGGGGGAGTATGGTGGAGCTCTTCGATCCACCGGTTCATCTCTCGAAACCTTCGATCCAGGAGATCCTCTCGATTGCGAATCTCGAGGGTCTTCTAACAAAATGGAGGTAGGGACCCTTCGGGGGTGGAATCATGATCAGACAGAGGGCTCTCCACCTTCTGCTTCCCCTTTCTGGGGAATACAGGGCGACTGGCCCAAGTGGGCCGTCCGATCGTCGGATTCTGAAACTCTGATGATATTCTTTCCAGCCACACAGATGCATACGACTGCCGTTGATGCTGCTGCATGGTCAGCACTGCTTCGGTGAGACCCCTGACCTGCTGAACCAGCAGGTCGAACTGCTCCATGCTGACTGTCATTGTCGGAGGAGGAGGAGCCTGAGAAACTGGAGACGAGGCCGGAGCTGGTGGATCTTGCTGAGATGTAGCCATGGAGGTCGTAAATCGCCTGATGGATGCCTTTCGGGGAGGCATCAGGTTGGGATCTGGTCGGGGAAGAAGAAGAAGATGTCGAAGAAGATGATCAGAGACAGTCCCGTTGAGTACTCCTTTAAGAACAAGAATCCTGCGAAGACACAGCCCCTTCCTCTAGCACCAATTCTATTGGTGCAGAATTTCACCGATGCTGGAGAAGCTGAAGTCGAGGGGATCACGGCCGCCGTCGGGAGTCTGTCGATGTTGGAGAAGCTGGAGTCAAGGAGATCACGGCCGCCGTCGGGACCTGCAAGAAAAGTCTAAATCGGAGTTGGGGGTGCTCCGGCAAGACCCTCTAACGCTCAAGTTATTATTCTGCTTCAACAAAAATGGAGCATTCGAATGAGATTTTAGCAGAGTTTAGAGATAGTACCTAGAGCTTCGAGGAGAACATATCTGGGGAGTCTCTTTTATAGACGGGAGAGCATAACCGATTGACAGCGACGTCTGTAACTGCCTGGTAGTGGGCCATACGGGGCCACGTAGAGTTTGTTACGGAGGGTGGTGGTGTCTATTGTCGTGACTTGCCGGAGAGTGGTGGGGCCACATGGAGTTTGTTACAGAGAGTGGAATGGTGTCCATTGTCGCGACTTGCCGGAGAGTGGTGGGGCCACATGGAGTTTGTTACAGAGAGTGGAGTGTTTTTTGCGTAATTTGAGTGCAGGGATAAAATGGTAATTTTAAAACTTTTTCAAAATCACTATTTTACAGTAAAAATTATTAATTAATTTAATTAATTAACATATATTTACCCTACACTAGGATCTAAATATGATATACAGCATGCATGCATTTAAATTTGAAATTCAAATTTGAACAGTAAATAATTTACTGTTCTATGTTCAGAACACAATACCTTTGTGCGGGTAGTCGATCACCACAATCTGATCACTGTCGGAGGATCTGATCATCAAAATGCAGCCACACAGTGTGTCTAGCCTCTGCAGATCATCCACACGAAGCTTTCGGTCTGATCGGCTCCTCACGAGTGCTAGCTCGTTGTAGAGCCCTTTCGACGGTTGATGCTGATCGAACTCCTTCGATCGATGTCTGCTGATTCTTTGGATGCTCTGGATCATCAACAAGTGTGCTTGAGAGTTTGATGAAGCTCTCTCTAAAATTTGGTGGGCTCACGACACTCGTAGCTCACCTTTTCACTTCCCGAACCCCAGGCTGAAACCCTAAGGAACTCACTGAAAACCCTGCGCCCACTTTTGTTTCTTTTTTTTTCTTTTTCTCTCGGAAGGTTTTGGACCTTCACCTTATACACAAGGCTTCCTCATGCCCCAGGCTTTCTCTCCAAAAAATTCTTCGCATGCCCCATCTTTCTCCTCTTTTAAAAATAATTCAAAACGTGTCTTATCCGCGTGAGAAGATAAAGATAAGTGGTTGCACATTTGAATTCAAATCAAATTTAAATTCAAATGCAAACCAACTCATCCCTATCCACTTGGGTGTGAGAAGAGAAGGTGCATGGCTGCTTTGTGCGTGGAAAGGTTTCACGAGAAAATCTTTCTCGTGTAAGATATGGGGTGCTAAAGAAGATAAGGACAAGGCGCATGGATTGGTTGCTCATTCAAATTCAAAGTTTTTTTTGAATTTGAATGGCCAACCAACCATCCTTATCCACCTATATGGCGCAGAAATGTGGGGCATGGGAAGGGATTTGCATGAGAGAAAATTCATGAGAAGTTACTTCTCGAGAATTCAACTGGGCTCAGAGATATCAGGTGGCGCAAGGAGTTTGGGTCAAGGTGGTTTCTCATTTTAAACTAACCTAATTGAACCAATTTAATTAAAATAAGCTAGGCCCAATTAGACTAATTTAAACCCAACTTAATTAGGCTTAATTAGGCTCAATAAAATCCTAATCAAATTAGGAATTGACTAAGCCCAACCCCTGATCAAATCAGGGACCAAACCATCTCGATGATTAGGTCAACTCTTAACCTAATCGGATCAAACCCAACTGAATCCAAATCAATTGGACTTGATCCAAAAATAATTACTCAATTAAATTGAGTTAATTAGTGATCAAATCACTAATTAAATCTCTCATAAATACTGAGTCCAAATTCGATGGGCAATCAGGTATCAAAGTCCATCGATATGAAACCTTGATCGAAGAGTCTCAAACAAGTGGGACTCTTGACCCCGGTACCCATAATGTGTGGGACTCATTATCAGAGAATCCTAATTCTCGATCACAGAGTCTCAGACATATAGGACTCATAGTCCATGAATATTAGTACTCTTCATCGCTATCAGATCAGATAGAAACCTCTAATGTGTGTGACCCCGCAGGTTCGAACCTAAGCCGGTAGCACAGGAACCAATTCCTATACTAATCGAAGTGACCATCTAGCAATGGTACTCGACATTCGGATAGGTCGAATAGTCGCAATCGCAACATTCAGAACCTACGTGAATATGGCTACTGTATAATTCATCCCTTTTGACCCCTGTGTATAGGATGACTCAGGGTTAAACTGTCAACCCTATTAGATCATCCGAATCATGCTCAACTCAAACAATCCTGTGACTCCTCACTAGGACTACCCTGGTCAAGGTTTTGTTAAATTGAAACATGACTGTACACAGCTCCTGAACTGGAGTGGTCAATCCCATCTTGACACACGCACCGACAAGTCAAGTACTTGACTACACCCAGCATCCTTCCGTCACTGAATTAGAAATTCAGGTAGTCCAGTGCCTAAGTGCAGTGAGTTGCTTGCAAGTCACCATGGCAGTCTCAGGTCAGAGGGATATTTATACCCACATCCCATCAGAGCAAATCTTGACAGCAAAAATAGCTCCGGAGTTGGTCACGTTCAGTGCAGATGTACCCTTACATCTCACTTGTATGCCATACCAGTGTCTCCACACTCCTTGGTTAAGAGGACAACCAACCCATATGGCACACAATGACCTATGCTTGATAAACATTGTCGTCCTTGGTAACAACGTATCATTTGGTCGCAAACAGGTTTAAGGACTAAACGACAAATCTCCTTTGTCGAGTCTAAATAGTCCTAAGGACTTCACCACAACACAGGAGTTCATTAGAAGATGAAACAATTTGTGATGAAAAATACCAAAATAAGTTTTATTTATTTATAATTTATGTACTAATATAAAAGGAGCACAACCGTCAACAGACTGACGATTGACTTTGGGACACTATTCCCAACAATCTCTCACTTGGCCTAAAGCCAATCGGTACAGTATCTAATACCCATCTTTGACTTGAAGTCGTCGAACTTCTTCACCGTAATGGCTTTAGTGAATGGGTCGGCTAGGTTCTTCTTTCTGTCATCTTCTGAAGGTCGATGTCACTTCGATCCATGATTTTTCGGATAAGATGGTAGTGACGTAGAATATGCTTCGTCCGCTGGTGTGCCTTTGGTTCCTTCGCCTGAGCAATGGCTCTAGAGCTGTCACAGTAGAGCAGAACTGGACCAACAAGGGAGGGTGCTACTCCAAGCTCGGTGATGAATTTTCTCAGCCACACCGCTTCTTTGGCAGCATCTGATGCAGCGACATACTCTACTTCACAAACTGAATCAGCCACTGTGTGCTGCTTGGAACTCTTCCAGCAAACAGCCCCACCATTAAGGATAAAAATAAATCCTGACACACTCTTGCTGTCATCGTGATCAGACTGAAAACTAAAATCTGTAAACCTTATAAGTCTCAAGTTCGATTCACCATAAACAAGCTACTAATCCTTAGTATTTCTTAAATACTTCAGGATGGTTTTAACAACCTTCCAATGATTCTCTCCTAGATCAGATTGGTATCTACTCACTACCCCTAGTGAGTATGCCACATCTGGTCGTGTACATGTCATGACGTACATGATAGATCCCACTGTCGAAGCATATGAAATTCTATTCATACGCTCTCTCTCTTGAGGTGTTGTCGGACAATCCCTCTTCGAGAGAGAAATTCCATGGCCTATCGGTAGATAGCCTTTCTTGGAATTCTTCATGCTGAACCTCTTCAACATACTATCAATGTACGTGGACTGGGATAAGCCAAGCAACCTTTTAGATCTATCCCTATAGATCCTCATCCCTAGGATGTAGGAAGCTTCTCCCAGATCCTTCATGGAGAATTATGACGACAGCCAAATCTTTATTCCCTGTAATGCAGGGACATCATTTTCGATTAAGAGAATATCATCCACATACAATACAAGAAATACTACTACTGGACCATTAGCCCATTTATAAATGCAGGGCTCTTCTCCGTTCTTAACGAAGTCATATGTCTTGATTGTCCTATCAAAACGTATGTTCCAACTCCGGGATGCCTGCTTAAGTCCATAAATGGACCTCTATAGCCTGCACACCTTAAACTCATCTATGGATGTGAATCCTTCAGGTTGTATCATATACACCTCTTCGTCCAGCTCTCCGTTTAGGAAAGTTGTCTTCACATCCATCTGCCAGATTTTATAGTCTAGATGGGCAGCTATCGCAAGCATAATTTGAATGGATTTGAGCATTACCACAGGAGAAAATGTCTCGTCATAGTCTATACCATAACGTTGACGATATCCCTTAGCAACCAGACAGGCTTTATAGGTTTCCACCTTTCCATCTGCGCCCCTCTTCCTCTTGAAGATCCATTTACACCCTATGGATTTTACTCCTTCGGATGGGTCAACTAATGTCCACACATCGTTGACCTTCATGGACTCCATTTCGGATTTCATGGCCTCTAGCCATTTCTCAGAGTCAGGTCTCTACATTGCATCCATGTAGGTGATCGGATCCTCATCGTTTTCATCAAGTTCGATAGGATCACCATCTTGGACCAAGAAACCATAGTATCTATTCGGTTGACGTGGTACTCTACCAGATCACCTTAAGGGTGTAGGAACAATGGGCTCCGGATCTGATCTAACCAAATCCGATTCAGGTTCAGCTATTTGTGTCAGTTTTTCCACCTGCCGAACTTCCTCAAGTTCGACCTTAGGGTAACAGTCCCTTCACCAAGGAACTCTTTTTCCAAAAAGATTGCCTTAAGGCTGACAAACACTTTTTGCTCATCAGCTAGGTAGAAATTGTTGGGAAATATGTCCCAAAAAGCCAATCGTCAAGCTGTTGATGGTTGAGCAACCAAGTATTATAATTGATTTATTAATAAATAAAATATATTTGGCATTTTCATCATAAGCTTTCATCTTCTAACGAACTCCGTTGTTATGATGAAGTCCTTAGGACTATTTAGATTTGATAAAGAGAAGATTTATTAATTAGTTCTTAAAATAGTTCACGACCAAATGATAGGCTGTTAATAAGGACGACAGCTTCTATCGAGCATAGGTCGCTGTAGGCCATTAAGGTTGGTTGTCCTCTTAACCAAAGAGTGTGGAGACACTGGTATGGCATACAGGTGAGATGTACTGGTACATCATCATTGAATGTGACCAACTCCAGAGTATTCTGCTGTCGAGAATGTCTCTGATGGGATATAGGTATAAGTGTCCCTTAGACTTGAGATCGCCTCAGTGACTTACAAGCAACTCACTGTGCTTGGTACTGGACTAACTGAATTTCTAATTCAGGGATGGAAGGCTTCTGGGCACAGTCAAGTACTTGCAAAGTCAGAGCGTGATCGAGATGGGATTAACCACTCCAAGAGTTGGAGAAGAATGAGTCACTGTATTTTAATTTAGCAAAATCTTGGCCAGGATAATCCATCAAATGGATTTGATATTTTGAAATACAATGTGGACAACCTGATCAGAGTTGATAGTTGAACTCTGGGTATCCTATGATTATTTTGGTCAAGGAGATGAATTATATGAAAACTATATCTGCATGGGTTCTAAGGATGTTGTTCTACACATTCGACCTATCCGGTCGTCGGGTACCATTGCTAGATGGTCACTTCGATTGGTACAGAAATTTGTTTCTATACTACTGACTTAGGTTCGAACCTATGAGGTCACACACATTAGAGTTTACGATCCGATCGGATGGTTGATCAACGATTAAGAATCATTCTAGGGTTAAATGATCATATGATTGATATTTAACCCAGTGCAAATGTTGCAGGAGGATCGATTAGCAATTCGATTGCTAATTGACTTAATTTGATTAAGCCAATGGGTTGAGATTAAGTCTAATTAAATATGATTTAATTAGATTTAGTTTGGGCTTGATTGGATCAAGTCCAATTGGTTTATTGGATAGGCCAAGTGCAAGGAAAAACTAGTCCTAGTTCAACTAGGACTTGGGTCAATCTAATTTCTAATTTGATTAGAAAATTAAATCAGATTTAATCTAATTTAATCTGATTAAATTAGGTTCTTAATTAGGTTAAAACTATTTTAATTGGGTTGATCTAATTTTTGTTTGATTTGGTTTGAGAAACCAAATTGAAACAAGTCATAAGATAGAATCCTAGTAAGACTAGGATTCCACCTTGCACCACATAAGCCTTCCCCATACCCTCTCTCTCATTCAATGCCAATCTCCTCTTATTTTGTGTGACAAAAGCCCTCTCCGAGGTCTCTCCCATGTTCACAAAAGGTCTCCTCTCTTCTTTCTTACATGGAAGGTGGTTTGGATCAAATAAAAAAAGAATAAGTTTGGATTTCGAATTCTATGAGATAGAGTTTTAGAAATCCAAAACTCTTTCAATTTTGTACTGAATCTATCTAAATTTTTTTTTAGAATTTTTGTGGCTTTTAGGGTACACATTATGCATCCTAGTGATCCATGCATGAAAATAAGGAGGAGGTGCTCAAGAGTTGGGCGCCCCTTAACTTGCCATGTCGGATATGCCTTGACTAGGTATTTGACCTAGACAAGGACTCTATCATATCTCTCTATATAAAATAATTTTTTTTATGAAATTTTTGAAAAAGATAGAATTTTGAGAGACCTTTGGGTCATCCAAAAATCATATAGAAAACCTTTGAGTCATGGAGATATAAAAGACACAAGTTAGGGTGTCTAGAGAGAGAAATGAGAAGAAGAATAGGGTCCTCTTCTAGGGTTGTTTGTTTTCATATCTTTTCTCCTTCCATCTTGAGTTTTTTGAGAGTGTCTCAGATTTGAAACTCCTTCTTCTACTTTTTATCTTTGAAAGAGTCCAAATCAAGAAGAAGGAGGTACCTGATCAACTATCAAAGAAGGATCAGCGTAGTACTAGCATACTGTGCTGATTTTCTGAAGCAGGACTTCTGATCGAGATTCGTGGGCTCGTGTGGATGACTCCTAGAGGCCTGATATGTGTGTGGCTTACAACATCATCCTCAAGCCCAGATCAGTGAGGTTAGAACATCTAACTTGCACGGTAATAGATCTGATCTATTGTTTAATACATACATTAGATGTAGTATAGAAACATGTTGATATGATCAACATGTAGTTCATGCTATATTTATATATTTTAATTTTTAATTTAATATTATATAATAATCATGTAATAAGATCTTAGATCTAGAGATTATCTAATTTTAAAAAATAATTTTAATTTATTTTAGTCTTCCGCTGTGTGATCTTGAAAAAGTTTCAAGATCTAACCCTAAACCCTAGATCTGGTTCCTACAATTGGTATCAGAGCCTAGGTTCTTTATTACATGATTATTTATACATGCTTAGATTATTTCTTAGATTAGATCTAATTTATAATCTGATTATTAAATCTAAAATTAAAATTTTAGATCAATCACGAACTGCAAGGTTGTCCTGCTGTAAGGTTTAGCCCTTACAGTGCAAAGGTTGTCCTAGTTTGTGTAGATCTATCTTTAATCATAAATTTGTTAGATATGATCTAGATTAAATTTATAATTTATTAGATTTAAAATATGTTTAAATCTGAAATAAAATCTTTTTGTTAATAATTTTTGTGCAAAGAAATTGTTTAAAGTTGAAATTGTTTCAATTACATGAACCTGTTTAGATTAGATCTAAAGTAGTTTCATGTTTATTTCACTTGTATCTTGATTATGAATCAAACATGCAATATGATTGTTAGAATCATATTATAAAATTATTTTATAAATATAAAAATTATTTTTTGAAAAGCCGAACCCAACCCTCAGCCCAAAACTTAATTAAGAATTAAGAAGTTGTTTGATTAGGTTCTAGGATTGTGAATTGAAGAACCTAAGATACAAACTATAACACATTGGGTTAATGGGTTAGTGGGAATTAGGTCCATTAATTGGGTTAGACCTATGGTTAGATTAAAGATGGACTTAATTAGAGAATTGACTGAATCTAATCAATTGTTGTCTTAGATTAGGTCAAGAATTCTCTAGATCAATTACAATAGTTGTAGTTGGTCAAGTCCATATCTTTAACGAGAACCAAATGGTCTTGATTCTTGGCTAAGCGATCTAGCATGAACTGTTAGGTTGATCTAATCGAAACTAATTAAACCAGTTGGTGTCTAAGGTAAACCAGACCGGTGGTTTTTAAATGGGAGCCCGCTTACCTGGCCATTTCTGATGGTGTCTAAGGCAAGCTTTGGCAGACCCTCTCACTGATCGAACTTACCTAGCCTCTTGGTGAAATTATATTTTGATCGGATCACTTGACTATTCGAGCTGACCCATGTCAGCTAGGTAAATCAGTGTGACTGATTTAGGTGCTCCTAGACCAGCCCTTTTAATGGTCTCCCTTAAGCTGACTTGGTGAAGCCAGTGAGAGAATCATGATAAGCTGGTTCATCTGACCTCATCCTCTATATTATTTAAATTCTCTAAAATTATTAGGTCCTTAAAATGATAAAGTTATGGAGATAACTGAGTCATAGCCTCCCATTAAGGTGTTTGATAATGAGTCCATTAACTCAATAATCATTGCAGACCCAAAGGCCTAGTGCTTGTTGACTAATAGAATTATCACTCATCATATGACGACTTGGAAGTGTCTCTCTAATGGTGGTTAGGTGAGCCAACCAAAGTTGGACTTAATCATTTGTTGGTTAGATACACCAAGTATGATCATGTTAATGGTTGGACCTAACCGGATCCTTACAGTGGAGGTCAAAGCCTACCGATTAGGTTTCTGGGGCAAAATTAAAATTACTAAAAATTATTTAGAGAAACAATTGGTTATGAACCTACCCTTAGATATGCATGGGTTGGCCAACCAAAGTTGGGCTTGTGTGCAGTCTAAGTGGATTCTAGTACCCACTAAGGAATTAAGGTAATTCCTCGAATTGGAGGTAAAGGCTACCAATTCGAATAAAATAGTGGGAGAAACCTTTTGATTAAAGTCAAATCTTTAGGTTTAATGAATCAATTACTAATTAGGTTATGGTTCTTCTTTGTGCAAATATGGCCACTTTCCTATCACTCCGATCATTGTTGGACAATGATAAGTTGGTGGGACCCAACTTCGTAGCTGGTATCGAAAGTTGAAAATAGTCCTGGAGCATGAACGGATCCTATATGTGATAATAGATCCTGCACCTGAGGAGCCAGCTGCCAATGCACGTAGAACAGTCAGAGATACTTACCAGAAGTGGCTCAGTGACCACGGTGCACTGTATCATGCTGGCTGCCATGAGCGACGAGTTCAGTCGCAGATTCGAGATGGCTCAGCCAAAGAACATGCTTCAAGTGTTGGAGGATGCCTTTGGCACATTCGATGATGTAGAGAGGCACAAGACTAGTTGTGCCATCTTCAACGCCAAAATGCGGGATGGTGCCTCTGTCACTGATCATGTATTGTACATGATCGAGCTGATGGGATGATTGAGCAATACTGAACTCGCTGCCCAAGTCTTATCTCCCACTCATCACTCATTATAGAATGACAAAGCCTGAAGAGAACTACCACGGGTTACGGGGGTTGCTTCAGAACTGTGAGAAGGATCACCAACTTCACAAGGAGTCGGTGAACTTAGTGGGAGGTTCATCTTTTGGTTCTCGACCTTTTAAGAAAGAAGAAGAACAAGAAGAAGAAAGTGACGAAGGTGAAAGTTTAGGCTGGGACATCAGTGCAGAACCAGACCAAAAAGATCAAGCCTGATAAGAGTCTATTCAACTGGCAAGCACCCTAGATTAGATAGTGTGTCAGATATCTACTTATGGCACAGTAGGCTAGGTCATATAAACAAGAACAGAATAAACAGATTGACTCAAGAGGGAATCCTCGAAGTCAGTGATTGTGAATCACTTCCAACCTGTGAGTCCTGTCTTCTTGGTAAAATGACCAAGTCATCTTTTACTGGAAAAGGTGAGAGAGCTACAGAGCTCTTGGGCCTAGTACATACTGATGTATGCGGGCCCATGAGCACCAGTGCTAGAGGTGGATATTTTACTTCATAACTTTATGGATGACCTATCCCGATATGGATATGTCTATCTGATGAAACATAAGTCGGATTCATTTGAAATGTTCAAATGATTTCGAAGTGAAGTAGAAAAACAAACTGGGAAGAGTATTAAAACTCTTCGATCTGATCGAGGAGGAGAATACCTTCTAGTGAATTTCTCACATATCTAGGAGAGAATGAGATTCTCTCCCAATGGACTCCTCTAGGAACACCACAGAATAATGGTTGTCTGAAAGGAGGAATCAGACTCTGTTAGACATGGTCCGATCCATGATGGGTTTTGCTAGCTTGTCGATATCCTTCTGGAGATATGCACTCGAATCGACCTGTTATCTGTTAAATAGGGTTCCAAGTAAGTCTGTAATTAAGACTCCATATGAGATATAGACAGGACGTAAGCCAGCACTTTCACACCTTAGGGTCTGGGGTTGCCCGGCCTATGTCAAACGATTAGTCACAGACAAACTTGGACCTAGGTCTGACAAATGCTCATTCATAGGGTACTCCAAAGAGATAAAATGATATTTTTTCTACCATGCTGATGAACAAAAGGTGTTCGTCAGCCTTAAGATAATTTTTTTAGAAAAAGAGTTCCTTGGTGAAGGAACCGTTGCCTCTAAGGTTGAACTTGATGAAGTTCAACAGGTAGAAGGACCGACACCAATAGCTGAACCTAAGTCGGATATGATTAGATCAGATCTGGAGCCCAATATAGCTGCACCATTAAGACGATCCGGTAGAGTACCGCATCAGTCGGATAGATACTATGGTTTCTTAGTTCGAGATAGTGATCCCATCGAACTTGATGAGAATAATGAGGATCCGATCACCTATATGGATGCAATGCAGAGACTTGATTCCGAGAAATAGCTTGAAGCCATGAAATCCGAAATGGAGTCCATGAAGGTCAACGATGTATAGACATTGGTTGACCCACCTGAAGGGGTTAAACCCATTGGGTGTAAATAGGTCTTCAAAAGGAAGAGGAGCACAGACGGAAAGGTGGAGACCTATAAAGCCCGTCTGGTCGCCAAGGGGTATCGTCAACGTTATGGTATTGACTATGACGAGATATTTTCCCCTGTGGCAATGCTCAAATCTATTCGGATAATGCTTGCAATAGCTGCCCATCTGGATTATGAGATCTGACAGATGGATGTAAAGACAGCTTTCCTGAATGGAGAGCTGACCGAAGAGGTGTATATGATACAACCTGAGGGGTTTACATCCACAGATGAGTCCAAGGTGTGCAAGCTTCAGAGATCCATTTATGGATTGAAGCAAGCTTCTTGGAGTTGGAACATGCGTTTTGATAAGGTGATCAAAACGTATGGCTTCATTAAGAATGGAGAAGAGCCCTGCATCTATAAATGGGCAAATGGTCCAGTTGTGGTATTCCTTATCTTGTACGTGGATGACATTCTCTTAATCAAAAATGACATCTCCGCACTACAGAAAATAAAAGTTTGGTTGTCATCACAGTTCTCCATGAAGGACTTGGGTGAAGCATCCTACATCCTAGGGATGAAGATCTATAGGGATAGATCTAAAAGGATGCTTGGGTTATCCCAGTCCATGTACATAGACACTATGCTGAAGAGGTTCAGCATGGAGAATTCCAAGAAGAGATATCTACCAATAGGCCAAGGAATTTCTCTCTCTAAGAAGGATTGTCCGACAACTCCTGAAGAGAGAGAGCGTATGAGTAGAGTCCCATATGCTTCAGTCGTGGGATCTATCATGTACGTCATGACATGTACAAGATCAGATGTGGCATACTCACTAGGAGTAGTGAGTAGATACCAATCTGATACTGGAGAAAATCACTGAAAAGTGGTTAAAGCCATCCTTAAGTATTTAAGAAATAGTAAGGACCAATGGTTGGTTTATGGCGAGTCAGATCTGAAACTTGTGGGGTCATAGACTCTAGCTTCCAATCTGACCATGATGACAGCAGGAGTGTGTCGGGTTATATCTTTACTCTAAATGGTGGAGCCATCTGCTGGAAGAGTTCCAAGCAACATACTGTGGCGGACTCTGTTTGTGAAGCGGAGTACATCGCAGCATCGGATGCCGCGAAGGAAGCTGTGTGGCTAAGAAAATTCATCAATGAGCTCGGAGTAGCACCCTCCCTCGATGGTCCGATCCTGCTCTACTGCGACAGCACTGGTGCCATAGCTCAGGCAAAGGAACCCAAAGCACATCAGCGGACGAAGCACATCTTGCGCCGCTTCCACCTGGTCTGAGAGATCATGGATCGAGGTGATGTCGACCTTCAGAAGATCGACAGAAAGGAGAACCTGGTCGACCCCTTCACTAAATCCCTGGCGATAAAGGAGTTTGACAACCACAAGTCGAAGATGGGTATTAGATACAGTGTCGAGTGGCTTTAGGACAAGTGGGAGTTGTTGGAAATGTATCCCAAAAAGCCAATCGTCAAGCTGTTGACGGTTGAGCAACCAAGTATTGTAATTGATTTGTTAATAAATAAAATATATTTGGCATTTTCATCATAAGCTTTCATCTTCTAATGAACTCCATTGTTATGATGAAGTCCTTAGGACTATTTAGATTCGATAAAGAGAGGATTTATCGATTAGTCCTTAAAATAGTTCACGACCAAATGATAGGCTGTTAATAAGGACGACAGCTTCTTTCGAGCATAGGTCGCTGTAGGCCATATGGGTTGGTTGTCCTCTTAATCAAAGAGTGTGGAGACACTGGTATGGCATACAGGTGTGATGTACTGGTACATCATCATTGAACGTGACCAACTCCAGAGTATTCTGCTGTCGAGAATGTCTCTGATGGGATATAGGTATAAGTGTCCCTTAGACTTGAGATCGCCTCAGTGACTTGCAAGCAACTCACTGTACTTTAGTACTGAACTAACTAAATTTTTAATTTAAGGATAGAAGGCTTCTGGGCACAGTCAAGTACTTGCGAAGTCAGAGTGTGATCGAGATGAGATTGACCACTCCAAGAGTTGGAGAAGAATGAGTCACTGTATTCAATTTAGCAAAACCTTGGCCAGGGTAATCCATCAGATAGATTTGATATTTTGAAATACAATGTGGACAACCTGATCAGAGTTGACAGTTGAACTCTGGGGTGTCCTATGATCATTTTGGTCAAGGGGATGAATTATATGAAAACTATATCCGCATGGGTTCTAAGGATGTTATTCTACACATTCGACCTATCCGGTCGTCGGGTACCATTGCTAGATGGTCACTTCGATTGGTACAAAAATTTATTCCTATACTACCAGCTTAGGTTCGGACCTATGAGATCACACACATTAAAGTTCATGATCCGATCGGATGGTTGATCAATGATTAAGAATCGTTCTAGGGTTAAATGATCAATACGATTGACATTTAACCCAGTGCAAGTGTTGCAGGAGGATCGATTAGCAATTCGATAGCTAATTGGCTTAATTTGATTAAGCCAATGGGCTGAGATTAAGTCTAATTAAATATAATTTAATTAGATTTAGTTTGAGCTTGATTGGATCAAGTCCAATTAGTTTATTGGATAAGCCAAGTGCAAGAAAAAACTAGTCCTAGTTTAACTAGGACTTGGGTCAATCTAATTTTTAATTTGATTAGAAAATTAAATCAGATTTAAATCTAATTTAATCTGATTAAATTAGGTTCTTAATTGGGTTAAGACCTATTTTAATTAGATTGATCTAATTTTGGTTTGATTTGATTTGAGAAACCAAATTAAAACAAGTCATAAGATAGAATCCTAGTAAGACTAGGATTCCACCTTGCACCACATAAGCCTTCCCCACGCCCTCTCTCTCATTCAATGCCAATCTCCTCTTATTTTATGCGACAAAAGCCCTCTCCCAGGTCTCTCCCACATTCACAAAAGGTCTTCTCTCTTTTTCTTACATGGAAGATGGTTTGGATCAAATAAAAAAGGAATAAGTTTGGATTTCGAATTCTATGAGATAGAGTTTTAGAAATCCAAAACTCTTTCAATTTTTCACTGAATCTATCCAATTTTTTTTTGGAATTTTTATGGATTTTAGAGTATATATTATGCACCCTTTGCTAGTGATCCATGCATGAAAATAAGGAGGAGGTGCTCAAGAGTTGGGTGCCCCTTAACTTGCCATGTTTGGATATGCCTTGACTAGGTATTTGACCTAGACAAGGACTCTATCATATCTCTCTGTATAAAATGAGTTTCTTCATAAAAGTTTTGGAGAAGATAGATTTTTTAGAGACCTTTGGGCCATCAAAAAATCATAGAGAAAGACCTTTCGGTCATGGAGATATAAAAGATACAAGTTAGGGTGTCTAGAGAGAGAAACGAGAAGAAGAAGAGGATCTTCTTCTAGGGTTGTTTGTCTTCATATCTTTCCTCCTTCCATCTTGAGTTTTCTAAGAGCATCTCAGATCTAAAACTCCTTCTACTTTTCATTTTTGGAAGAGTCCAAATCAAGAAGAAGGAGGCACCTAATCAACCATCAAAGAAGGATCAGTGCAGTACTAGCATACTGTGCTGATTTCCTGAAGCAGGACTTCTGATTGAGATTCGTGGGCTCATGTGGACGACTCCTAGAGGCCTGACGCATGTGCAGCTTGCAACATCATCCTCAAGCCTGGATCAGCGATGTTAGAACATCTAACTTGTAAGGTAATAGATCTGATCTATTGTTTAATACATACATTAGATGTAGTATAGAAACATGTTGATATGATCAACATGTAGTTCATGCTATATTTATATATTTTAATTTCTGATTTAATGCTATGTAATAATCATGTAATAGGATCTTAGATCTAAGGTTCTCTAATTTTAAAAAATAATTTTTGTTGGGTATAAAATACCCCCCCAGCCGAAGTTCGTGTCAGGAGTGACCCTCCAGGGGTTCTACCGACGTCCGACCTTCGGCAACATCTTCCCGAACCTCTCCGGCGGTCGAGCCTGCGCAACGTTCCAAGTTCTGCCGACGAATAAACTCCCACTGGTGTAGGCCGGATTCTCCACGACGGGCGCACTCCACCCAAATTTCGGTGGTGGACGACTACCTTCTAGACTTCATCCGGACTCCTACGGGAGCCGGACCTCATCCACAACTTCAACTGAAGGAAGACTTCATCCGGACTCCTACGGGAGCCGGACTTCATCCCTGACTTCAACTGCAGGTAGACTTCATCCAGACTCCTATGGGAGCCGGACTTCATCCCCCACTTCAACTGCAGGTAGACTTCATCCGGACTCCTACGGGAGCCGGACTTTGCCCCTGACTTCAACTGCAGGTAGACTTCATCCGGACTCCTACGGGAGCCGGACTTCATCCCCAACTTCAACTGCAGGTAGACTTCATCCGGACTCCTACAGGAGCCGGACTTCATCCCCA
The DNA here is from genome assembly GCF_000442705.2 of Elaeis guineensis. Lineage (NCBI taxonomy): Eukaryota > Viridiplantae > Streptophyta > Magnoliopsida > Arecales > Arecaceae > Elaeis > Elaeis guineensis. The sequence goes on from NC_026003.2 coordinate 63,023,731, forward strand.
ACTTCAACTGCAGGTAGACTTCATCTGGACTCCTACGGGAGCTGGACTTCACCCCTGACTTCAACTGCAGGTAGACTTCATCCGGACTCCTACGGGAGTCAGACTTCGTCCCCAACTTCAACCGTAGGTAGACTTCATCCGGACTCCTACGGGAGCCGGACTTCGTCCCCAACTTCAACCGCAGGTAGACTTCATCCGGACTCCTATGGGAGCTGGACTTTGTCTCCAACTTCAACTGCAGATAGACTTCATCCGGACTCTTACGGGAGCCGGACTTCATCCCTGACTTCAACTGCAGGTAGACTTCATCCAGACTCCTACGGGAGCCGGACTTCGTCCCCAACTTCAACCGTAGGTAGACTTCATCCGGACTCCTACGGGAGCCGGACTTCGTCCCTGACTTCAACTGCAGGTAGACTTCATCCGGACTCCTACAGGAGCCGGACTTCGTCCCCAACTTCAACCGCAGGTAGACTTCATCCGGACTCCTACGGGAGCCGGACTTCGTCTCCAACTTCAATTATAGGTAGACTTCATCCGGACTCCTACGGGAGCCAGACTTCGTCCCTGACTTCAATTGCAGGTAGACTTCATCCAGACTCCTACGGGAGCCGGACTTCGTCCCCAACTTCAACTGCAGGTAGACTTCATCCGGACTCCTACGGGAGCCGAACTTCATCCCCGACTTCAACTGCTGGTAGACTTCATCCGGACTCCTATGGGAGCCGGACTTCATCCCTGACTTCAGCTGCAAGAAGACTTCATCAGGACTCCTACGGGAGCCAGACTTCATCTCCGACTCTGACTGCAGGTAGACTTCGTCCGGGCTCTTACGAGAGCCAGTCTTCCGCCCTGAACTCCTGTTGCCGGAAGACCCCACCCCGAACTCCTACCGCAAGCGGCCTACTCTGAGTTTTCGCTACAAACGATCTACTTCAAATTTCTACCACGATCGATCCATGCCAGATTACCACCATAAGCCTTCACCCGAGCTTCCATTGCGGACGAACCTCTCCAGCACCATCCGACATCCACCGTCAGTCGGCCCTCTGTCGAAGTCTGTGCAAAACCAGACTGCATCTGCGGAAAGCCTCTGATCGAGCTCCTACGGCAAGTGGTCCTCGCCTGTCGTCGTAACGCCCAAGGCACCCCAACAGGATTTGCAGCATCCGAGCTCCTCTCAGATGGATAGCTACCTCTCTCCGCCAGGCACCTCAACCGAACTTCGGCCGACAGGCCTGGACCCTCTGGCAGGCCACAGTAACGGCCACGACTCTGCTCCACTTCCTGTGATGGATCCCGCACGGCTCCATTACTCCCTGGTAGGCCACAGTAACGGCCATGACTCTGCTCCACTTTCTGCGACGGATCCCGCATGGCTCCATCACTACATGGCAGGCCATAGTAATGGCCACTACTCTGCTCCACTTCCTGCGATGGATACCGCGCAGCTCCTCCACCCTCTGGCAAGTCGCAACAACGGATGCCGCTTCACTCCCCGCAATAGACTCCACGTGGTAGATCACGGTGATGGCCACGATTCTACTCCACTACTCTTCATAACAAACTCCTCCTGGCCCCGAACGGCCCACTACCAGACAGTTGCAAATGTCGCTATCATCTATTGCACCCTCCACCTATAAAAAGGGGACCCCAGATACGTTATTCTCCAAGCTCTCATTTTCTATCTAAAAACTCTGCTAAAATTTTTGTTTGAGCACTCCATTCTTGTTGAGGCAGAGAACTGACTTGAGCATTGGAGGGTCTTGCCGGAGCACCCCCAACTCTGGTTTAGACTTCCTTTGCAGGTCTCGGCGGCGACCGCGACTCCCTCGACTCCAGCTTCTCCGACGCAGGTGGATTTCTGCACCAACAGGATTGGCGCTAGAGGAAGGGCAGCTGAACCTCCGTAGTACCCTTGTTCTTAAAGGAGCGCTCAACTGGATCACCTCCAGTCATCTTTTCCGACGTCCTCTCCTCCTTCCCCCACTAGATCTTCGCCCGATGCCTCCCCACAAAGCATCCACACGGCGATCCACGGCCTCCGCGGCTAGATCTCAGGCTCCGGCCTCACCTCTAGTTTCCCAGCCTCCTCCTCCTCTGGCAGCGATGGTGTAGGCCATTCAGTCGCAGCAACAGCCGTAGGCGTCAGTGCGACTGGAGAGAATGTCGTCGGAACTCCAAAATCCGATGGTAGGATGGGCCACTTGGGCCAGCCACCCCATCTTTCTCGGAAAGATGAATCCGAGGGTGGAGAGCCCTCAGTCAGATCATGATTCTACCCCTGAAAAATCTCTACCTCCATTCTGCAGAAGACCCTCGAGACCCATAGTCGAGAGGATTTCCTGGATCGGAAGCTCCAGGAGATGAACTAGAGGATCGAAGAACTCCACCACGCTCCCCCCGCTTATGGTGAGGACATTTGTACTGATCCTCCCTTTTCTCAAATGATCATGCAGGAACCGATCCCGCCAAACTTCAAGCTCCCTCAATTTGAAAGCTACGATGGGACTTCAGACCCAGTTGACCACCTGGAGGCCTTCCGGACAATGATGCTACTTCATGGCGTGCCCGACACCATCCTGTGCCGAGCTTTCCCATCCACCTTGAAGGGAGCGGCGAGAAACTGGTACTCGATGCTGAAGCCAGGTACCATCTTTTCCTTTGATCAGATGAGCCACCAGTTTGTGGCTCATCTTGTTAGCAGCCGGCGTCCCCAGAAGGGTTCGGAGTCCCTCATCAACATCAAGCAGAGGGAGGGGGAGTCCATTCGGGCTTATGTCAACCGTTTCAATGTCACCGCATTGGAGGTCCGAAACTTGGACCAATCGATCGCAATGGCCGCTCTGAAAGGCGGCCTTCAGAAGAACGACCTTCTATTCTCCCTGAAAAAGAAGTACCCCAGGATTTTGCTGATTTGTTGGCTCGGGCCGAGGGGTACACCCGAGTAGAAGAAGCCTTCAAGATGAAGGACGAGGAGACCGCGAGAGAGCGGCAGGCAGGAGACTCGAGTAAGCCCGCAGTCGAGAAAGGGGTGAGAGAAGCTCAGCCATGTTCTCGAACTCCTCCCAGGAACAAACACACCCAGGCTCCTCCCCAAGCACGCAGACAGAGAAGCCCGGAGTGCTGGGTCCGTCGGAGGTCTCCCCCATTAAGATTTCGCAGCTATGCCCCCCTCAACGCATCGAAAACCCAGGTGCTGATGGAAGTCAGAGAGCAGCTCCCAAGGCCAGAGAACTATGATACTCCACATATCATAGTCAAGTGCTTGAATGAAGATTTTCATCTGAGCTTTTCAATAGGTATAGTTTGACCCATTGAAAAGTGGAGGTCGATTAGTGGACTGCCCCTCGGCTAGAGAAGTGCCAACTTGAGTTGCCATGGATCTTTAGCTCTTTGATTGGTTAAATCAAAGTAGGGCTAGAGCACGGGCTCTGATACCACTTGTTGCCCAGCTATGCAACCCAAGAGGGGTGGGGGGTGAATTGGGTTTAATGAATTTAAACTTAACTTACAACTTATGAAGAATATTTAACAATATCAAGATAAGTAAGGAGAGTTAATTGATGCAAGGGTAATGGTTGGATGCAAGAATGCAAGAGAATAAAGAAGTTTAAAAGGAGAGCAATTAAGTACAACACAAATAAGAGGATTTATAGTGGTTCGGTGCCAACCTTGCACCTACATCCACTCTCCAAGCTCCTACTTGAGAATTCCAATCTACTAAACTGTATTCAACCTGAATACACTCGTCGGAACCTCCGACTCTAGCTATCCCAAGCTAGACCACTTATTTTTTCGATACAAGCCAACCCAATACAATCCGATTTAAGGTTCGGATCAACCTTTCCACATTTTAAAACCCTTCCAAAACAAAAATAACAACTCAAAAGGAGTATGACAGTTAATTACACAGAAATACAAATGTAGCTCCTTTAATGAGCAAATAATGCTTTAAATACACTTTACACATTAGAAGGAAGCTCTTTCTTATTTTCTCAAGGTGGTTGGAGACTTGAATAAGCTCTTGAGGAGTTGGTGAACTTGAAAATAAAAGCTTTTTTAACTTCAAAAGGGCTCTTTTCTTAGGACTGAAATGAATGCTTGAAGAACCTCTTCAAAAACTTTTCTCTTATTTTTGATTCCCTCCTTTAAGTGCCTTTTATAACTTTAAATGATGGTGGAGAGTAATCTGGACTGAAATAGAGCCATTAGAGCACATTAAATGGGTATTAAATGCAGCCAAAAGAGCTAAAAACTAGCCATTGTGAACTTTTTCATCGCAGGGGTTGACTCATAGGGTCGACTCATGCACAGGGGTCGACTCACAGGGGTCGACTCATGCACAGGGGTCGACTCATGGGGTTAGCTCATGTGGCGCAGAATAAAATTGACAGTTCTGTATTTTTGGCTTGCACAGCAATAGAGGTCGACTCATAAGGTCGACTCATGCACAGGAGTTGACTCATGGGGTCGACTCAATTGGGTGTGCCAGCTAAAAATAACATGCCGTTCAGCCTCTTTTGCCATGAGTCGACTCATGGGGTCGACTCAAATTTATAAATATGATTTTCTCTCAAAATATATATCCAAAAATATTGAAATTACCTCCAATAGATTATAAATCTTGTGTTCTTGCTCTTGAGACTTTCGAATCAAAACTTGATAAAATTATGATTTTGCCCCTGAAATACAATAATTTTTTTTTCAAGCCAAAATCATTAGAAATCCCCTCAAATACTTTGTAATCATCAAAATCAATTCAAGGAGCAACACATATACAATTTACAAGATGAGCACAATCGTCTAACGATTGGCTTAGGGAATATTTTCCAACAACTCTCACTTGGACTAAAGCCAATCGGTACAGTATCGTATCCCCATCTTCAATTTGTGGTCATCAAATTTTTTGATTTCGAGAGCTTTAGTAATGGGTCGGCCAGATTCTTCCTTCCATCGATCTTTTGAAAGTCGACATCACCTCAATCCACGATCTTTCAGATAAGGTGATAACGATGCAGAATATGTTTGGTGTGCTATGGATCTCGACTCCTTGGCTTGAGCAATGGCTCCAGTATTGTCGTAGTATAACAAGACAGAGCCATCAACGAAGGGTGCCACTCCGAGCTCGCCGATGAACTTCTGCAACCATACAGCTTCCTTCGCAGCATTGGATGTCGCGATATACTCTGCTTCGCAAACAGAGTCTACCACAGTATTTTGCTTGAAATTTTTTCAACAGATTGCTCCACCATTTAGAATAAAAATATAACCCACACACTCTTAGTATCATCATGGTCTGACTGAAAGCTGAAGTCAGTGAACTCCATAAGTTTCAAGTCTGTTTCACCATACACAAGCCACTAGTCCATAGTATTTCTTAAATACTTAAAAATGGTCTTTATGACCTTCCAGTAGTTTTCTCCAGGATCAGACTGGTATCTACTCACTACTTCTAATGAGTATGCCATGTCTGGTCTCATACATATCATGGCGCACATAATAGAATCCACTATCGAAGCATATGGAACTCTACTCATATGCTCTCTCTCTTGAGGAGTTATCAGACAATCTCCTTTCGAAAGAAAAATTATTTGGCCTATTGAAGATAGCCTTTCTTGAAATTCTCCATACTGAACCATTTTAGTATAGTATCTATGTACGTAGATTGGGAGAGCTCGAGCAGCCTCTTAGATCTATCCCTATAGATCTTTATCCCTAAGATATAGGCTGCTTCTCTCAAATTCTTCATGGAGAATTGTGATGACAGCCATACTTTTATTCTCTGTAATGCGGGACATCATTTTCGATTAAGAAATATCATCCACATACAACACAAGAAATATAATTATCAAACCATTTGCCCATTTATATATGCAGGGTTCCTCTCCATTCCTAATGAAGCCATACGTTCTGATCATCTTATCAAAATGTATGTTCCAACTTCGAGATGCTTGCTTTAATGTATAAATAGATATCTGAAGCTTGCACACCTTGGACTCATCTGTGGATATAAATCCTTCAGGTTGTATCATATACATTTCTTTGTTCAGCTCTCCATTTAGGAAAGCTATCTTCACATCCATTTGCCAGACTTCATAGTCCAGATATGCTGCTATCACAAGCATGATCCGAATGAATTTGAGCATTGCCACAAGAGAAAATGTCTTATCATAGTCAATACCATAACGCTGACGATAACCCTTGATAACCAAATGGGCTTTATAGGTTTTCACCTTTCCGTCTGCATCCCTCTTCCTCTTGAAGATCCACTTACATCCTATGGGTTTTACCCTTTCAGGTGGGTCAACTAATGTTCATACATTATTGACCTTCGTGGATTTTATTTTGGATATCATGCCTTTAAGCTATTTATTAGAGTTGGATCTCTGCATTGCATCCATACAGTTGATCGGATTCTCATCATTCTCATCAAGTTCGATAAGATCCCCATCCCAAATCAAGAAACCTAAGTATCTATCTGACTGATGCGGTACTCTATCAGATTGCCTTAAGGATGTTTGTTCATTGGGCCCCAGGTTTGATCTCATCAAATCTGGTTCAGATTCAATCATTGATGTCGGTTCTTCTACTTGTCGAACTTCATCAAGATCGATTTTAGAGGCACTTATTCCTTCACTAAGAAATTTTTTTTTCAAAAAATGTGCTTTACTGCTGACAAACACCTTTTGTTCAGCAGGTAGGTAAAAGTAATATCTCCTTATTTTCTTGAGATACCCTACGAAACTACACTTATCGAACTTAGGACTGAGCTTGTCAGTTTGTAATCATTTAACATAAGCTGGACACCCCCAGACCCTAAAGTAAGAGAGGTTCAGCCTATGTCCTGACCATATCTTATATGGTGTCTTACTAACTAACTTGCCCAAAATATTATTGAGCACAAGACAGGCTGTTTCAAATGCGTATCCCCAAAAAGAGATCGGTAGAGTTGCAAACCCCATCATGGATCGAACCATGTCCAACAAGGTTCGATTCTTCCTTTCTGAGATGCTATTATGCTGTGGTGTCTCTAGAGAGGTCCATTGGGAGAGAATCCCATTCTCTTCTAGATATGTCAGAAATTCACTAAAAAGATATTCACCTCTTCAATCAGATCGAAGAATTTTAATACTTTTTTCAATTTATTTTTCTAGTTCATTATGAAATCATTTGAACATTTCAAATGATTCGGATTTGTGTTTCATCTAGTAGACATACCCATACCTAGATAGGTCATCTATGAACGTGATGAAGTAGCTATACCCTCCTCTGGCATATGTGCTCATGGGTCTACATACATCGGTATGTATCAGACCCAGCCATCACTGGCTCGTTCACCTTTTTTAGTAAAAGGTGACTTGGTCATCTTTCCAAGTAAACAAGACTCACAGGTAGGTAACAATTCATAATCGTGTTTATCAAGAATTCTTTCTTAAGCCAACCGTGTTCATCCTGTTCTTGTTGATATGACCTAGCCTACAATGTCAAAGGTAGGCATCTGTGACATCAACTATTCTAGAACATTTATTTGAAATGTACATTACATTAGACCTGGATATAATATAGATACCATTATTCAACTGTCCACATAAAACTGTAACACCATTCAAAATGATATCACATAAGTTTTTCTTTATTGATATGTTATAATTTAAATTGGCCAAAAGGCCTACAGAAATAATATTTAAAAGAAAATTAAGACATTAATGATACTTATTAAGAATAATATACTGAGATTCAAATACAAGCTTGATGATTCTTAAAGCTAGAACTGGAACTGATCTTCAATCTTCAACATTCAGGAATTTTTCACCTTCTCTAAATCTCCTAGTGACCTAAACACCCTGCAACGAATTGCAAAAAATAATAGGGCTTCCAGTATCCAATACCTAGGTCATTGTATCTATAAGAGAAAAGTTACTGAAGTGAATTTCAGTGCAGGAGTAAAATGGTAATTTTAAAACTTTTTCAAAATTATAATTTTACAGTGAAAATTATTAATTAATCTAATTAATTAAATATATTAATCCTACATAAGGATCTAAATATGATATATATAGCATGCATTTAAATTTGAAATTTAAACTTCTATAGTAAATATTTTACTGTTATGTGTTCAGAACACATTACCTTCGTGCAGGTAGTCGATCGCTACAGTTTGATCATCGTCGAAAAGGTCTGATCATTGTAATGTAGCCACACAATATGTCTGGCCTCCATGGATCATCCACACGAAGCTCCTGGTCTGATCGGCTCCTCACGAATGCTAGTTCGTTGTAGAACCCTTTCGATTGCTGATGCTGATCGAACTCCTTCGATCGATGTCTGTCAATTTCTTGGATACTCTGGATCATCAGTAGAGATAGTAGAGAGGTTGATGAAGCTCTCCCTAAAGTTTGGTGGGCTCACGACACTCATAGCTCACCTTCTCATTTTTTGAACCCTAGGCAGAAACTCTAGGGTAGTCACAAAAGAACCCTGCATCCTTTCTATTTTTTTTTCTTTTCTTTTCTTTTCTCATGCACAGAGCCTTTCTCACACCACCCTTTCTCTTTAAAAAAGTTGTGCGCATGCCCCACCTTCTCTTCCTTTTTTAAAACAGTGCAAGACCGCGTCTTCACCGTGTGAGAGGATAAAGCTAGGTGGCTACTCACTTGAATTCAAATCAAATTTGAATTCAAATACCAACCAACCTATCCTTATCCACTCAAGGTATGAGAAGAGAGGGGGTGTGGGTTCTTTTTGCATGGAGAGTTTACACGAAAAACCTTTTCTCATGTAGAGTAAGTGGCGCACAAGTGGATAAGGTGGCGCATGAGATTAGTTGCCCATTTAAATTCAAACATCATTTGAATTTGAATGGCCAACCAACTATCTTTATCCACTCAAAATGGTGCACACAGGTGGGGTATGGGAAGGCTTCTACATGGGAGAAAATTTATGAGAACTTGTTTCTCATGAATTCAAATAGGCACAGGTGATGTGAGGTGGCGCAGGGAGATAAGTCAAGGTGGTTTCAAACATTAAATCAACCTAATTGAACCAACCTTATTAAATTGGTTAGGCACAATTAGACTAAGTTAAATCTAACACAATTAGGCTTAATTAGGCTCAATAAAATTTTAATCAAATCAAAAATTGACTAAGCCCAACCCTTGATCAGATCAGGGACCAAACCACCTTGGTGATTAGGTCAACTCTTAACCTAATCGGGTCAAACCCAACTGAATCCACTTCAATTGGACTTGATCCAAAAATAATTACTCAATCAAATTGAGTTAATTAATAATCAAATCACTAATTAAACCTCTCATAAATATTGAGTCCAAATTTGATGGGCAATCGGGCATCAAAGTCCATCGATATGAAATCCTGATCGAACAGTCCCAAACCAGTGGGACTCGTGACCCTGGTACTCAAAATGTGTGGAACTCATGATTAGAGAATTTTGATTCTCGATCACAGAGTCCTAGACATGTAGGACTCAGAGTCTCCAAGTATTAGGACTCTTGGTCGAAGAGTCCAGTCTAGTGGGACTCTTCACCAGCCATCAGATCAGATAGGAACCTCTAATGTGTGTGACCCCACAGGTTCGAAGCTAAGCCGGTAGCATAGGAACCAATTTCTGTCCTAATCAAAATGACCATCTAGCAATGATACCTGACGTTCGGATAGGTCGAATAGTCTCAATTGCAATATTCAGAACCTATGCGAATATGGTTACTGTATAATTCATCCCTTTTGACCCCTGTGTATAGGATGACTCAAGGTTAAACTGTCAACCCTGATCAGATCATTCGAATCATGCTCAACTCAAATAGTCCTGTGACTCCTCACTAGGACTACCCTGGTCAAGGTTTTGCTAAATTGAAACAAGACTGTACACAGCTCCTGAACTGGAGTGGTCAATCCCATCTTAACACCGCACCGACAAGTCAAGTACTTGACTACACCCAGCAGCCTTCCATCACTGAATTAGAAATTCAGATAGTCCAATGCCTAAGTGCAGTGAGTTGCTTGCAAGTCACTGTGCAGTCTCAGGTCAGAGGGATAGTTATACCCATATCCCATCAGAGCAAATCTTGACAGCAGAAAAAGCTCCAGAGTCGGTCACGTTCAGAACAGATGTACCCTTACATCTCACCTGTATGCCATACCAGTATCTCCATACTCCTTGGTTAAGAGAACAACCAACCCATATGGCACACACCAATTTATGCTTGATAAACGTTGTTGTCCTTGGTAACAATGTATCATTTGATCGCAAACAAGTTTAAGAACTAAACGACAAATCCTCCTTTGTCGAGTCTAAATATCCTAAGGACTTCACCACAACACAGGAGTTCATTAAAAGATGAAATAATTTGTAATGAAAAATGCCAAAATAACTTTTATTAATTTATAATTCATATACTAATACAAGAAAGAGCACAACCGTCAATAGGCTGACGATTGGCTTTGGGACACTATTCCCAACAATCTCCTACTTAGCCTAAAGCCAATTGATGCAGTATCTAATACCCATCTTCGACTTGAAGTCATCGAACTCCTTCATCGCAATGGCTTTAGTGAATGGGTTGGCCAGGTTCTCCTTTCCGTCAATCTTCTGAAGGTCGACGTCACCTCTATCCATGATTTTTTAGATAAGATGGTAGCGGCGCAGAATATGTTTCGTCCGCTGGTGTGCCTTCGGTTCCTTCGCCTGAGCAATAGCTCCAGAGCTGTCACAGTAGAGCAAAACTGGACCAACAAGGGAGGGTGCTACTCCGAGCTCGGTGAGAATTTTCTCAGCCACACCGCTTCTTTTGGAGCATCTGATGCTGTGACATACTCTGCCTCACAAACTGAATCAGCCATAGTGTGCTACTTGGAACTCTTCCAGCAAACAGCCCCTCTATTAAGGGTAAAAATAAATCCTGACATACTTTTGCTATCATCAAGATCAGACTGGAAACTGGAGTCTGTAAACCCCATAAGTCTCAAGTCCGATTCACCATAAACAAGCCACTAGTCCTTAGTATTTCTTAAATACTTCAAGATGGTTTTAACAACTTTTCAGTGATTTTTCCTTGGATCAGATTGGTATCTACTCACTACCCCTAGTGAGTATGCCACATCTGATCGTGTACATGTCATGCGTACATGATAGATCCCACTATCGAAGCATATGAAATTCTATCCAGATGCTCTCTCTCTTGAGGTGTTGTCGAACAATCCCTCTTTGAGAGAGAAATTCATGGCCTATCGATAGATAGCCTTTCTTGGAATTCTCCACGCTGAACCTCTTCAGCATAGTATCAATATACGTGAACTGGGATAAGCCAAGCAACCTTTTAGATCTATCCCTATAGATTCTCATCCCTAAGATGTAGAAAGTTTCTCCCAGATCCTTCATGGAGAACTGTGATGACAGCCAAATCTTTATTCCCTGTAATGCAGGGACATCATTCCCGATTAAGAGAATGTCATCCACATACAATACAAGAAATACCACTACTGGACCATTAGCTCACTTATAAATGCAGGGCTCTTCTCTATTCTTAACGAAGCCATACGTTTTGATCGTCCTATCAAAACGTATGTTCCAACTCCGGGATGCCTGCTTAAGTCCATAAATGGACCTCTGTAGCCTGCACACCTTAGACTCATCTGTGGATATGAACTCTTCAGGTTGTATCATATACACCTCTTCGTCCAGCTCTCTGTTTAGGAAAGCTGTCTTCACATCCATCTGCTAGATTTCATAGTCCAGATGGGCAGTTATCGCAAGTATAATCCAAATGGATTTGAGCATTGCCACAGGAGAAAAATCTCGTCATAGTCTATACCATAACGTTGATGATATCCCTTGGCAACAGATGGGCTTTATAGGTCTCCACCTTTTCATCTGCATCCCTCTTCCTCTTGAAGACCCATTTACACCCTATGGATTTTACTCCTTTGGGTGGATCAACCAATATCCACACATCGTTGACCTTCATGGACTTCATTTCGGAATTCATGGCTCTAGCCATTTCTCAGAGTCAGATCTCTGCATTGCATCCATGTAGGTGATCGGATCCTCATCATTTTCATCAAGTTCGACAGGATCACCATCTCGGACCAAGAAATCATAGTATCTATTCGATTGACGTGGTACTCTAAGAGACCGCCTTAAGGGTGTAGGAACAATGGGCTTCGGATCTGATCTAACCAAATCTGGTTCAGGTTCAGCAATTTGTGTCGATTTTTTCACCTGCCGAACTTCCTCAAGTTTGACCTTAGAGGCAACTGTCCCTTCACCAAGAAACTTCTTTTCCAAAAAGATTGCCTTAAGGCTAATAAACACCTTTTGCTCATCAGCTAGGTAGAAATAATACCCTTTGGTCTCTTTTGGGTACCCTATGAAATAACACATGTCAGACCTAGGTCCAAGCTTGTCCGTAATTAAACATTTAAGATAAGCCGGATACCCCCAAACCCTAAGGTGCAAGAGTACTGGCTTACATCCTATCCATATCTCATATGGCATTTTGGTTACAGACTTACTCGGAACCCTATTTAGAAGGTAACAAGCTGATTCGAGCACATATCTCCAGAGAGAGATCGGCAGACCAGCAAACCCCATCATGGATCGAACCATGTCTAACAAGATCCGATTCCTCCTTTCAGACATACCATTATGCTGTGGTGTTCCAAGAGGAGTCCACTGAGAGAGAATCCCATTCTCCCCAAGATATGTCAGAAACTCAATGGAAAGGTATTCACCTCCTCGATTAGATAAAAGAGTTTTAATACACTTCCAGTTTATTTTTCTACCTCATTTCAGAATAGTTTGAATATTTCAAATGACTCCGACTTATGCTTCATTAGGTAGACATACCCATACCTCGATTGGTCGTCTGTGAAGGTTATGAAGTAGAAATATCCACCTCTTGCACTTGAGGTCATGGGTCCACATACATCAGAATATACCAGACCCAAGAGTTTAATGGCTCGCTCACCTTTTTCAGTAAAAGATGACTTAGTCATCTTCTCAAGAAGACAGGACTCACAGGTTGGAAGTGATTCACAATCATCAAATTCAAGAATTTCTTCTTGAGCCAACCTGTTTATCCTATTCTTATTGATATGACCTAGCCTACAGTGCCAAAGGTAGACTTCTGACATATTATCCATTCTAGGGCATTTATCCGGAGGTTTGAACCATATTAACAGGCTATGATAGTAAGTAAATTCTATTATTTAGTTGTCCAACAAATATTGTAACATCATTCAAAATGATATTGCAAATATTTTTTTTATTAAAAATTTATAATTGTACATGACCAAAAGGCCTACAAAAATAATATTTAATAAAAAACTTGGACAATAGTGACATTCACTCAGAATTACATTACGAGAGTTGATTACAAGGTCATGATTCCTAAAGCTAGAACTGGAACTTTGCTTCCATCTCCAACGTTCAGGAACCTCTCGCCTTCATCAAATCTCCTACTGACCTGCAGACCCTGCATCAAATTACAGATATGATAAGGGCTTCCAGTATCCAATACCCAAGCAGTAGTATCACAAATGAAAAAGTTGCAAGGTGTTATCATATAATTACCTTGCTTCTTCTTCAGCCTGTTCGGGTCTAGGGAGGCAATGTATAGAGGACAGTTCCTCTTTCAGTGCCCTTGCTTCTTGCAAAAGAAGCACTCCGCCTGGCTCTGGTCGGGCTTGCACTTCTTGGTCTGACCCTGTGCAGATGTCCCAGCATGCGGCGCACCTTTTTGTTCTTCTTCTTCTTATTCTTTTTCCCTTTCTTAAAGGGTCCACGACCAGAAGAAGACCCTCCCACAACATTCACCGACTCCTTATGGAGCTGGTGGTCCTTCTCAAAGTTCTGCAGTAACCCCAACAAGCCGTGGTAGTTCACTGCAGGTTTTGTCATCCGAAAATGAGTAAGGAAGGAGAGGAAGGACTTGGGCAAAGAATTAAGGATCGCATCCTTACCGAGCTGCTCGTGCAAGGGAAAGCCCAGTTTACTTAGGTGCTCAATCATTTCGATCATGTACAGTACATGATCGGTGACTAAGGCCCCATCCCTCATTCGAGCATTGAAAATGGCACAACTAGTTTTGTGCCTTTCAACGTCGTCAGGCATGCCAAAGGAGTCGTTCAACATTTGAAGCATCTCCTGTGGCTGGGCATTCTCGAACCTATAGCTGAACTCATCATTTATTGCTACCAGCATTATACACCGAACGGTGGTGTGGTCATTGAGCCACTTCTGATAAGTATCTCGGACCGTCCCTCTAGCGTTCGGGGCTGGCTCCTCAGGTGTCAGATCCGTTACTACATAAAGGATCCGTTCATGCTCAAGGATGCTTTTTAATTTTCGATACCAGCTATCAAAATTAGGTCCCATGAGCTTGTCATTATCTAATAATGACTGGAGCGATAGGGTAGTGGCCATAACTGCATAAAAAAAAATCAGACCTTTATTAGTACATAAATTATTAATACTAAAGATTTAGACTTTAGTCTAAAGTTTCTCTCAGTATTTTTATGAACTGGTAGCCTCAACCTCCAATTCGAGGAATTACTTTAATTCTTTAGTGGGTACTAGAATCCACACAGACTACACATGAGCCCAACTTTGGTTGGTCAACCCATGTGCATCTATGGGTAGGTTCATAACCAGTTGTTTCTCTAAACAACTTCTAGTAATTAATTTTGCCCCAGAACCTAATCAGTAGGCTTTGACCTCTACTGAAAAGATCTGGTTAGGTCCAACCATTAACATGATTTGATTTGGTGAATCTGACCAATAAATGATCAGGCCCGACTTTGGCCGGCCAACTTGACCACCATCAGAAAGACAACCAAATTATCATATTATGAATGATAATTCCATTAGTCAATAAACACCAGGCTTGTGGGCCTCCATTGATTATTAAACTAATAGACTCATTATCACTCACTTAATGGGAGGCTAGGACTTAGTTATCACTATAACTTAATCATTTTTAGGGACCTAATAATTTTTGAGGATTTTATTAAAGGATAGAAGAGAAAAATTAACCAGCCAATTTTAATCCTCCCACTGGCTTCACCAAGTCAGATTAAAAAGGATTTAATTAAAGCCAACATTAGGAGCACCTAAATCAGTCACACTGATTTACCTAATGATATGGGTGAGCCCTAATCACCAAGTGATCTAATCAAAACCTAACTCACCAGGTTGGCCAAGTAAGTGAGATCAGTGGAAGGGATATGCCATTAACTCGTCAGAGATCGAATCAATGCGAGTAGCTCCTAGTTAAAAACCACTGATCAGACCGCCAAACTTACCTTAGACACCAACCGGTTCATTAGTTTTAATTTGATCAACTTTGTAAATAGGATTCCACCGCGTAGCCATGAATTAAGTCCATCTTGATCTAGTTAAAGACATGGACCCATTCAACTACAACTATTGGAGTTGAGTCTAGAGTGTCCTTGACCTAATCTAATTCAATTTTTGATTAGATTTGATCAATTACTCTAATTTAGTCCATTTCTTTAAGCTAACCTTAGGTCTAACCCAATTATGGACCTAATCCATCTAACCCATTGACCCACAAGTTTATGCAATTGTCTTAGGTCTTAATTCAAAATTCTAGACCAACTAGATAACACTTAATTCTTTTAATTAAGTATTTAGGCTGATGAATCAGGGTTTGGCATTTCAAAAATAATTTTTAAATTTGACAGGTTTTATTTTCTGTTCACCAAATGTGTTGACTCATTTCACAAATGGATCAGCACATTTCATAAACAGCAATCCTATTGCTAATTACATAACAAAAAATAACTCAATCAAAATAAATCATGAATATTCTTTTAGATCTAATCTAACACATTCATGATAAATTTTATAATTGAACCTTTACAATTAAGTCCTTTCACTACTTCGTCTGCATGGGATATAATCGCTCGGCACCCTTACCGCCATAGGAGAACCCCATCAAATGGGAGGAGAGGGCCTTTAAACCCTACTTTTCTCCTATGATCGGACGACCATGGCAACCAATCCAATTAGACTACTTGCTACTTGGATCAAGTATATCTAAATATACCAATTTTAAAATTTAAATTTAAATTTCAAATTTTAAATTTAAAATTTTAAACAAATTTCAAATTTCAAATTTCAAATTTTGAATTTCAAATTTCAAACAAATTTCAAATTTTAAATTTTTAAATTTCAAATTTTGAATTTTAAATTTTGAATTTCAAATTTGAAATTTCAAACAAATTTAAATTTTAAATTTCAAATTTTAAATTTCAAATTTTAAATTTCAAATTTTTAAATTTTGAATTTCAAATTTTAAATTTTAAAATTCAAAATTCAAATTTTGAATTTCAAAATCCAAATTCAAATTTCAAATTTAAACTTTTAGATTACTACTTAATCTATGCATGCAAATGTATATCACATTTTAGAACCTGCTCTGATATCATTTGAAGTGAATTTCAGTGTAGTGGTAAAACAGTAATTTTAAAATTTTTTCAAAATTATAATTTTATAGTGAAAATTATTAATTAATTTAATTAATTAACATGTATTAACCCTACACAAGGATCTAAATATGATATATACAACATGCATTTAAATTTGAAATTTAAACTTCTATAGTAAACGTTTTACTGTTATGTGTTCAGAGCACATTACCTTCGTGCAGGTAGTCGATCACTGCAGTCTGATCATCATCGAAAAGGTCTGATCATTGTAATACAACCACACAATATGTCTGACCTCTGTGGATCATCCACATGAAGCTCCCGATCTGATCGGCTCCTCACGAATGCTAGTTCATTGCAGAATCCTTTCGATGGCCGATGCTGATCGAACTCCTTCGATCGGGGTCATCGATTCCTCGAATTCTTTGGATCATCAGTAGAGATAGTAGAGAGGTTGATGAAGCTCTCCGTAAAGTTTGGTGGGCTCACGATACTCGTAGCTCACCTTCTCACATTTCGAACCCTAGGCAAAAACCCTAGGGTACTCACAAAAGAACCCTACATCCTTTCTGTTTCTTTTTCTTTTCTTTATTTTCTTGTTTTTTCTCACACACAGAGCCTTTCTCATGCCACCCTTTCTCTCTAAGAAAGTTATGCACACACCCCACCTTCTCTTCCCTTTTTAAAACAATGCAAGACCGTATCTTTACCGTGTCTTCACCGCGTGAGAGGATAAAGCTAGGTGGTTGCTTACTTGAATTCAAGTTGAATTTGAATTCAAATGCCAACCAACCTATCCTTATCCACTCAAGGCATGAGAAGAGAGGGGGTGTGGGTTCTTTGTGCATGGAGAGTTTACACGAGAAACCTTTTCTCGTGCAGAGTAAGTGGAGCACAAGTGAATAAGGTGGCGCATGAGATTAGTTGCCCATTCGAATTCAAACATCATTTGAATTTGAATGGCCAACCAACCATCTTTATCCACTCAAAATGGCACACACAAGTGAGGTGTGGGAAGGCTTCTGTGTGGGAGAAAATTCATGAGAACTTATTTCTCATGAATTCAAATAGGCGCAGGTGAGGTGAGGTGGTGCAGGGAGATAAGTCAAGGTGGTTTCAAACATTAAATCAACCTAATTGAACCAACCTTATTAAAATAGGTTAGGCACAATTAGACTAAGTTAAATCCAACACAATTAGGCTTAATTAAGCTCAATAAAATTCTAATCAAATCAAAAATTGACTAAGTCCAACCCTTGATCAGATCAGGGACCAAACCACCTTGGCGATTAGGTCAACTCTTAACCTAATCGGGTCAAACCCAACTGAATCTAATTTAATTGGACTTGATCTAAAAATAATTACTCAATCAAATTGAGTTAATTAGTAATCAAATCACTAATTAAACCTCTCATAAATACTGAGTCTAAATTTGATGGGCAATCGGACATCAAAGTCCATCGATATGAAATCCTGATCGAAGAGTCCGAAACCAGTGGGACTCTTGACCCTGGTACCGAATATGTGTGGAACTAATGATCAGAGAATCCTGATTCTCGATCATAGAGTCTTAGACACGTAGGACTCAGAGTCCCCAAGTATTAGGACTCTTGGTCGAAGAGTCTCAGTCCAATGGGACTCTTCACCAGCCATCAGATCAGATAGGAACCTCTAATATGTGTGACCCCGTAGGTTCGAACCTAAGCCGGTAGCACAGGAACCAATTCTTATACTAATTAAAATGACCATCTAGCAATGGTACCCAACATCTGGATAGGTCGAATAGTCATTGTGAGTTACTTGCAAGTCACTGTGGCAGTCTCAGGTCGGAGGGATAGTTATACCTATATCCCATTGGAGCAAATCTTGACAGCAGAAAAAGCTTCAGAGTCGGTCACGTTCAGTGCAGATATACCCTTACATCTCACCTGTATGTCATACCAGTGTCTCCACACTCCATGGTTAAGAGGACAACCAACCCATATGGCACACAACGACCTATGCTTGATAAGCATTGTTGTCCTTGGTAACAACGTATCATTTGATCGTGAACAGGTTTAAGGACTAAACGATAAATCCTCCTTTGTCGAGTCTAAATAATCTTAAGGACTTCACCACAACACAGGAGTTCATTAGAAGATGATATAATTTGTGGTGAAAAATACTAAAATAATTTTTATTAATTTATAATTCATATACTGATACAAGAAAGAGCACAACCGTCAACAGGCTGACGATTGACTTTGGGACACTATTCCCAACAGTTACAAGGTGTTATTACAAAAGTACCTTGTCCAGCAACTGATTGCTTCTTCTTCTTTGACCTGTTCGGGTCAAAGAAAGTGATATACTGAGGATAATTCTATTGTGGGGAGAATTTAGTGTAGGGGTAAAATGGTAATTTTAAAACTTTTTCAAAATCATGATTTTACTGTGGAAATTATTAATTAATCTAATTAATTAACATGAATTTACCCTACACTAGGATCTAAATATGATATATAGCATGCATTCATTTAAATTTAAAATTCAAATTCAAACAGTAAACACTTTACTGTAATGTGTTCAGAACACAATATCTTTGTGCGGGTAGTAGATCGCCATAATCTGATCACTGTTAGAAGAGTCTGATCATCGCAACGCAGCCACACAGCATGTCTGGCCTCTGTGGATCATCCACACGAAGCTCCCGATCTGATCGACTCCTCACGAGTGCTAGCTCATTATAGAGCCCTTTTGACGGTCGATACAGATCGAACTCCTTCGATCGATGTCTGTCGATTCTTTGGATGCTTCGGATCATCAACAGACATGCTTGAGAGGATGTTGAAGATCTTCCTAAGATTTTGTAGGCTCACGACACTCGTAGCTCACTTTCTCACTTCCCGAACCCTAGGCTAAAACTCTAGGGAACTCACCGAAAACCTTGCACCCACTTTTCTTTCTTTTCTTTCTTTTTCTCTTGGAAGGATATGGACTTCCTTCTCACGCACAAGACTTCTCACACCCCAGAATTTTTTTCCAAAAATCTTCTTCTTGCACGCCCCACTCTTCTCATCCTTTTATAACAACGTCAAACGTCTTATCCAAAAGAAAGGATAAAGATGAGTAATTGCATATTTGAATTCAAATCAAATTTTGAATTTAAATGGACACCAACTCATCCCTTATCCACTAAAGGTGTGAAGCATGGCTTAAATTATGCATGGAGTGATTTCATGAGAAACCTTTTCTCATGTAATAAATGGGGCATAAAAAAATGGGATAAGGTGCAAAGATTGATTGCCCATTCAAATTCAAACTTTATTTTGAATTTGAATGGCCAACCAATCATCCTTATCCATTCAAATAGCACATTAAAGTGGGGTGTAGAGAGGGCTTGGCATGAGAAAAAAATTCATGATAAGTTCCTTCTCATGAATTCAAATGGGTGTAATGGAAGTGAGGTGGCGCATGGTGATTGGGTCAAGGTGGTTTAATTATTTAAACCAACCTAATTGAACCAAATAAGTTAGGTCCAATTAGGCTAATTTAAACCCAACTTAATTAGGCTTAATTAGGCTCAATAAAATCTAATCAAATCAGGAATTGACTAAGCCCAACCCCTGATCAAATCAAGGACCAAACTATCTTGACGATTAGGTCAACTCTTAACCTAATCGGGTCAAACCCAACTGAATCTAATTCAATTAAACTTGATCCAAAAATAATTACTCAATCAAATTAAGTTAATTAGCGATTAAATCACTAATTAAACCTCTCATAAATACTGAGTCCAAATCCGATGGGCAATCAGGCATCAGAATTCATCGATATGTAACCCTGATCGAAAAGTCCCAACCAGTGGGACTCTTGACCCCGATTCCCATAATGTGTGGAACTCATGATCAGAGAATTCTGATTCTCGATCACTGAGTCTCAAATATGTAGGATTCCACATCAACCATCAGATCAGATAGGAACCTCTAATGTGTGTGACCCCGGAGGTTCGAACCTAAGCCGGTAGCACAGAAACCAATTCCTGTACTAATCGAAGTGACCATCTAGCAATGGTATCCAACGTCCGGATAGGTCGAAGAGTCGCAATCGCAACACTCAGAACCTACATGAATATGGTTACTGTATAATTCATCTTTTTGACCCCTGTGTTTAGGATGACTCAAGGTTAAACTATCAACCCTGATCAGATCATCCGAATCATGCTCAACTCAAACAGTCCTGTGACTCCTCACAAGGACTATCCTGGCCAAGATTTTGCTAAATTGAAATACGACTGTACACAACTCCAAAACTGGAGTGGTCAATCCCATCTTGACACACGCACCGACAAGTCAAGTACTTGACTACACCCAACAGCCTTCCGTCATTGAATTAAAAATTCAGGTAGTCCAGTGCCTAAGTGCAGTGAGTTGCTTGCAAGTCACCGTGGCAGTCTCAGGTCGGAGGGATATTTATACCCATATTCCATTGAAGTAAATCTTGACAGCAGAAATAGCTCCGGAGTCGGTCACGTTCAGTGCAGATGTACCCTTACATCTCACCTGTATGCCATACCAGTGTCTCCACACTCATTGTTTAAGAGGACAACCAACCTATATGGCACACAACGACCTATGCTTGATAAACGTTGTCGTCCTTAGTAACAATGTATCATTTGGTCGCGAACAGATTTAAGGACTAAACGACAAATCCTCCTTTGTCGAGTCCAAATAGTCCTAAAGACTTCACCACAACATAGGAGTTCATTAGAAGAAACTTTTTATGATGAAAAATATCAAAATAATTTTTATTAATTCATAATTCATGTACAAATATAAAAATGAGCACAACCATCAACAGGCTGACGATTGACTTTGGGACACTATTCCCAACAATCTCCTACTTGGCCTAAAGCCAATCGGTGCAGTATATAATACCCATCTTCGACTTGTAGTTGTCGAACTCCTTCACCGTAATGGCTTTAGTGAATGGGTCAGCTAGGTTCTCCTTTCCGTCGATCTTTTGAAGATCGATGTCACCTCGATCCATAATTTTCCAGATGAGATGGTAGTGGCGCAGAATATGCTTCGTCCGCTGGTGTGCCTTTGGTCCCTTCGCCTGAGCAATGGCTCCAAAGCTGTCACAGTAGAGCAGAACTGAACCAACAAGGGAGGGTGCTACTCCGAGCTCGGTGAAGAATTTTCTCAGCCACACCGCTTCTTTGGCAGCATTTGATGCGGTGACATACTCTACCTCGCAAACTGAATCAGCCACTATGTGCTGCTTGAAACTTTTCCAGCAGATAGCCCCACCATTATGGGTAAAGATAAATCCTGATACACTTTTGCTGTCATTGTGATCAGACTGGAAACTAGAGTCTGTAAACCCTATAAGTCTCAAGTTTGATTCACCATAAACAAGCCACTAGTCCTTAGTATTTCTTAAATTCTTCAGGATGGTTTTAACAACCTTCCAGTGATTCTCCTCTGGATCAGATTGGTATCTACTCACTACCCCTAGTGAGTATGCCACATCTGGTCGTGTACATGTCATGGCGTACATGATAGATCCCACTGTCGAAGCATATGGAATCCTACCCATACACTCTCTCTCTTGAGGTGTTGTCGAACAATCCCTCTTTGAGAGAGAAATTCCATGACCTATCAGAAGATAGCCTTTCTTGAAATTCTCTATGTTGAACCTCTTCAGCATAGTATCAATGTACGTGGAGTGAGATTAACCAAACAACCTTTTAGATCTATCCCTATAGATCCTCATCCCTAGGATGTAGGAAGCTTCTCTTAGATCCTTCATGGAGAATTGTGACGACAGCCAAATCTTTATTCCCTGTAATGCAGGGACATCATTCCTGATTAAGAGAATGTCATCCACATACAATACAAGAAATACTACTACTGGACCATTAGCCCACTTATAAATGCATGTCTCTTCTCCATTCTTAACGAAGCCATACGTCTAGATCGTCTTATCAAAATGTATGTTCCAACTTCGTGATGCCTACTTAAGTCCATAAATGGACCTCTGTAGCCTGCACACCTTAGACTCATCTGTGGATGTGAATCCTTCAGGTTGTATCATATACACCTCTTAATCCAGCTCTCCGTTCAGGAAAGCTATCTTCATATCCATCTGCCAGATTTCATAGTCCAGATGGGCAGCTATCGCAAGCATAATCCGAATGGATTTGAGCGTTGCAACAGGAAAAAATATCTCGTCGTAGTCTATACCATAACGTTGATGATATTCCTTGGCAACCAGATGGGCTTTATAGGTTTCCACCTTTCCATCTGCGCTTCTCTTCCTTTTGAAGACCCACTTTCACCCTATGGGTTTTACTCCTTCGGGTGGGTCAACCAATGTCCACACATCATTGACCTTCATGGACTCCATTTCGAATTTCATGGCCTCCAGCCATTTCTCAAAGTCGGGTCTCTGCATTGCATCCATGTAGGTGATCGGATCCTCATCGTTTTCATCAAGTTCGATAGATCACCGTCCCGGACCAAGAAACTATAGTATCTGTTCGATTGATGTGATACTCTACCAAATCACCTTAAGGGTGCTTGAACAATAGGCTCCGGATCTGATCTAACCAAATCCGATTCAGGTTCAGCAACTTGTGTCGGTTTTTCCACCTGCCGAACTTCATCAAGTTCGATCTTAGAGGCAACAATCCCTTCACCAAGGAACTCCTTTTCCAAAAAGATTGCCTTAAGGCTGACAAACACTTTTTGCTCATCAGCTAGGTAGAAGGAATACCCTTTGGTTACTTTTGGGTACCCTATAAAATTACACTTGTCAAACCTTTGTCCAAGCTTGTCCGTAATTAAACGTTTAACATAAGTCGGACACCCCCAAACCCTAAGGTGCAAGAGTACTGGCTTATGTCCTATCCATATCTCATATGGCATTTTGGTTACAGACTACTCGAAACTCTATTTAGAAGGTGTTGGGTATAAAATACCCACAGCCGAAGTCCTCAACAGAATCAGCTCAAGGAGGACTCCGCCCGGACTCCTACGGGAACCGGGCTCCGATCGCAACATCAACTCCAGGAGGACTCCAACCGGACTACTACGGGAGCCGGGCTTCGTCCTCGACTCCAACGGCTGCAGACAGACTTCATTCGGACTCCTACGGGAGCCGGACTCCACCGACAACTTCAACCGCAAGTAGACTCGCCCGAACTCCTACGGGAGCCGGGCTCCGTCCTCAACATCAACTGTCGGTAAGTCTTGTCCGGACCCCTACGGGAGCCGGACTTCGCCTTTGACTTTAATTGCAGGAAAACTCCGCCCGGACTCCTACGGGAGTCAGGCTTCATCCTCGACTCCAACGGCTGCAGACAGACTTCGTCCGGACTCCTACGGGAGCCGGACTCCGCCGACAACTTCAACCGTAAGTAGACTCCGCCCGAACTCCTACGGGAGCCGGGCTCCATCCTCAACATCAACTACTGGTAAGCCTTGTCCGGACTCCTATGGGAGCCGGACTTCGTCTTTGACTTTAATTGCAGGAAGACTCCGCCCGGACTCCTACGGGAGCGGGCTCCGTCCTCAACATCAACTGCCGGTAAGCCTTGTCCGGACTCCTACGGGAGCCGGACTTCGTCTTTGACTTTAATTGCAGGAAGACTCCGCCCGGACTCCTACGGGAGCCGGACTTCGTCCTCGACTCCAACGGCTGCAGACAGACTTCGTCCGGACTCCTACGGGAGCCGACTCCGCCGACAACTTCAACCGCAAGTAGACTCCGCCCGGACTCCAACGGGAGTCAGACTTCGCACCTGATTTTGATTGCAGGGGACTCCGCCCGGACTCCTACGGGAGCCGGGCTCTACCTGCGACTTCAACTCCGACAGGACTCCGCCCGGACTCCCACGGGAGCCAGACTCCGCCCACGACTCCGACCTTAAGGGGGACCCCGCCCGGACTCCCACGGGAGTCGGGCTCCGTCGCCAACTTCGACTACCGGTAAGATCCGTCCGGACTCTTACGGGAGCCGGACTTCGCACCTGATTTTGATTGCAGGGGACTCCGCCCGGACTCCTACAGGAGCCGGGCTCCGCCCGCGACTTCAACTTCGAGAGGACTCCGCCCGGACTCCCACGGGAGTCGGACTCCCCCACGACTCCGACCTCAAGGGGGACCCCGCCCGGACTCCCACGGGAGCCAGGCTCCGTCGCCAACTTCGACTGCCGGTAAGATCCATCCGGACTCTTACGGGAGCTGGACTTCGCACCTGATTTTGATTGCAGGGGACTCCGCCCGGACTCCTACAGGAGCCGGGCTCCGCCCGCGGCTTCAACTCCGAGAGGACTCCGCCCGGACTCCCACGGGAGCCGGACACCGCCCACGACTCCGACCTCAAGGGGGACCCCGCCCGGACTCCCACGGGAGCCGGGCTCCGTCGCCAACTTCGACTGCCGGTAAGATCCGTCCGGACTCCTACGGGAGCCGGACTTCGCACCTGATTTTGATTGCAGGGGACTCCGCCCGGACTCCTACGGGAGCCAGGCTCCGCCCGCGACTTCAACTCCGAGAGGACTCCGCCCGGACACCCACGGGAGCCGGGCTCCGCCCACAACTCCAACTGCAAGGAGGACTCCGCCCGGACTCCTACGGGAGCCAGACTCCATCATCAGCTCTGACTGCTGCCGAACTTCAGCCGACGGATCTGCACTCCCTGGCAGGCCACAATAATGGTCACAGCACTGCTCCACTTCCTACGACAGATCTCGCGCAGGTCCACTACTCCCTGGTAGGCCACAATAACGGCCACGATCCTGCTCCACTTCCTGCGACGGATACCACACGATTCTTCCATCCGCTGGCAAGTCACGACAACAGACGCCGCTCCACTCCCCGCGACAGACTCCACGTGGCACACCCCGGTGATAGCCATGGGTCCACTCCACTACTCTTCGCAGCAAACTCCGCCTGACCTTGGGCAGCCCACTGCCAGACGGTTACAGATGTCGCTGTCAAGCTACTGCCCCCTCCGCCTATAAAAGGGGGCTCCAGATACGTTATTCAATAAGCTCTCATCTTTCATCTAAAAACTCTGCTAAATTCTCCGTTCGAGCGCTCCATTCTTGTTGAGGTAGAGAACTGACTTGAGCGTCGGAGGGTCTTGCCGGAGCAACCCCACCTCCAGTTTAGACTTCCTTTGCAGGTCCCCACGGCGACCGCGACTTCCTCGACTCCAGCTTCTCCGGTGCGAGCGGATTTTTGCACCAACAGGATTGGCGCTAGAGGAAGGAGCTGTGTCTTCGTAGTACCCTTGTTCTTGAAGGAGCGTTCAACGGAGCTGCCCCCGATCGTCTCCTCCGACACCCACTCCTTGTTCCCCCACGGGATCCATACTTGATCCTCCTCACAAGGCATCCACGCGACGGTCCACGGCCTCCACGGCCAGATCTCAGGCTCCGGCCTCCCCTCCTATTTCTCAAACTCCTCCTCCTCTCCGCAGTGGCGGTCGGTGCGGAGCAGTTTGACCTGCTAGCACAGCAGGTCAGAGGCCTCACCGAAGCTGTGCAAGCTATGCAGCAGCAGCAGCCGCAGGCATCGGTACGCCCGAAAATGGCATCCTCGGAACACTAGAATCCGACGGCGGGGTGGGCCACCTAGGCCAGCCGCCCCGTCCTTCCTGGGAAAATGAACCCGAGGGTAGAGAGCCCTCAATCAGACCACGACTCCACCCCTGGAAGATCCCTGCCCCCATTCTGTCAGAGGACCCTCGAGACTCGAAGTCGAGAGGATTTCCTGGACCGGAGGCTCCAGGAGATGAACCGGCGGATCGAAGAACTCCACCATGCGCCTCCCGCTTATGGTGAGGATATTTGTACTGACCCTCCCTTCTCCCAAATGATCATGCAGGAACCGATCCCGCCAAACTTCAAGCTTCCCCAGTTCGAAAGCTATGACGGGACTTCGGACCCGGTTGATCATCTGGAGGCCTTCCGGATGATGATGCTGCTTCACGGTGCTTCTGATGCCATTCTATGCCGGGCCTTCCCGTCCACCTTGAAGGGAGCGGCAAGGAACTGGTACTCGGCTTTGAAATCGGATACCATCTTTTCCTTCGATCAAATGAGCCACCAATTTGTGGCCCATTTTGTCAGCAGCTGGCGCCTCCAGAAGGGTTCGGAGTCCCTCATCAACATCAAGCAGAGGGAAGGGGAGTCCATTCGGGCCTACATCAACCGCTTCAACATCGTGGCGCTGGAGGTCCAGAACTTAGACCAATCAGTCACAATGGCCGCCCTGAAGGGTGGCCTTCAGAAGAATGATCTTTTGTTCTCCCTGGAGAAGAAGTATCCCAGGAATTTTGCTGATTTGCTGGCCCGGGCCGAAGGATACGCCCGAGCGGAAGAAGCCTTCAAAATGAAGGATGAAGAGACGGCGAGGGAGCCACAAGCGGGAGACTCGAGTAAGCCCGTAATTGAAAAAAGGCCAAAGGAAGCCCGGCTGCATTCTTGATCCCCTCCTGGGCATAAGCGCGCTCATACTACACCCCGGGCGCGCAGGCAGAGAAGCCCAGATCGCGGGGTTCGGCGAGGTTCCCCACCAGGGAGATTCCGCAACTACGCCCCCCTCAACGCCTCGAAGGCCCAGGTATTGATGGAGGTCAGGGAGCAGCTCCCTAGGCTGGAGAGGATGCGCACACACCCCGGGAAGCACAACCCCGACAAGTTCTGCCTCTACCACCGCGACCACGGCCATGACACAGAGGAATGCATCCAGCTTCGGGACGAGATCGAGGAGCTCATTCGGCGAGGTCGACTCGACAGGTTCATCCGACGCAGGCCTGAGGGTAGAGGAGATCGGCCAAGGGCCCTTCCACAGCCTGAACCGCCAAGAGGGAAGGAGCAACCTGGGGACCGACCTCCCATCGGGACCATCGACTCCATCACCAGAGGGCCCCAAGGAGGAGCGGACCACCCGCGACCGTGAAACTCGAAAAATCTGTAAATGTATCACTTACGATTTCACCTTGAATCTAAATTTCTTTCTACTTGATGTACTCTTCCCATCTGGCGTGGATTTGTTACGACTGGATATGACCCCTCCAAATGCTCGAAACAAAGTTATGTTAGGAACGGGGGAGAACCCCATCCTAACATACCTAAAATGAAAGTCCGACTATCTCAAAATCGGATGGGGGGAGAGGCCTTACAACGCCTTAATGTGCCCCCACAGCCATGTCAGGAACAGGAGGAGAACCTCGTCCTGACATGAGCAAAGTTAAAGGCCCGATTCTTTTAGACCGGATGGGGGGAGAGGCCTTACAGCGCCCTAATGTGCCCCCACAGCCATGTCAAGAACAGGAGGAGAACCTCGTCCTGACATGAGCAAAGTCAAAGGCCCAGTTCTTTTAGACCGGATGGGGGGAGAGGCCTTACAGCATCCTAATGTACCCCCACAGCCATGTCAGGAACAGGAGGAGAACCTCGTCCTGACATGAGCAAAGTCAAAAGCCCGGTTCTTTTAGACCGGATGGGGGGAGAGGCCTTACAACGCCCTAATGTGCCCCCACAGCCATGTCAGGAATAGGAGGAGAACCTCGTCCTGACATGAGCAAAGTCAAAGGCCCGGTTCTTTTAGACCGGATGGGGGGAGAGGCCTTACAACGCCCTAATATGCCCCCACAGCCATGTCAAAACAGGAGGAGAACCTCGTCCTGACATGAGCAAAGTCAAAGGCCCGATTTTTTTAGACCGGATGGGGGGAGAGGCCTTACAGCGCCCTAATGTGCCCCCACGGCCATGTCAGGAACAGGAGGAGAACCTCGTCCTGACATGAGCAAAGTCAAAGGCCCGATTCTTTTAGACCGGATGGAGGGAGAGGCCTTACAGCGCCCTAACGCGCCCCCATAGCCAAGCCGGGAACGGGAGGAGAACCTCGCCCTGGCTCGAGCAAAGTGGAAGTCCCGGACTCCTACGAAAGTCGGGCTCCATCCACGACACCAAGGAAGACTCCACCCGGACTCCTACGAGAGCCGGGCTCCATCCACGATGCCAAGGAAGACTCCACCCGGACTCCTATGGGAGTCGGGCTCCGTCCACGATGCCAAGAAAGACTCCACCCGGACTCCTACGAGAGCCGGGCTCCATCCACGATGCTAAGGAAGACCCCACCCGAACTCCTACGGGAGTCGGGCTCCACCCGCGACTTCTGCAGCAAGGGCTGATGGTGGCGAAACCCGATCGCCCAACAAGATCGGATGAAAGGAAAAAGCCCCTCAGCGGCACCTCCTCGCTTCTATGCAACCCCGTGAAAAGCAGGAGGAGGGCCCTCACTCTGAGAAGAAGAGGAAAATTAAAAAGGAAGGATGACGAACTACGACGGGAACAGATGAAGGATGAACCGCACCAAAAGACCTAAAGGACTTCGTCCCAACTGAAACGGGGAGTTCCTACCGAACACCCCCGGCCTCTAAAAAGACTTTCGACACCGGTTAGGAAGACAACGACATCCCTGAAATAATGCGGAGCCCGGACGGCCAAGCTCGGGCTTGCGGCCATGTACGACGAGAAAGGCGAGCTAACGCATCGACGACCGGGCACCCCCCAACGACATCCACATCAGACAAGTCAAACGACAAGAAAAGTTCGGCGGACGGTAATTTAGTGCAATGCGCAGATGAGGTAACACAAAATGCCCTTTTCATTTCATTTTCGATATACACGCTACAAAGCCCGGAAGGCCAAGGAAAGAAAGGCAAAACGACAAAAAGGGAAGTAAATACATGAAAAGACAGAAAGACGAAAAGAGCTCTAAGGAGGCCCTACTCCCTCCGACCTAGAATTATCTACTCCATCCCTCAACCAGGACTGCCTTAGATTCTTAATTTCTTCTTCTAGCTCTTCCCTTTTCTGCAGCGCATCCTGGAGCGCCCGACGAAGTCGCTGGCTCTCGGCCTCCGCCTCTCGATGCCTCTTCCTCAAGATCTCGGATTCCACCTCCGCGTCCGCGACGGCCCGCTGCTCGTATGCCAGTTGGATCTTCAGTTGTTGCAGCTCAGCTGTCTTTTCCCCGAGGGAGACAGAAATCCCCTCAACGGTGCCTCTTAGGGCTTGGAGCTCATCAGAATCTCGGGCGGAAGTAAGCTGTGCCCTGCTAGCCAGCTGCCTCTGGAGACGGACGATTTCGTCGGCCGCCGCCCTGAACCTCCCTTTATATTCTTCCACCTACCTGCGCCAGCTAGCCCGATGCACATCGTGGCTCACCTCGGCATCCTGAAGTTGCTGCTGAAGGTCGGAGACCTTCTTCGACCACTCTTGGTCACCATCGACCCGGGCCAAGAGCCGGGATGAATTTTCTTCCAGCTGGCCAATCTTCCCCTTCGCAGCAGACAGTTCCACCTTGAGGGCGCTGATCCTAGCGGCCTGGGCCCAAATTCGATCGCTGGCGCTCTTCATGCATTCCTCGAGTTCCTTCGCGAAGTCTGCCTTCCTCCGGCTATACTCCATGATCCCCTTCACGTGGAGATTCCGAAAGTGGGTGGCCTCAGCGGTGGCTTCAGAATGACCTTCTCTCAATCTGCGGAGCTCGCTTTCCATCTTCTTTAACTTCTTTGTCAGGTGAAGGACTTCCTTCTTCAGCCGCTGGATCGTCGATTTTAGCGGGACCCCCAGGGGCAGGGGGAGTGCTTCTACAGGACACTGCCATCGGAAGGCAAAAGCGTCAAAGCACGACTCATTGCAGGAAGAAGAACAGAGAGAAGGAGGGGGGAGGAGAAGCCGTCCGCAACAAGAAATTCAACTTTATTGATTGGATGATTTTTGAAGACAAACAGAAAAGAAAAATTGCGACGAAATAAAGGTACAAGATCGGAGGTCTCAGACCTCGGGGGCGGGGGTTGGAGAACTCGGTGTCCCCGGTAAGGGGGCTGCGACAGCAGTGGCGGCTGGCGAGGGACCGGTCTCGTCTTCAGACTCCTCGCCTAGGAAGCTGAGGTCGAGCTCTGGAAATTTTCTGGCCACCTTCTCTTGGCAGAGCTCGAACCCCTTTATGAATGCTTCCTGGCCAAATTGGACCTTCAGGTCCCTCATCTCCGCGGAGGCCTTGAATTCCTCTACCGCAAGGACTCTGGCCTCCGAGACTAGGACCGGAGTTTGCTTGACCAAGTTGGCGACCTCGGCCTCTGCCTTTCTCGCCGATTCCTCCAAGGTCTGCCTCTCCTCCTCTTGGGCTCGTTTCTCTCTTTCCAGGGCCTCCTGGAGGGTGACTACTTCGGCCGTCTTTGCTTGGAGGCGAGCAACCTCAGCCTGACAGTGTTCCTCCACCTGGAGGATGTCCCTCCTCGCACGGCTCACCGCCTCGATATAGGCGAGGAGCTGGTGCCCAATCTGCAAGGGCGGCTAGGGAATTAGAACAAAGGTCGAATAGCCATGTAAATGAAGATCCGCTTACCTCAAGGAAGGACCCCAAAGAGTCCCAAGCCCGCTGCTCAGGATCGGTGCGGTCGATCCTCTCAACGACGTCAGGCAAAATGCAGCCGTCGAACAGCCACCTGATCAAGTCCCTATCATTGAAGGGATTCTTCGACCCCTCTTCAGAGCAGAGGGACTCGTCCGTAGTAGTTCGGCGGCTACTCGCCTTGCGGGCCATCGATTTCCTTCTTTTCCTCTCGACTATGGGCGCCTCCGTGGAGCAGACCCTCGAAATGGGGGCCCCAGTCGGCGGGCTCCTTCAGGAGGCCCGGGGAGCCGTTGGCTCGGCATCCAAGGAAATGTCGTTGGCCGGGGCCACCTGGACGGGTGCAGCTAAGCTCGACTCCTCCGCCCTGGCCCTCTTCACCGATCCGGAGGTTGCAGCACCCTTTCTCTTGTGGGCCCTAAGGCCCCTGGCAAGCATCCGCGCTGCTTCGACGTCCATTCCTAAAAAAAAAAAAAAAGAGAGAAAAAGAGAGAGAGAAAAGGAAAGAAGAAAAAGAAGCAAACCAATCAATCAAGAGTAAAAAAAAAAAAAAAAAAAAAGAAGAAAAAAAAAAAGAGAGAAGAAAGGGGAAGAAAGAAAGAAAGAAACAGAGGGGAAAAAGAGAGAGAAGGAAGAAGAGGTAAAAAGAGAAAGAAAAGGAGAAAGGCATGAAAAGAGAAGATAAGGTAAAAGATGAATACTCGCTGGATCCTGGGGACTCAGGCCGATGTTGAAAAAAAATTGCTCCCTCAGAAGATTGGGAAGGGAAGGAGCGGAGTAAGCTAGAAGCTTCCGGGCAGCCTGGAGGTCGTCCTTCCCCAGGCTAGGGGCCCGACGGACAGAATCCCTCAGAGAGCCCCAAGGGGGCAGGCCCAGTCTCAAGGTCGGGCAGTGGACGAAGAGATATTTTTCCTTCCAATTGTGGATTGAAGAAGGGGCGCCTTTCAGCAACCCCTTCTTGCCGAACTGGGAGGAGAAGTACCACCAGTCCTTCGCCGAAGGATGGCGCTTGAAAGTATAGAAGTGCCTAAATAGGGAGAGGGATAGTTGGACCTCGACTACGTGGCAAAGGGAGAGAAATCCTATCAAAAACCTAAAAGAATTCGGGGCCACGGAAGCCAAGGAGATGTCTAAGAAGCGGAAGAGGGAAACAACAAAGGGAGGAAGCGGAAGCCGGAGTCCGGCATGGAACGCTTCCTGGTACAAACAAAAATGACCAGATGGGGGAGTGCTGGCCCGGTCAGAAGGGCCAGGCAGCTCCAGGTCGTACTCCGGAGGAACTCCATACTGAACCCTTATCAGAAGGAGTTCCTCCGAGGTAAGGGAACATGGAATGGCGCCCGGTGCAAAAATTGGGTGGAGCCCAGCCCCAGATGCAGGTTCGTCTACAGAGCAGGGGACCTGGGGGTGTGAGGCGGAAGAGCTCCCGAAACAACAGGGAGCGGAAGAGCCGGACGACATTTCGGGTAGTTTCGAAGGAGGGCTTTAAAGGTCCCTAAGAAGACGGACAGGATGGGGGATGAGAGGCCACAGGAAACTAACTCAGAGGGATGCAAAAAATAATGACAGAGAAGAAGTCCCTAGGCGGTGGGAAGAAGGTTGAAGGTGCTGGAACTAACCTATATCGCTCTGAGGGACCAGAGGGACGAAGACAGGGACGATTTGGAAGACACCTACGGCTCGAGAAGATGCCCACTGAAACAGGGCTCTCGAAGAGAAGGCAGACACCGATAGAAACTCTGGAACGGAATAGGGCACCTAAAGGTGGGAGGATGGGTTTAAATAGACCCTGGGATCCGGTGCCATAATGATCACGAATCCCCCCAAGCCAGTCCGCACCCGGCACGTGTCCCACTCCCCCCGACGGGCGGCTAAAAGCGGCTGATGGATCAGCAGGGCCATTATGGCACCGTACTTGGGCCAGTGTACCGGCAAGAATTTCGAAGGGTCCCTTCGTATCGCCCCGATCCGAAAATACTCCGGCACGCGCACATTTAATGCTAAAATATCTGGGGGCGGCAGTGCGTAGGATTCGAGGGGACGGTTTCGGCTGTGCCCATCTCTCTGTACTTCCTTCGTTCGAAATTCAAACTCGAAAGTAGGGGGACTGGTGTTGGGTATAAAATACCCACAGCCGAAGTCCTCAGCAGAATAAGCTCAAGGAGGACACTGCCCGGACTCCTACGGGAACCGGGCTCCGATCGCAACATCAACTCCAGGAGGACTCCGACCGGACTCCTACGGAAGCCGGGCTTCGTCCTCGACTCCAACGGCTGCAGACAGACTTCGTCCGGACTCCTACGGGAGCCAGAATCCGCCGACAACTTCAACCGCAAGTAGACTCCGCCCGAACTCCTACGGGAGCCGGGCTCCGTCCTCAACATCAACTGCCGGTAAGCCTTGTCCGGACCCCTACGGGAGCCAGACTTCGCCTTTGACTTTAATTGCAGGAAAACTCCGCTCGGACTCTTACGGGAGCCGGGCTTCATCCTCGACTCCAACGGCTGCAGACAAACTTCGTCCGGACTCCTACGGGAGCCGGACTCCGCCGACAACTTCAACCGCAAGTAGACTCCGCCCGAACTCCTACGGGAGCCGAGCTTCGTCCTCAACATCAACTGCGGTAAGCCTTGTCCGGACTCCTACGGGAGCCGGACTTCGTCTTTGACTTTAATTGCAGGAAGACTCCGCCCGGACTCCTACAGGAGCCGGGCTCCGTCCTCAACATCAACTGTCGGTAAGCCTTGTCTGGACTCCTACGGGAGCCGGACTTCGTCTTTGACTTTAATTGCAGGAAGACTCCGCCCGGACTCCTACGAGAGCCGGGCTTCGTCCTCGACTCCAACGGCTGCAGACAGACTTCGTCCGGACTCCTACGGGAGCCGGACTCCACCGATAACTTCAACCGCAAGTAGACTCCGCCCGGACTCCTACGGGAGTCGGACTTCGCACCTGATTTTGATTGCAGGGGACTCCGCCCGGACTCCTACGGGAGCCGGGCTCCGCCCGCGACTTCAACTCCGAGAGGACTCCGTCGGGACTCCCACGGGAGCCAGACTCCGCCCACGACTCTGACCTCAAGGGGGACCCCGCCCGGACTCCCACGGGAGCCGGGCTCCATCGCCAACTTCGACTGCCGGTAAGATCCGTCCGGACTCTTACGGGAGCCGGACTTTGCACCTGATTTTGATTGCAGGGGACTCCGCCCGGACTCCTACAGGAGCCGGGCTCCACCCGCGACTTCAACTCCGAGAGGACTCCGCCCGGACTCCCACGGGAGCCGGACTCCGCCCACGACTCCGACCTCAAGGGGGACCCCGCCCGGACTCCCACGGGAGCCGGGCTCCGTCGCCAACTTCGACTGCCGATAAGATCCGTCCGGACTCTTACGGGAGCCGGACTTCGCACCTGATTTTGATTGCAGGGGACTCCGCCCGGACTCCTACAGGAGCCGGGCTCCACCTGCGGCTTCAACTCCGAGAGGACTCCGCCCGGACTCCCACGGGAGCCGGACTCCGCCCATGACTCCGACCTCAAGGGGGACCCCGCCCGGACTCCCACGGGAGTCGGGCTCCGTCGCCAACTTCGACTGCCGGTAAGATCCATCCGGACTCCTATGGGAGCCGGACTTCGCACCTGATTTTGATTGCAGGGGACTCCGCCCAGACTCCTACGAGAGCCGGGCTCCGCCCGCGACTTCAACTCCGAGAGGACTCCGTCTGGACTCCCACGGGAGCCGGGCTCCGCCCACAACTCCAACCGCAAGGAGGACTCCGCCCGGACTCCTACGGGAGTCAGACTCCGTCATCAGCTCTGACCGCTGTCGAACTTCAGCCGACGGATCTGCACTCCCTGGCAGGCCACAATAACGATCACAGCACTGCTCCACTTCCTACGACGGATCTCGCGCAGCTCCACTACTCCCTGGCAGGCCACAATAACGGCCACGATCCTGCTCCACTTCCTGCGACGAATATCGCCGATTCTCCCATCCGCTGGCAAGTCGTAACAACAGACGCCGCTCCACTCCCCGCGACAGACTCCACGTGGCACACCCCGGTGATAGCCATGGGTCCACTCCACTACTCTTCGCAGCAAACTCCGCCTGACCCTGGGCAGCCCACTGCCAGACGGTTACAGATGTCGCTGTCAGGCTACTGCCCCCTCCGCTATAAAAGGGGCTCCAGATACGTTATTCAATAAGCTCTCATCTTTCATCTAAAAACTCTGCTAAATTCTTCGTTCGAGCACTCCATTCTTGTTGAGGCAGAGAACTGACTTGAGCGTCGGAGGGTCTTGCCGGAGCAACCCCACCTCCGGTTTAGACTTCCTTTGCAGGTCCCCACGGCGACCGCGACTTCCTCGACTCCAGCTTCTCCGGTGTGAGCGGATTTTTGCACCAACAGAAGGTAACAAGCCGATTCGAACGCATATCCCCAGAGGAGATCAGCAGACCAGCAAACCCCATCATGGATCGAACCATGTCCAACAAGGTCTGATTCCTCCTTTCAGATACACCATTATGTTGTGGTGTTCCAGGAGGAGTCCACTGAGAGAGAATCCCATTCTCCCCAAGATATGTCAGAAAATCATTGAAAAGGTATTCACCTTCTCGATCAGATTGAAGAGTTTTAATACACTTTTCAGTTTGTTTATCTACCTCATTTCAGAATAGTTTGAACATTTCAAACGACTCTGATTTATACTTCATTAAATGGACATATCCATACCTCGATAGGTCATATGTGAAGGTTATGAAGTAGAAATATCCACCTCTTGCACTTGAGCTCATGGGTCCACATACATCAGAGTGTACCAAACCCAAGAGTTCACTGGCTCGCTCACCTTTTCCAGTAAAAGGTGATTTGATCATTTTACCAAGAAGACAGGACTCATAGGTTAGAAGTGATTCACAATCACCTACTTCAAGAATTCCTTCATGAGCCAACCTGTTTATCCTGTTTTTATTGATATGACCTAGCCTACAGTGCCAAAGGTAGACTTCTGACACATAATCTATTCTAGGGCATTTACCGAAGGTTTGAACCACATTAATAGGTTGTGATAGATAGTAAATTCCATTATTAAGTTGTCTAACAAACATTGTAACACCATTCAAAATGATATTGCAAATATTTTTATTTATTAAAAATTGATAACCGTTCATTTCCAGAAGGCCTACAGAAATAATATTTAATAAAAAGCTTGGACAATAGTGACATTCACTCAGAATTATATTTCAAGAATTGATTACAAGGTTCATGATTCCTAATGCTAGAACTGGAACTTTGCTTCCATCTCCAACATTCAGGAATCTATCACCTTCATCAAATCTCCTACTGACCTGTAGACCCTGCATCGAATTGCAAATATGATAAGGGCTTCTGGTATCCAATACCCAGGTAGTAGTATCACAAATGGAAAAGTTGCAAGATGTTATCATATAAGCACCTTGCTTCTTCTTCGGCCTGTTCGGGTCCAGGGAGGCAATGTATAGAGGAAGTTCCTCTTCCAGTGCCACTACTTCTTGCAAAAGAAGCACTCTACCTGGCTCTGGTCGGGCTTGCATTTTTTGGTCTGACCCTGTGCAGACATCCCAGCATGCAGCTGCACCTTTCTATTCTTCTTCTTCTTGTTCTTCTTCTTCCCTTTCTTAAAGGGTCGACGACCAGAAGAAGACCCTCCCACAACATTCACCGACTCCTTATGGAGCTGGTGATCCTTTTCAAAGTTCTGCAGCAACCCCAACAAGCCGTTGTAGTTCACTGCAGGCTTTGTCATCCGAAAATGAGTAAGGAAGGGGAGGAAGGACTTGGGCAATGAATTAAGGATCGCATCCTTACCGAGCTGCTCATGCAGGGGAAAGCCCAGTTTACTTAGGTGCTCAATCATTTTGATCATGTACAGTACATGATCAGTGACTGAGGCTCCATCCCTCATCCGAGCATTAAAAATGGCACAACTAGTTTTGTGCCTTTCAACATCGTCAGGCGTGCCAAAGGAGTCGTTCAATATTTGAAGCATCTCCTATGGCTGGGCATTCTCGAACCTGTGGTTAAACTCATCATTCATTGCCACCAGCATAATGCATCGAACGATGGTATGGTGGTTGAACCACTTCTGATAAGTGTCTCGAACCGTCCCTCTAACATTCGGGGCTAGCTCCTCAGGTGCCGGATCCGTTACTACATAAAGGATTCACTCATGCTCAAGGATGATTTTTAATTTTCGATACCAGTTATCGAAATTAGGTCCCATGAGCTTGTCATTATCTAATAATGACCGGAGGGATAGGGTAGTGGCCATAGCTGCATAAAGAAAAACTAGATCTCTATTAGTATATAAATTATAAATACTAAAGACTTGGACTTTAGTCTAAAGTTTCTCCCAGTATTTTTATAAACTGGTAGCCTCAACCTCCAATTCGAGGAATTACTTTAATTCCTTAGTGGGTACTAGAATCCACATAGACTACGCACGAGCCCAACATTGGTTGGTCAACCCATGTGCATCTATGGGTAGGTTCATAATCAGTTGTTTCTCTAAACAACTTCTAGTAATTGATTTTGCCCCAGAACCTAATCAGTAGGCTTTGGCCTCCACTGAAAAGATTTGGATAGGTCCAACCATTAACATGATTTGATTTGGTGAATCGGATCAATAAATGATCAGGCCCGACTTTGGCCGGCCAACCTGATCACCATCAGAAAGACTCAAACCAAATTATCATATTATGAATGATAATTCCATTAGTCAATAAGCACCAACCTTTGGGCCTCCAATGATTATTAAACTAATGGACTCATTATCACTCACTTAATGAGAGGCTATGACTTAGTTAGAAATATAACTTAATCATTTTTAGGGATCTAATAATTTTTTTGAGGATTTTATTAAAGGATAGATGAGAAGAAAATATCTAGCCAATTTCAATCCTCCCACTGACTTCACTATGTCAGATTAAAAAGGATTTAATTAAAGCTGGCATTAGGAGCACCTAAATCAGTCAAACTGATTTACCTAATGACATGGGTGAGCCCTAATCACCAAGTGATCTAATCAAAACCTAATTCACCAGGTTGGCCAGGTAAGTGAGATCAGTGGTGGGGATAAGCCATTAACTCG
This sequence comes from Elaeis guineensis, assembly GCF_000442705.2. Lineage (NCBI taxonomy): Eukaryota > Viridiplantae > Streptophyta > Magnoliopsida > Arecales > Arecaceae > Elaeis > Elaeis guineensis. The sequence continues at coordinate 63,061,749 of NC_026003.2, forward strand.
TCAGAGATCAAGTCACTGCGAGTAGCTCCCGCTTAAAAACCACTGGTCAAACTGCCAAACTTACCTTAGACACCAACCGGTTCATTAGTTTCAATTTGATCAACTTAGTAAATTGGGTTCCACCGTGTAGCCATGAATTAAGTCCATCTTGGTCTAGTTAAAGACATGGACCCATTCAACTACAACTATTGGAGTTGAGTCTAGAGAATCCTTGACTTAATCTAATTCAACTTTTGATTAGATTTAACCAATTACTCTAATTTAGTCCATTTCTTTAAGCTAACCTTAGGTCTAACCCAATTATGGACCTAATCTATCTAACCATTGACCCACAAGTTTATGCAATTGTCTTAGGTCTCAATTCATAATTCTAGACCTACTAGACAACACTTAATTCTTTTAATTAAGTATTTGGGCTGATGGGTCAGGGTTTGACATTTCAAAAATAATTTTCAAATTTGAAATATTTTATTTTTTGTTCACCAAATATGTTGACCCATTTCATAAATAGATCAGCACATTTCATAAATAGCAATCCTATTGCTAATTACATAATAGAAAATAACTCAATCAAAATAAATCATGAATATTCCTTTAGACTAATCTAACACATTCATGATAATTTCATAATTAAACCTTTACAATTAATTTCTTTCGCTGCTTCATCTACATGGGATATAATTACAGCGGCACCCCTACCGCCATAGGAGATCCCATCGAATGGGAGGAGAGGGCCTTTAAATCCTACTTTTCTCCTATGACAGACGGCCATGGCAACCAACCCAATTCGATTACTTGCTATTTGGATCAAGTATATCTAAATATACTAATTTCAAAATTTAAATTTCAAATTTTAAATTTAAATTTCAAATTTTAAATTTGAATTCCAAATTGCAAACAATTTTCAAATTTCAAATTTCAAATTTTTGAATTTCAAATTTTGAATTTTAAATTTTGAATTTTAAATTTTGAATTTCAAATTTGAAATTTCAACCAAATTTCAAATTTTGAATTTCAAATTTTGAATTTTGAATTTGAATTTCAAATTTTAAAATTCAAATTTCAAATTTTGAATTTTGAATTTCGAATAACTTTCAAAATTTAAATTTCAAAATTTTGAATTTTAAATTTTAAATTTAAACTTTTAGATTACAACTTAATCTATGCATGCAAATATATATATCATATATAAGAACCTGCTCTGATACCATTATGTTGTGGGAAGAATTCAGTGCAGGGGTAAAATGGTAATTTTAAAATTTTTTTAAAATCATGATTTTACAGTGGAAATTATTAATTAATCTAATTAATTAACATAAATTTACCCTATACTAGGATCTAAATATGATATATAGCATGTATTCATTTAAATTTGAAATTCAAATTCGAATAGTAAACACTTTACTGTAATGTGTTCAGAACACAATACCTTTGTGCGGGTAGTAGATCGCCGTAATCTGATCACCGTCAGAAGAGTCTGATCATCGCAATGCAGCCACACAATATGTCTGGCCTCTACGGATCATCCACACGAAGCTCCCGATCTGATCGACTCCTCACGAGTGCTAGCTCGTTGTAGAGCCCTTTTGACGATCGATGCAGATCGAACTCCTTCAATCAATGTCTGTCGATTCTTTGAATGCTCCAGATCATCAACAGACATGCTTGAGAGGATGTTGAAGATCTTCCTAAGATTTTGTAGGCTCACGACACTGGTAGCTCACTTTCTCACTTTCCGAACCCCAGGCTAAAACTCTAGAGAACTCATCGGAAACCTTGCACCCACTTTTCTTTCTTTTCTTTCTTTTTCTCTTGAAAGGATATGGACTTCCTTCTCATGCACAAGACTTCTCACCTCCAAAATTTTTCTCCAAAAATTTTCTTCTTGCACACCCCACTCTTCTCCTCCTTTTATAACAACGTCAAACGTCTTGTCCAAAAGAAAAAATAAAGATGAGTAATTACACATTTGAATTCAAATCAAATTTTGAATTCAAATGGACACCAACTCATCCCTTATACACTAAAGGCATGAGGCGTGGCTTAAATTGTGCATGGAGTGATTTCATGAGAAATTTTTTCTCATGTAATAAATGGGACGTAAAAAAAAGGGATAAGGCGCAAAGATTGATTGCCCATTCAAATTCAAACTTTATTTTGAATTTGAATGGCCAACCAATCATCCTTATCCATTCAAATGGCACATTAAAGTGGGGCATGGAGAGGGCTTGGCATGAGAAAAAAATTTATGAGAAGTTCCTTCTCATGAATTCAAATGGGTGTAATGGAAGTGAGGTAGCGCATGGAGATTGGGTCAAGGTGGTTTAATTATTTAAACCAACCTAATTGAACCAAATAAGTTAGGTCCAATTACACTAATTTAAACCCAACTTAATTAGGTTAATTAGGCTCAATAAATTCTAATCAAATCAGGAATTGACTAAGCCCAACCCCTGATCAAATCAGGGACCAAACCATCTTGACGATTAGGTCAACTCTTAACCTAATCGGGTCAAACCTAGCTGAATCCAATTCAATTAGACTTGATCTAAAAATAATTACTCAATCAAATTGAGTTAATTAGCGATCAAATCACTAATTAAATCTCTTATAATACTGAATCCAAATTCGATGGGCAATCGGGCATCAGAATTCATCGATATGTAACCCTGATCGAAAAGTTCCAACCAGTGGGACTCTTGACCCCGATACCCATAATGTGTGGAACTCGTGATCAGAGAATCTTGATTCTTGATCACTGAGTCCCAAACATGTAGGATTATACATCAGCCATCAGATCAGATAGGAACCTCTAATGTGTGTGACCCTACAGGTTCGAACCTAAGTCGATAGCACAGGAACCAATTTCTGTACTAATCGAAGGACCATCTAGCAATGGTACTCGACGTCTGGATAGGTCGAAGAGTCACAATCGCAACACTCAGAACCTACATGATTATGGTTACTGTATAATTCATCCTTTTGACCCCTATGTTTAGGATGACTCAGGGTTAAACTGTCAACCCTGATCAGATCATCCGAATCGTGCTCAACTCAAACAGTCCTGTGACTCCTCACAAGGATTATCCTGGTCAAGATTTTGCTAAATTGAAACACGACTGTACACAACTCCTAAACTGGAGTGGTCAATCCCATCTTGACACGCACACCGACAAGTCAAATACTTGACTACACCCAACAGCCTTCCGTCACTGAATTAAAAATTCAGATAGTCCAGTGCCTAAGTGCAGTGCGTTGCTTGTAAGTCACCGTGGCAATCTCAGGTCAGAGAGATATTTATATCCATATTCCATCGGAGCAAATCTTGACAGCAGAAATAGCTCCGAAGTCGGTCATGTTTAGTGCAGATGTACCCTTACATCTCACCTGTATGCCATACCAGTATCTCCACACTCATTGGTTAAGAGGACAACCAACCTATATGGCACACAATGACCTATGCTTGATAAACGTTGTCATCCTTGGTAACAATGTATCATTTGGTCGCGAACAAATTTAAGGACTAAACGATAAATCCTCCTTTGTCGAGTCTAAATAGTCCTAAGGACTTCACCATAATATAGGAGTTCATTAGAAGATGAAACATTTTGTGATGAAAAATATCAAAATAATTTTTATTAATTCATAATTCATGTACAAATATAAAATTGAGCACAACCGTCAACAGGCTGATGATTGGCTTTGGGGCACTATTTCCAATAAATTCTTCTTCTAGTGACTCTGCTTCTTGCAAAAGAAGCACTCTGTCTGACTTTGATTAGCTTTGAACTTGGATTTCTGGGACCGACTCCCAACATCAGGCACCTTCTTATTCTTCTTCTTTTTTCCTTTCTTAAAGAGATAACGACTACCCGAAGAAGATCCTCCCACTAGATTCACTGTCTTCTTGTGGAGCTGGTGATCTTTCTCAAAAATCTGTAGCAACCCCAACAGACCGTGGTAGTTGACTACAGACTTCATCATTCTGAAATGATTGAGGAATGGCAGGTAGGACTTGAGAAGAGAGTGCAAGATCGCATCTTTCCCTAGCTGTTCATGCAAAGGAAAGTCGAGTTTGCTCAATTTTCAATCTGCTTGATCAAGTACAATAAATGATCGATAACAGATGCACCCTCCCTCATCCAAGCAATGAAAATGATATAACTAGTCTTGTGCCGCTCAACATCGTCAGGAGTACCAAAGGAATCTCTCAACACTTGAAGCATTTTCTTTGGCTTAGCTTCTTCAAACTTTCGACTGAACTTGTCATTCATGGAGGCCCACATGATGCAATGAACCATGGTGCTATCATTGAGCCACTTCAAATAAGTGTCCTGAACTGCTCCTCAGGAGTTAGGAGCAAGCTCCTCAGGTGTCGGATCCATTATCACATAAAGAAACCGCTCGTGCTTCAGGACAATCTTTAATTTTTGATACCAATTATCAAAATTTGATCCAATAAGCTTCTCACTGTCCAATAGTTATCGGAGTGACAAGTTTGAGGCCATATCTGTACACACAAAGAAAGAACAAAGCCTAATAGGTATATGAATTTATTAATCCTAAAGACTTGGACTTTAGTCTAAAGGTCCTCCCACTATTTTATATGAATTGATAGCCTCTACCTCCAATTCAAAGAATTATCTTAATTCTTTAGCAGATACTAGAATCCACACAGACTACATATAGGCCCGAGAATGGGTCGATCAATTCATATGCACACATTGGTAGGTTCTCAAATAATTGTTTCTTCAAATAACTTCTAGTATTTAATTTAGTCCCAGATTTTTTTCAGTAGGCGATGGGCCTCCACTGAAAGTTCTGATTAGGTCAAACCACTAACATGAACTTACTTAGTGATTCTACCTAATGAGTGATCAGGCCCAAAGATGGCTCGATCAACCCAACCATCATCAGATAGTTCATCAGAGTCATCATATAATGAATGATAATTCTATCATTCAGAGAGAACATCAGACGGATGGCGCATGCAATATCAATCAGAAATAATGGACTCATTATCACTCACCTTAATGGGAGGCTATGAACTAGTTATCACCATAACTAGCTCATTTTAAGGACCTAATAATTTAAAGAATTTAATCAATTTAGAGAAAAAAGAAGAGAAGAAAAGATCAATCAGTAGACCATAATCCTCCTACTGACTTCACCAAGTCACTGAATCAGGTTAGGTCATGTTGATTGAACTAGCACCTAGATCAATCACACTGATCAACCTTAATGGCATGGGCTAACTCGAATTACTTAGCGATCTAATCAAAATCTAGTTCATCAAATTGGTCAGATAAGTGAGATCAGTGGAAGGATCTGCTAAGCTTGCCTTAGACACCATCGAAATAGCCAGAAAGCAGCTCCTAATTAAAAACTACTGGTGAAATGCTAAACTTATCTTAGACACCAATTGGTTACTAGTTTTGATTTGACCAACCTAATGATTGAGTTCAACCACTGAGCCACAATTAAGATCCATTTGGTCTAATCAAAGATATGGACTTGACCATCTACTACTATTGTACTAAAAAAATCTTGATTAATCTAATTCAATATTTGATTAGACGTAATCAATTTCTCTACATGGTCAATCAATTCTTCAATTCTAACCTTAGGTCTAACTGAATTAAAGAGAAGGACCTGATTTGAGCTAACTTATACCCCATGTTTTATGCAATGTCATTATATCTAAATCATAATTCTAGATCCAATCAGCTTGATACATAATTCTCAATTAAGTTTTGCATCAACATAGTTAAGGTTTCAAAAAAAAATTTTCATGTAAACTTTTTACAATAAGTCATAAAATTTTTTAGATCAAATCTAAATTTTTTTTATGATTTTAGATCAAAATAATTTTGACTAAACAAGATTAGATGTAACTAACTATCTTCGCAACTTGCATCACATACAACAACACCTAGGGCTTCAACATCTAGAGTTTTACAAGAAAATAAATTTTTTCTTTTCACTTTCTTCTTCATGGGACCTCACAGTGGCACTCCTATACTCTAAAAAGAGTACCCTATTGAATGAGAGGAGAGGATCATGAAACCCTACTTGCTTCTATGATCGGACGGCCTGGTGATTACCTAATCTGAGTACTTTGCTACTTAGAACATCTAATCTAAATAAATAATAATCAGATCTAAAAATAAACTAATTTAGATCTAATCTAAATCATAAATAATTAGATCTAATAGCAAAATTAGATTTAAAATCATATTAATTCATATCAAAATAATCTGGCTCTGATACCAGTTGAAAAAAATTTATGGTAGTGCAGTACATGCAATTAAAAAATTTTATACAGCAAAAATAATAGATTAGATAATTTAATCCTAATCAAATATATAAGATCTAATCTTAGACCACCACATTAGGATCTTTGATATAAAAAATATATACTTTAGATCTACAAATAAAAATCACATCGATCTCATCAATACTAAAATTCTAGATCTAACTATTAGATCTACCATAGAATTAAAATAAGTTAGAGATCATTACCAAATAAATTTTGATCTTGATCTCTCTGATCCAATGGTTGGAAAGGATATTCCTTAGATCACTCACAGCCACACAAAGTTGTTTGGCTTATATAGAATAATTCACATGAAGACTGGCGCAGATCAGTGGCTCGGAGATGCTAGTCTGCAAATAACTTCGACAGCTGACCTCTTCCTTCTTCTACAAGCACCTTGGATACTCCAAAGTAATAGAAGATTTGGAGGAGGAGAAGAAGCTCTAAAAATAAAAAATCTACAAGAGAATTGATCATAGGACGTGTGGGGAAATTCAGTGCAGGGGTAAAATGGTAATTTTAAAATATTTTCAAAATCATGATTTTACAGTGAAAAATTATTAATTAATCTAATTAATTAATATAAATTTATCATATACTAAGATCTAAATATGATATATAGCATGCATACATTTAAATTTGAAATTCAAATTTGAACAAGAAACACTTTATTGTAATGTGTTCAGAACACAATACCTTTGTGCGAGTAGTAGATCGCTGCAATCTGATCACCGTCGAGAGAGTCTGATCATTATGATGCAGCCACACAATATGTCTGGTCTCTATGGATCATCCACATGAAACTTTCGATCTGATCGACTCCTCACGAGTGCTAGCTCGTTGTAGAGCCCTTTTGACAGCCGATGCTGATCGAACTCCTTCGATCGATGTCTGTCGATTCTTTGGATGCTCTGGATCATCAACAGATGTGCTTGAGAGGATGTTGAAGATCTTCTTGAGATTTTGTGGGCTCACGACACTCGTAGCTCACTTTCTCACTTCCCATACCCCAGGCTAAAACTCTAGGAAACTCACCGAAAACCTTGCACCCACTTTTCTTTCTTTTCTTTCTTTTTCTCTTGGAAGGATATGGACTTCCTTCTCATGCACAAGACTTCTCACGCTCCAAAATTTTTCTCCAAAAATCTTCTTCTTGCATGCCACACTCTTCTCCTCCTTTTATAACAACGTCAAATGTCTTATTCAAAAGAAAGGATAAAGATGAGTAATTGCACATTTGAATTCAAATCAAATTTTGAATTCAAATAGACACCAACTCATCCCTTATTCACTAAAGGCATGAGGCATGGCTTAAATTGTGTATGGAGTGATTTCATGAGAAACTTTTTCTCATGTAATAATGGGGCGTAAAAAAAGGGATAAGGCGCAAAGATTGATTGCCCATTCAAATTCAAACTTTATTTTGAATTTGAATGGCCAACCAATCATCCTTATCCATTCATATGGCACATTAAAGTGGGGTGTGGAGAGAGCTTGGCATGAGGAAAAAATTCATGAGAAGTTCCTTCTCATGAATTCAAATGGGTGCAATGGAAGTGAGGTGGCGCATGGAGATTGGGTCAAGGTGGTTTAATTATTTAAACCAACCTAATTGAACCAAATAAGTTAGGTCCAATTAGACTAATTTAAATCTAACTTAATTAGGCTTAATTAGGTTTAATAAAATTCTAATCAAATCAAGAATTGACTAAGCCCAACCCCTGATCAAATCAGGGACCAAACCATCTTGACGATTAGGTCAACTCTTAACCTAATCGGGTCAAACCCAACTGAATCCAATTCAATTGGACTTGATCCAAAAATACTTACTCAATCAAATTGAGTTAATTAGCGATCAAATCACCAATTAAACTTCTCATAAATATTGAGTCCAAATTCGATGGGCAATCGGGCATCAAAATTCATCGATATGTAACCCTGATCGAAAAGTCCCAACCAGTGGGACTCTTGACCCCGGTACCCATAATGTGTGGAACTCGTGATCAGAGAATCCTGATTCTCGATCATCGAGTCTCAAACATGTAGGATTCTACATTAGCCATTAGATCAGATAGGAACCTCTAATGTGTGTGACCCCGCAGGTTTGAACCTAAGCCGGTAGCATAGGAACCAATTTCTGTACTAATCGAAGTGACTATCTAGCAATGGTACCCGACATACGGATAGGTCGAAGAGTCGCAATCGCAACACTCAGAACCTACATGAATATGGTTACTATATAATTCATCCTTTTGATCCCTGTGTTTAGGATGACTTAAGGTTAAACTGTCAACCCTGATCAGGTCATCCGAATCATGCTCAACTCAAACAATCCTGTGACTCTCACGAGGACTACCCTGGCCAATATTTTGCTAAATTGAAACACGACTGTACACAGCTTCTAAACTGGAGTGGTCAATCCCATCATGACACAAGCACCGACAAGTCAAGTACTTGACTGCACCCAGCAGCCTTCCATCATTGAATTAAAAATTCAGATAGTCCAGTGCCTAAGTGCAGTGAGTTGCTTGCAAGTCACCGTAGTGGTCTCAGGTCGGAGGGATATTTATATCCATATTCCATCGGAGCAAATTTTGATAGCAGAAATAGCTCCGAAGTCGGTCATGTTCAGTGCAGATGTACCCTTACATCTCACCTGTATGCCATACCAGCGTCTCCACACTCATTGGTTAAGAGGACAACCAACCTATATGACACACAACGACCTATGCTTGATAAACGTTATCGTCCTTGGTAACCACGTATCATTTGATCGCGAACAGATTTAAGGACTAAATGATAAATCCTCCTTTGTCGAGTCTAAATAGTCCTAAAGACTTCACCACAACATAGGAGTTCATTAGAAGATGAAATATTTTGTGATGAAAAATACCAAAATAGTTTTTATTAATTCATAATTTATGTACAAATACAAAAATGAGCACAACCGTCAACAGGCTGACGATTGGCTTTGGGACACTATTCCCAACAATCTCCCACTTAGCCTAAAGCCAATCGGTGCAGTATCTAATACCCATCTTTGACTTGTAGTTATCGAACTCCTTCACCGCAATGGCTTTAGTGAATGGGTCAGCCAGGTTCTCCTTTCCATCGATCTTTTGAAGATCGACATCATCTCGATCCATAATTTCTCGGATAAGATGGTAGTGGTGCAGAATATGCTTCGTTCGCTGGTGTGCCTTTGGTTCCTTTGCCTGAGCAATGGCTCCAGAGCTGTCAAAGTAGAACAGAACTGGACCAACAAGATAGGGTGCTACTCCGAGCTCGGTGATGAATTTCCTCAGCCACACCGCTTCTTTGGCAACATCTGATGCGGCGACATACTCTGCCTCGCAAACTGAATCAGCCACTGTGTGCTGTTTGGAACTTTTCCAGCAGATAGCCCCACCATTAAGGGTAAAAATAAATCCCGACACACTTTTGCTATCATCATGATCAGACTGGAAACTAGAGTCTGTAAACCCTATAAGTCTCAAGTCCGATTCACCATAAACAAGCCACTGGTCCTTAGTATTTCTTAAATACATTAGGATGGTTTTAACAAACTTCCAGTGATTCTTCCCTGGATCAGATTGGTATCTACTCACTACCCTAGTGAGTATGCCACATCTGGTCGTATACATGTCATGGCGTACATGATAGATCCCACTGTCGAAGCATATGGAATCCTACCCATATGCTCTCTCTCTTGAGGTGTTGTCGGACAATCCCTCATTGAGAGAGAAATTTCATGGCCAATCGGAAGATAGCCTTTCTTGGAATTCTTCATGCTGAACCTCTTCAGCATAGTATCAATGTATGTGGACTGAGATAAACCAAGCAACCTTTTAGATCTATCCCTATAGATCCTCGTCCCTAGGATGTAGGAAGCTTCTCCCAGATCCTTCATGGAGAACTGTGATGACAGCCAAATCTTTATCCCCTGTAATGCAAGGACATCATTCTCGATTAAGAGAATGTCATCCACATATAATACAAGAAATACTACTACTGGACCATTAGCCCACTTATAAATGCATGGCTCTTCTCCGTTCTTAATGAAGCCATACGTCTTGATCATCTTATCAAAATGTATGTTCCAACTCCGTGATGCCTGCTTAAGTCCATAAATGGACCTCTGTAGCCTGCACACCATAGACTCATCTGTGGATGTGAATCCTTCAGGTTGTATCATATACACCTCTTTATCCAGCTCTCCATTTAGGAAAGTTGTCTTCACATCCATCTGTCAGATTTTATAATCTAGATGGGCAGCTATCGCAAGCATAATCCGAATGGATTTGAGCATTATCACAGGAGAAAATATCTCGTCATAGTCTATACCATAACGTTGACAATATCCCTTGGCAACCAGATGGGCTTTATAGGTTTCCACCTTTCCATCTGCGCCTCTCTTCCTCTTGAAGACCCACTTACACCCTATGTGTTTTACTCCTTCGAGTGGGTCAACCAATGTCCACACATCGTTGACCTTCATGGACTCCATTTCGGATTTCATGGCCTCCAGCCATTTCTCAGAGTCGGATCTTTGCATTGCATCCATGTAGGTGATCGGATCCTCATCATTTTCATCAAGTTCTATAGGATCGCCATCCCGGATCAAGAAACCATAGTATCTGTTTGGTTGACGTGGTACTCTACCAGATCGCCTTAAGGGTGCTTGAACAATGGGCTCCGGATCTGATCTAACCAAATTCGGTTCAGGTTCAGCAACTTGTGTCGATTTTTTCACCTACCGAACTTCTTCAAGTTCGATCTTAGAGGCAACAGTCCCTTCACCAAGGAACTCTTTTTCCAAAAAGATTGCCTTAATGCTGACAAATACTTTTTGCTCTTCAGCTAGGTAGAAGTAATACCCTTTGGTCTCTTTTGGGTACCCTATAAAATTACACTTGTCAGACCTAGGTCCAAGCTTGTCCGTAATTAAACATTTAACATAAGTCAGACACCCCCAAATCCTAAGGTGCGAGAGTACTGGCTTACGTCCTATCCATATCTCATATGGCGTTTTGGTTACAGACTTACTCGAACTCTATTTAGAAGGTAACAAGCCGATTCGAGCGTATATCCCCAGTGGGAGATCAGCAGACCAGCAAACCCCATCATGGATCGAACCATGTCCAACAAGGTCTGATTTCTCCTTTCAGATACACCATTATGTTGTGGTGTTTCAAGAGGAGTCCACTGAGAGAGAATCCCATTCTCCCCAAGATATGTCAAAAAATCATTAGAAAGGTATTCACCTCCTCGATCAGATCGAAGAGTTTTAATACACTTTCCAGTTTATTTTTCTACCTCATTTCGGAATAGTTTGAACATTTCAAATGACTCTGATTTATGCTTCATTAAATAGATATACCCATACCTCGATAGGTCGTCTATGAAGGTTATGAAGTAGAAATATCCACCTCTTGCACTTGAGCTTATGGGTCCATATACATCAGAATGCACCAAACCCAAGAGTTCATTGGCTCGCTCACCTTTTCCAGTAAAAGGTGATTTGGTCATTTTGCCAAGAAGACAGGACTCACAGGTTGGAAGTGATTCACAATCACTTACTTCAAGAATTCCTTCTTGAGCCAACCTGTTTATCCTGTTCTTATTGATATGATCTAGCCTACAGTGCCAAAGGTAGACTTCTGACACATTATCTATTCTAGAGCATTTACCGGAGGTTTGAACCACATTAACAGGTTGTGATAGAAAGTAAATTCTATTATTATGTTGTCCAACAAATATTGTAACACCATTCAAAATGATATTGCAAATATTTTCTTTTATTAAAAATTGATAACCGTTCATGGCCAAAAGGCCTACAGAAATAATATTTAATTAAAAGCTTGGACAATAGTGATATTCACTCAGAATTATATTTCAAAAATTGATTACAAGGTTCATGATTCCTAATGCTAGAACTGAAACTTTGCTTCCATCTCCAACATTCAGGAATCTATCACCTTCATCAAATCTCCTACTGACCTACAGACCCTGCATCGAATTGCAAATATGATAAGGGCTCCCGGTATCCAATACCCAGCAGTAGTATCACAAATAGAAAAGTTGCAAGGTGTTATCATTTAAGTACATTGCTTCTTCTTCGACCTGTTCGGGTCCAGGGAGGCAATTTATAGAGGACAGTTTCTCTTCCAGTACCCTGCTTCTTGCAAAAGAAGCACTCCGCCTGGCTCTGGTCGGGCTTGTGTTTCTCAGTCTGACCCTGTGCAGACATCCCAGCATGCAGCTGTACCTTCTTATTCTTCTTCTTCTTGTTCTTCTTCTTCCCTTTCTTAAAGGGTCGACGACCAGAAGAAGAGCTCCCACAACATTCACCGACTCCTTATGGAGCTGGTGATCCTTCTCAAAGTTCTGCAGCAACCCCAACAAGCCGTGGTAGTTCACTGCAGGCTTTGTCATCCGAAAATGAGTAAGGAAGGGGAGGAAGGACTTGGGCAATGAATTAAGGATCACATCCTTATCGAGCTACTCGTACAGGGGAAAGCCAGTTTACTTAGGCACTCAATCATTTCGATCATGTACAGTACATGATCAATGACTGAGGCTCCATCCCTCATCCGAGCATTGAAAATGGCACAACTAGTTTTGTGCCTTTCAACATCGTCAGGCGTGCCAAAGGAGTCGTTCAACATTTGAAGCATCTCCTGTGGCTGGACGTTCTCGAACCTGCGGCTGAACTCATCATTCATCGCCGTCAGCATAATGCACCGAATGGTGGTGTGGTCGTTGAACCACTTCTGATAAGTGTCTCGGACCGTCCCTCTAACATTCGGGCTGGCTCCTCAGGTGCCAGATCCGTTACTACATAAAGGATCTGCTCATGCTCAAGGATGATTTTTAATTTTCGATACCAGCTATCGAAATTAAGACCCATGAGCTTGTCATTATCTAATATGACCGGAGGGACAGGGTAGTGGCCATAGCTGCATAAAGAAAAATCAGACCTCTATTATTACATAAATTATAAATACTAAAGATTCGAACTTTAGTCTAAAGTTTCTACCAGTATTTTTACGAACTGGTAGCCTCAACCTCTAATTCGAGGAATTATTTAATTTCTTAGTGGGTACTAGAATCTACACAGACTACACACGAGCCCAACTTTGGTTGGTCAACCCATGTGCATCTGTAGGTAGGTTCATAACCAGTTGTTTCTCTAAACAACTTCTAGTAATTGATTTTGCCCCAGAACCTAATCAGTAGGCTTTGGCCTCCACTGAAAAGATCTGATTAGGTCCCACCACTAACATGATTTGATTTGGTGAATCGATCAATAAATGATCAGGCCCGACTTTGGCCGGCCAACCTGATCACCATCAAAAAGACTCAAACCAAATTATCTTATTATGAATGATAATTTCATTAGTCAATGAGCACCAGGCCTTTGGGCCTCCAACGATTATTAAACTAATGGACTTATTATCACTCACTTAATGGGAGGCTATGACTTAGTTATCAATATAACTTAATCATTTTTAGGGATCTAATAATTTTTTTTTTGAGAATTTTATTAAAGGATAGATGAGAAAAAAATATTCAGCCAATTTTAATCCTCCCACTGACTTCACCAAGTCAGATTAAAAAGGATTTAATTAAAGCTGGAATTAGGAGCACCTAAATCAGTCAAACTGATTTACCTAATGACATGGGTGAGCCCTAATCACAAGTGATCTAATCAAAACCTAATTCACCAGGTTGGCCAGGTAAGTGAGATCAGTGGTGGGGATAAGCCATTAACTCGTCAGAGATCAAATCACTGCGAGTAGCTCCCGCTTAAAAACCACTGGTCAAACCGTCAAACTTACCTTAGACACCAATCGGTTCATTAGTTTTAATTTGATCAACTTAGTAAATAGGGTTCCACCACATAGTCATGAATTAAGTCCATCTTGGTATAGTTAAAGACATGGACCCATTCAACTACAACTATTGGAGTTGAGTCTAGAGTATCCTTGACCTAATCTAATTAAACTTTTGATTAGATTTGACCAATTACTCTAATTTAGTCCATTTCTTTAAGCTAACCTTAGGTCTAACCCAATTATGGACTAATCCATCTAACCCATTGACCCACAAGTTTATGTAATTGTCTTAGGTCTTAATTCATAATTCTAGACCTACTAGACAACACTTAATTCTTTTAATTAAGTATTTGGGCTGATGGGTCAGGGATTGGCATTTCAAAAATAATTTTCAAATTTGAAAGGTTTTATTTTCTTTTCACCAAATATGTTGACTCATTTCACAAATAGATCAGCACATTTCATAAATAGCAATCCTATTGCTAATTACATAACAGAAAATAACTCAATCAAAATAAATCATGAATATTTCTTTAGATCTAATCTAACACATTAATGATAAATTTCATAATTGAACCTTTACAATTAATTTCTTTCGCTGCTTCATCTGCATGGGATATAATTGCAGCGGCACCCCTACCGCCATAGGAGACCCCATCGAATGGGAGGAGAGGGCCTTTAAGCCCTACTTTTCTCCTATGACCGGACGGCCATGGCAACCAACCCAATTTGATTACTTGCTACTTGGATCAAGTATATCTAAATATACCAATTATAAAATTTAAATTTCAAATTTCATATTTCAAATTTTAAAATTTGAATTTCAAATTTTAAATTTAAACTTTTAGATTACAACTTAATCTACGCATGCAAATATATATATCATATCTAAGAACCTTGCTCTAATACCATTTAACTATAACTAGGATCTAAATATGATATATAGCATGCATGCATTTAAATTTAAAATTTGAATTTGAACAATAAATATTTTATTGTAATGTGTTCAGAACACAATATCTTTGTGCGGGTAGTAGATTGCCGCAATCTGATCACCGTCGGGAGAGTCTGATAGTCACGACGTAGCCACACAGTGTGTCTGGCCTCTGCGGATCGTCCACATGAAGCTTCCAGTCTGATCGACTCCTCACGAGTACTAGCTCATTGTAGAGCCCTTTTGACGGTCGATGCTGATCGAACTCCTTCGATCGATGTCTGTCGATTCTTCGGACACTCTGGATCGTCAACAGACATGCTTGAGAGGATGTTGAAGATCTTCTTGAGATTTTGTGAGCTCACGACACTCGTAGCTCACTTTCTTACTTTCCGAACCCCAGGTTAAAACTCTAGGGAACTCACAGGAAACCTTGCACCCACTTTTCTTTCTTTTCTTTCTTTTTCTCTTGGAAGGATATGGACTTCCTTCTCACACACAAGACTTCTCATGCCCTAAAATTTTTCTCCAAAAATCTTCTTCTTGCACGCCCCACTCTTCTCCTCCTTTTATAACAGCGTCAAACATCTTATCCAAAAGAAAGGATAAAGATGAGTAATTGCACATTTGAATTCAAATCAAATTTTGAATTTAAATGGACACCAACTCATCCCTTATCCACTAAAGGTGTGAGGCATGGCTTAAATTGTGCATGGAGTAATTTCATGAGAAATCTTTTCTCATGTAATAAATGGGGCGTAAAAAAAGGGATAAGGCGCAAAGATTGATTGCGCATTCAAATTCAAACTTTATTTTGAATTTGAATGGCCAACCAATCATCCTTATCCATTCATATGGCACATTAAAGTGGGGCGTCGAGAGGGCTTGGCGTGAGAAAAAAATTTATGAGAAGTTCCTTCTCATGAATTCAAATGGGTGCAATGGAAGTGAGGTGGCGTATGGAGATTGGGTCAAGGTGGTTTAATTATTTAAACCAACCTAATTGAACCAAATAAGTTAGGTCCAATTAGACTAATTTAAATCTAACTTAATTAGGCTTAATTAGGCTCAATAAAATCCTAATCAGATCAGAAATTGACTAAGCCCAACCCTTGATCAAATCAGGGACCAAACCATCTTGACGATTAGGTCAACTCTTAACCTAATCGGGTCAAACCCAACTGAATCCAATTCAATTGGACTTGATCCAAAAATAATTACTCAATTAAATTGAGTTAATTAGTGATTAAATCATTAATTAAATCTCTCATAAATACTGAGTCCAAATCCGATGGGTAATCGGGCATCAGAATTCATCGATATGTAACCCTGATCGAAAAGTCCCAACCAGTGGGACTCTTGACCCCGGTACCCATAATGTGTGGAACTCATGATCAGAGAATTCTGATTCTCGATCATCGAGTTCCAAACATGTATTCTACATCAGCCATCAGATCAGATAGGAACCTCTAATGTGTGTGACCCCACAGGTTCGAACCTAAGCCGGTAGCACAGGAACCAATTCCTGTACTAATCGAAGTGACCATCTAGCAATGGTACCCGACATCTGGATTGGTTGAAGAGTCACAATCGCAACACTCAAAACCTACATGAATATGGTTACTGTATAATTCATCCTTTTGACCCCTGTGTTTAGGATGACTCAGGGTTAAACTGTCAACCCTGATCAGGTCATCCAAATCGTACTCAACTCAAACAGTCCTGTGACTCCTTACAAGGACTACCCTGGTCAGGATTTTGCTAAATTGAAACACGACTATACATAGCTCCTAAACTAGAGTGGTCAATCCCATCTTGACACACGCACCGACAAGTCAAGTACTTGACTACACCCAGCAGCCTTTCATCACTGAATTAAAAATTCAGGTACTCCAGTGCCTAAGTGCAGTGAGTTGCTTGCAAGTCACCGTGGCGGTCTCAGGTCGGAGGGATATTTATACCCATATTCTATCAGAGCAAATCTTGACAGCAGAAATAGCTCCAGAGTCGGTCACATTCAGTACAGATGTACCCTTACATCTCATCTGTATGCCATACCAGTGTCTCCACACTCATTGGTTAGGAGGACAACCAACCTATATGGCACACAACGACCTATGCTTGATAAACGTTGTCATCCTTGGTAACCACGTATCATTTGATCATGAACAGATTTAAGGACTAAACGATAAATCCTCCTTTGTCGAGTCTAAATAGTCCTAAGGACTTCACCACAACATAGGAGTTCATTAAAAGATGAAATATTTTGTGATGAAAAATATCAAAATAATTTTTATTAATTCATAATTCACGTACAAATACAAAAATGAGCACAACGTCAACTGGCTGACGATTGAATTTGGGACACTATTCCCAACAGGACGTCCAAGAGAGGGGTCCTCTTTTTATAGATTAGGAATTAGGACTTTCCAAGAAAGGATGCCATGAATCAATGCCAAAACCCCTTTTTGGCATCCCTAAAAATTTTACAAAAATCATTAGGATGTGGAGAAGAAATTTAAAGTCTCATATGTCAAAGGATTCCTCAAAAAAATAAGAAAAAAAATAATGACTCCAACAATATACCATATACAAAAAATCTCTTTCCTAGTCTGCATCTTATCTCTAATTCGGATCGCATTCAAATTAGGCAAGAGATAATATTATGACTCATCAGCTATAGCCAACCACCCTTATTGGATTCTCTCTCATGATACAAACAATTACAATCCAAATCTAATTAGGTGTGGAGAAATTGGCATGGATCCAGATGTGGCGCAAAAGATAAGGATAGAGTCCTAGTCTGACTTGGACTCTTCATTTCTAATTCAATTCTAATCTAAATCAAATTTGAATTGAAACCACTGATAGAAATGAACCCAATGCAATTAAAAATCTAAATATCTTATCAAATTTTTAACCCAATTAGGAATTAGTCGAGTCCAAACTCTAATCGAATCAAGATCAAATTTCTCTTGTAATCGGATTTGATCATATCAATCCCAATCTGAGTCGAACTGAATCTAATTTAATTAGACTTATTCCAAAGCTCTTTACTCAATAAAATTAAGTCAATTAGTAATCTAATTATTATATAATTCTCCATAAATGGTAGAGTCCCAGTCTCAGTGGGACTCTCCCACAGAGTCCTAGTCCAAGTAGGACTCTTCACCAGAGTCACAATCCAATTAGACTTTTCAGCCATCAGATCTGACCAAATCTTCTAATGCATGTGACTCCATAGGTTCAAACCTAAGCTGGTAGCATAGAAATAACTTTCTATATCAATCGATGTAACCATCTAGCAATGATGACCTGATGACTGGATGGGTCAAAATGTTGCAAAGCAACCTTCTAGAACCTACTGGAGTATGGTTACTGTATAATTCATCTCTTTGACCCAAATATTCAATGTGACTTAGGGTCTAACTGTCAACCCTAATTAAGTCAACTACATTATATTTCAACCTTTCAAATCCATCTTATGGATTATCTTGGCCAAGATTTTGCTAAATTAAAATACACTGATGCATATCTCCTACCAATTCAGAGGGCTCAATTCCATCTTGACTCACACACCGACTTGATAAGTACTTGATTGCACCTAGTATCCTTCCATCACTAAGTTAGAAACTCAAATAGTCTGATACTAAAGTACAGTGAGTTGCTTACAAAATACCATAGTGGTCTTAGGTCAAAGGGATACTTATATCCATACCCTTCACAAGCTACTCTTGACAGTAGAGTGCTCGACACATGATCACGTTCAATACGAATGTACTCTTACATTCTATCGGTATGCCATAACAGTATCTCCACACTCCTTGGTTAAGAGGACAACCAACTCATATGACACACAATGATCTACACTTGATATTGCTATCATCCTAATAATAGCATATCATTTGGTCGCGAACAATTTTAAGGACTTAACGACAAATCCTCCTTTGTCAATTAATATATATAGTCCTAAGGACTTCATTACAACACAGGAGTTCAAAGATAGTCAATTTATAATGGAAATATCAAATTATTTTTATTAATAAAAATTTATATATAGTTTACAAGATGAGCACAATCGTCTAACGATTGGCTTTGGGATAAATTTTCCAACAAGTACAAGTATAGGCCCTAGAATTACATAATGTGTCAGCCAACAATTGGCTTCTAGGGCACAAATCCAACAAACTCCGACTTAACCTAAAGCCAATTGGCCATATACCTAAGACCCATCTTTTCAAGATGAGCTTCGATCTTCTGCTGACTGAGAGGCTTGGTCAACGAGTCCACCACATTCAATGTGGAGTCGACTCTCTACTGTAGGAACCAGATCTAGGGTTTCAGGGTTAGATCTTGAAACTTTTTCAAGATCATACAGCGGAAGACTAAAATAAATCAAAATTTATTTTCTAAGATCAGAAAATCCCTAGATCTAAGATCCTATTACATGATTATTACATAGCATTAAATCAAAAATTAAAATATATATAAATATAGTATGAACTACATGTTGATCATATCAACATGTTTCTATACTACATCTAATGTATGTATTAAACAATAGATCAGATCTATTACCTTGCAAGTTAGACGCTCTAACCTCGCTGATCCGGGCATAAGGATGATGTTGCAAGCCACACACGCGTCCGGCCTCTAGGAGTCGTCCACACGAGCCCACAAATCTCGATCAGAAGTCCTGCTTCAGGAAATCAGCACAGTATGCTAGTACTGCACTGATCCTTCTTTGATGGTTGATCAGGTGCCTCCTTCTTCTTGATTTGGACTCTTCCAAAGATGAAAAGTAGAAGGAGGAGTTTCAAATCTGAGACGCTCTCAGAAAACTCAAGATGAAAGGAGGAAAGATATGAAAATAAAAACCCTAGAAGAAGACCCTCTTCTTCTTCACGTTTTTCTCTCTAGACACCCAAACTTGCATCTTTTATATCTCCACGACCCAAAGGTATTTCTCTCTGATTTTTGGATGGCAGAAAGGCCTCTCAAATATCTATCTCCCCTTAAAATTTTACGAAGAAACTCATCTTATATAGAGAGATATGATAGAGTCCTTGTCTAGGTCAAACACCTAGTCAAGGCTTATCCAAACATGGCAAGTAAAGGGACGCCCAACTCTTGAGCACCTCCTCCATATTTTCATGCATGGATCACTAGAAAAGGGTGTACAATGTAAACCCTAAAAGCCACGAAAATTCCAAAAAAAATTTGGATAAATTCGGTGCAAAATTGAAAGAGTTTTGGATTTCTAAAACTCTATCTCATAGAATTCGAAATCCAAACTTATTCCTTTTAGATTTGATCCAAATCACCTTCCATGTAAGAAAGAAGAGAGGAGACCTTTTGTGAACGTGGGAGAGATCTGAGAGAGGGCTTTTGTCGCACAAAATAAGTGGAGATTGGCGTTGAATAAGAGAGAGGGCGTGGAGAAGGTTTATGTGGTGCAAGGTGGAATCCTAGTCCTACTAGGATTCTGTCTCATAACTTGTTTTAATTTGGTTTCCCAAACCAAATCAAATCAAAATTAGATCAACCCAATTAAAATAGGTCTTAACCCAATTAAGAACCTAATTTAATCAGATTAAATTAGATTTAAATCTGATTTAATTTTTTAATCAAATTAGAAATTAGATTGACCCAAGTCCTAGTTGAACTAGGACTAGTCTTTCCTTCCACTTGGCTTATCCAATAAACCAATTGGACTTGATCCAATCAAGCCCAAATCAAATCTAATTAAATCATATTTAATTAGACTTAATCTCAGCCCTTTGGCTTAATCAAATTAAGTCAATTAGCAATCAAATTGCTAATCGATCCTCCTGCAACACTTGCACTGGGTTAAATATCAATCGTATTGATCATCTAACCCTAGAACGATTCTTAATCGTTGATCAACCATCCGATCGGATCATGAACTCTAATGTGTGTGACCTCATAGGTCCGAACCTAAGCCGGTAGCATAGGAACAAATTCCTATACCAATCGAAGTGACCATCTAGCAATGGTACCCGACGTCCGGATAGGTCGAATGTGTAGAACAACATCCTTAGAACCCATACGGATATAGTTTTCATATAATTCATCCCCTTGACCAAAATGATCATAGGACACCCCAGAGCTCAACTGTCAACTCTGATCAGATTGTCCACATTGTATTTCAAAATATCAAATCCATCTGATGGATTACCCTGGCCAAGGTTTTGCTAAATTGAAATACAGCGACTCATTCTTCTCCAACTCTTGGAGTGGTCAATCCCATCTCGATCACACTCTGACTTCGCAAGTACTTGACTGTGCCCAGAAGCCTTCCATCCCTGAATTAGAAATTCAGTTAGTCCAGTACCAAAGCACAGTGAGTTGCTTGCAAGTCACTGAGGTGATCTCAAGTCTAAGGGACACTTATACCTATATCCCATCAGAGACATTCTCGACAGCAGAATACTCTGGAGTTGGTCATGTTCAATGATGATGTACCCTTACATCTCACCTGTATGCCATACCAGTGTCTCCACACTCTTTGGTTAAGAGGACAACCAACCCATATGGCCTACAGCGACCTATGCTCGATAGAAGCTGTCGTCCTTATTAACAGCCTATCATTTGGTCGTGAACAGTTTTAAGGACTAATCGATAAATCCTCTCTTTATCGAATCTAAATAGTCCTAAGGATTTCATCATAACAACAGAGTTCATTAGAAGATGAAAGCTTATGATGAAAATGCCAAATATATTTTATTTATTAACAAATCAATTACAATACTTGGTTGCTCAACTGTCAACAGCTTGACGATTGGCTTTTTGGGACACATTTCCCAACATCTACACCTCGACAAACTTCTTCTCGAGGTATTCACATATGATGTGAAACCATTGCTCTATGTGCTTGGACTTCTGGTGAGATCTAAACTTCTTAGTGAGAGCTATGGCACCGTTGTTGTCGCAGTGCAATGTAATGGCATCTGATGGCATCACACCTAGCTCCGCAATGAACTTCTTAAACCAAAAGACTTCCTTAGCAGCTTCAGAGGCAGCGATGTACTCAGCTTCCATAGTCGAATCTATAATGATTGGCTACTTGAAACTCTTCTAGTAACCATACCACCATTACATAAGAAGATACACCCCGATGTAGACTTTCTATCATCGACATCAGTCATAAAGTCTGAATCGATGTATCCCTCAACTTTCAGCTATGATCCTCCACCAAAGGCCAACATCAAATCTTTAGTTTTTCTCCATTACTTAAGGATATTTTTAATAGCAATCCAGTATTTTTCACCTGGATTCACCTGATATCTACTCGTGACACTCACGGCATGTGCTATACAGGATGTGTACATAACATGACATACATGAGACTCCCTATTGCTGAAGCATAAGAGATCTTGCTCATGCGCTGGATCTCCTCAAGTGTGTCAGGGCACATCTTCTTGGAGAGATGAATACCATGTCTATGGGGTAAAAGATTCCTCTTGGAGTTTTTTATGTTGAACATCTTCAGCACCTCCTCAATGTAGATATACTGTGAGAGTCCTATCATTCTTTTAGATCTATCTCTATAGACCTTTATACCAAGAATGTAGGAAGCTTCTCCTAGGTCTTTCATGGCGAACTCTTTCGATAACCATACTTTGACCAACGTCAGCATGGGAATATCATTTCCAATCAGGAGGATGTCATCCACATACAATACGAGGAATGTGACAGCACTCTCACTGATCTTTTTGTACACATACGGTTTCTCCTCATTTTTTATGAAATCAAATATTTTAATCATATCATTAAAGTGAGTATTCCAACTCCAAGATGCTTACTTGAGTCTATATATGGATCTTTGTAGCTTGCAGACCTTGTGATCACTATCACTGGACGTGAAATCCAGAGGCTGCTCCATATAGATATCTTTCTCAAGATATCCATTTAGGAAGGTAGTCTTCACATCCATCTGTCAGATTTCATAATAATGAAATGGTGTTATGGCAAGTAGAGTATGGATGGATTTCAGCACGGCTATGGGTAAAAAAGTTTCATGATAGTCGATGCCTTCGCGTTGACTATAACCTTTCGTGACTAGCCTTGCCTTATAGGTCTCTACCTTACCATCTGACCCAATCTTCCTTTTGTAAATCCATTTACATCCAATAGGTACAATAGCTTCAGATGGATCTACTAAGGACCAAACCTGATTGGAATACATGGAGTCAATTTCTGATTTCATCACATCCATCCATTTCTCAGAGTCTCCATCTAACATTGCCTCATCGTAGATTTTGGGATCATACCTAATGTCCCTATCTCCCACAAGGAACGCTTTCTCTAAATCCTTTGTAAGAATACCTAGGTATCTTTCAGGAGGACGGGAGACTCTATTTGATTTACGAGGTCGAAAAGGTATCACATCTACTGGCTCATTATTGGTTCAGGTCTTTGGACTTGATGCTCTTCAAAAACTTTCTCTTTGAGCTCAATCTTCCTCCCACTGCCTCCATCTTGGATAAACTCTTTTTTCAAGAAGACGGCATGGTGGCTCACAATCACATTGTGATCTTTAGGAAGATAGAAGTAGTATCCCATGGTTTCCTTAGGATACTCTATAAAATGAGCCCCAAAGGACCTAGCCTCTAATTTATCCTCCTGCTGTCATTTGACATGGGCCGGACATCTCCAAATCTTGAGGTACCTAAGAGTTGACTTCTTACCATGCCATAATTCATATGGTGTGGTAGAAACGGATTTAGAGGGAACCCGATTCATGAGATGAATCATAAAAAGCAAAGCATATCTCCAGAAAAAGTCAGGAAGGTCTGTGAAGCTCATCATGGATCGGACCATATCTAATAGGGTCTGATTCATCCTTTTGGGTATCCCATTGAGTTGAGGCACTTTTGGAGGTGTCCACTGTGAGACTATGCTATTATCTTTGAGATAGATCTAAAATTCTTCACTAAGGTATTTTCTTCCTCGATCTGATCAAAAAATCTTTATAGATTTTTTTGATCTATTTTTCTACTTTATGTCTGAATTTTATAAAATTTTCAAAGACTTCAGACTTTTGGTACATCAGATACATGAATTCATACTATGAATAATCATCAATAAAGATTATGGAGTAGATATAGCCATCTCTAGCTTGTACATCAAATGGACCACACACGTCAGTGTGTACCAGGGCTAATATCTCAGTGGCCCTTTTTCCTTATCCCATAAAGGGTAGCTTGGTCATTTTTTCTGGAAGATCCAATTCACAGATTGGATAAGACTCAAAAATTAATGGTCTAAAAAGACCATCTTTCTCTAGTTTGATGAGTCTATCTTCTCTAATATGGCCTAGCCTAAGGTGCCACAGATACTTTTGGTTGATCCTATCTCTAGATCTCTTAGACCCTATGGCATTCACTATTTGCTCGTTAATATTTAC
This sequence comes from Elaeis guineensis, assembly GCF_000442705.2. NCBI lineage: Eukaryota > Viridiplantae > Streptophyta > Magnoliopsida > Arecales > Arecaceae > Elaeis > Elaeis guineensis. The sequence continues at coordinate 63,086,267 of NC_026003.2, forward strand.
ACTTGCATTCGTATACAAATGATAAAGACCATCAATCAAGAAAGCACGTGCCACAAGTTTATTTACAAAATAAATAGAACACATGTCTTTATTGAAATAAAAAATTATAATTATCCTGTGCCAGTATAGAGATAGAAATCAAATTTCTACTGGCTACAGGTATATAGAAACAATCTTTTAAAAGCAAACTAAATCCTAATGGTAGTCACAGAGGGGAGGTCTCGATGGCCACAGCAGCAACCCTTGCTTTATTGCTGACTCGGAGAGTGATCTCGCCTTCCCTCAACTCCTTAACTTCTTCAAGATCCTACATTGAAGTGCACAAATGAGCACTTGAACCAAAATCAAGAACCCAACTAGAAGAAGAGAAAATTGTTAGATTAGTTTCAATAACCAGCAACTCAAATGTACCTTTAGAAGGCCCATCTTTCTTCCTACTTTTGACAGTCGTCAGGTAGGCCAGACAGTTCCTTCTCCAGTGGCCTTTGACGTTGCAATGGAAATATTTTTCTTTGTCGTTAGTCTTCTTTCGAACCTATTTGTTGGGTTTGGCCTCATTCTTTTGCTTCTTTACAGGCTTTTTCTTCTTTTTGAAAGAAGACTTCCTTTTGGAGGAAGCCCGTTCCACAGCTAGAACTATGCCCCTTGAACTTTTCAAGGTGCCCTCTGCAGTCACCAGCATATTCAATAACTCTGACAAAGTAGCATCAATCTTATTTATATGGTAGTTCATGATGAACTGTCCATATGAATCAGAAAGAGACTGGAGGATCAGATCCACCTGTAATTCTTTGTCCATATTCATCTCGAGCTTCTGAAGCTCCTCTATGTCTTTGATCATTGTCAAACAATGATCATTGACGGCCTGCCCATCATGCATCTTCACTTTGAAAAGTCTCCTGGAGACCTCAAAGTGAGCCGTGCGACTCTGTTCACCATATAACTCTTATAGGTGAACCAACATCTCCCGGGCAATCCTCATATCTTCATACTGTTACTGAAGATCATTGAATATGGATGCTAAGATACAGCACTTCACCTTATTATCTTTGTCCATCCACTTTTCAAGTGTAGCTCGTTGATCAGTGGATGGGCGAGTAGATAACGCAGGTGCTTCCTGATCAAGGACATGGGTGAGTTTTTCAAAATTGAGAATAATTCTCAAATTTTAGGGCCAATCTTTGTAATTGATGCCGGTCAATCTATTTGTATCAAAGATTTGGGCTAAAGGATTTGAACTCGACATGGTTATCTATAAAGAGAATAGTTTCTAGTTAGATTTTATACTTATAAAAATATTTGTTCTAGAGATTTAAAAACAAATAATGGCTCCGACTATTTTCTCGAATTTTTCACACTCCTCGGGTGGAGAAACGAAAATCTATATACGATCGATTTTAAGTGAGTACTGCAATCCCATTAATCTATACATACCTCACCTAATAGTTATTGGTGAGTACAAACCGATGAGTGGACAACACTTTTTCCATTGCTTCACTAAGCAAGATGCAGTGGGCTTGGTCTCTATGTCCTGTGGCCTCACCTAATAGTTATTGGCACATTTCTTAGTTAAGTCAAATTCATCGTTCACCAATAGGTGCAGAGCCATCATTGGGACTCTCACCAAATAGTTATTGGGCCCAACCCCATCTCTTTTCTGAAACATCAAATGTCAATAGAGTGGTTGTACCTTCTCGATGCAACCGAACCACTGTAACCAGCCGAGAACGATCAACATTAGAAAAGTACCCGCATCTCTACAATGATGGAAGACCTCTAGACTTAATATTTAATGAGAAGATTTGAGTTTAGATCTCTTCTAAATCAGCAGATCAGATATTCGACTGATTAAATCAGGTCAGCACATTAATATGTCTAACCATCCTAGTTGGCATGGTTGAACTCGAGTCAACAAGTTACCTAACACAAAACTGAATCTTCCAAGATGGTCAGGTAAGTTAAGATGCGTGGGGGTCCCCCCGTTGCTTTCCTTAGATATCAATCAAAAATTGGCTAGGTTAGATAATGGAACCAATTAAATAACTACTATCTAAATATTTATCTTAGACACCAAATTGATCGATTAGAATCGATTAGATTAACCTATTGAGACGGACCCGAACCACTGAGCCAAATTTGTTCTTAAGTCAATCAACTCACATCAAAATATAAATTGATATGATCAACTATAACTAAAGTCAAATTTGAGCTCTTTTGATCTAACTCTAATCATTTGTTGATTAGGTTCAATCAACTGCTCAAAATCGAAAATGGGTTCTAGCCTGATCTAACCATTTAGACCCTAATTGTAGTTTGTTCACTTAGACCTAATTTATTCAACCCATACCCACATGCAACAATATAATTTTAGATCTAAAAATAATTTTTAGATAATATTTCATTGCATGAAATTAATGGCTTATGATCTTGAAACTGTTTCAGATCTAAACCTAGTCTCATATATCGAATATATGTAGTTTCAGATCTAAATCAAATATACATCACATATATATTAATTTTAAATCTAAAACTAAATTTACACATATCAAATATGTATAAAACTAGATCTAAAATAATGATCAAAATATTTTGAAAATACTTTTTCAAAAATTGATTCACATCAAACTAGGACAACCTTTACAATATAGGGGGTAAACCCTATATCTGGATAACCTTATATCAATTTAATGTGAACTTTTAATCATTCTAATTTTAGATCTAAATATAAATTAAATATATCACATATATTAATTTTTAGATCTAAAAGATTTGATTTAATTATTTCAAAAATAGTTTTTCAAAATCAATCAATCTTATGCTAGGACAACCTTTGCAATATAGGGGGTAAACCCTATACCAGGACAACCTTATATCAGTATAAAATTGATTTTAAATTATTAAAACCTTCAGATCTAATCTAAAAATAAGATCATATATATTTTCAAAATCTGTGGCTCTGATACCACTGTTAGAAAATCGGGTAGGCAACATGTGTAAATTTCAAAAATTTGAAAACAGGCAGCAAAAAATAAAATAGGTTAAACCCTTTAACCCCACATACTAGATACTAGATCTAAACCTACTCAAGCCCAAAAAAAGCACATATTATCAATCTAGAATTTAAAAAAAAATTAAGAGATCAGATCTCATTACCTTTGCATGGATAGAAATTCACCACTATTGATAATCTCGGATTCGTAGAAGGTTGAGCCGTACACGTGTCCAACCTCTATGGATATCCATCAAGATCGATCTTGAACTTTTTCTTCTCAAGAAGAACCTTGACCTTGAAGACTTTGATCAACTCCTTTGATCTTAACTGCGAGATCAACTCCTTGATCTGCAACCTTCTTCTTCTTCTTCTCGATCCTCGATCTCTAAGTCACCAGAACTTCTTCTAGGCATGTGAAAGAGAGAGCACCCAACTTTTAGGCATGAAAAGAAGAAAATGATGAGAGGAGGCATGGAGATGGAGAGAGGGAGAGTTTTGTTGATCAAAAATTCATTCTATGAAACCCTAGAGACCACCCTTTATATATAGACACTATCCTGACATATATCAGGAATCCTATCAACTTAAAAAGGTAGATTCTTATCTCATAAGAATCCTCTATCTTTTAAATATGATTTATGTCAAATAAAATCAGATATAAATGATAGTTAATCAGCCCTTTTAAGTATGTACAACAAGCATCTATAGAATATATGTCAGCTGATCTTGGTACCCCACAAAGGGATCTCTAGCCAAAAGAGATGGGGTGTGGACCCCACTCTCTCTCCTCCACACCATGACACATAAGAGGGGGTGGGCTCCTCTAGGATATGGTGCCCAATAATTTCCAAAAAGAAAAAGATGTGCCACATATTCTTCTATCTATTCCACATGCATACTTAGAGATAATTAGGAGATAAAGAAGAAATAATGTTAGGATAATTATGCCAACTAATTGACTTAATCAAATCCTCTTGGGCTCACAATTAAGATCCTAATTAAACTCAAATAAATTTAGGTAAGGTTCAAGGCTATGGACTTGATCAAATCTAAGTTTTAAGAAGAATTAGGTTTAACCGTGTGCTAGCATGGTTCTCATAAACCTAATAGGATTTCAATAAATCCTAACCCAATTGGAACTTCTAAGCTCAATTGATAAATTTGAGATTAAATCCCTTAATGTGTGACCTATATGTTTCATTCTATCTGGTAGTGAGATATATTGTGATCTCTATCACAATATCATCGAAACTCTTTTCAATGAATTGAAATATTTTCAATTCTACCCTTCGAGGACCATCAATCATCAAGATGATGCTCGATGAGTCTCACAATCCACCAATGACACCTAGCAGTATATAGTGGCAACCCAGTAGGATGAAAGTACGAACTTTTAAGTATAATTATCATATGATTTAATCTTTCTATCATGAGTCTCGACTTGATGGAGGTCATAGAGAGCTCGTCAGATCCCATCGTCAGTCATATGCTAGATTGGTTCGACTCAAATTCATTTATGAATCCTATGAAAACTCTTTTTTAGTATTTATACTTTGGCTAAAGACTTTCTGAACTCAATGTCACAAATCACGTAAGACTTCTCCTTTTCTACCAAGGTCGATAGATCCCATTTAGGTGCATCCTACTCCAAATAGTGAACCTGAGCCTACTGAAGCCAACATACACAGTAAGGACTCAAATGGCTAAGGATCAAGAAAATATGCAGTCAAACCCAGTAGCCTCATTGTGAATAGCCAATGACACTGTAGGTCAAAAGATCACTCACACCACTACAGCATCGAGAAGACTACTAATGAATGAGTAGACATCTATGTGGTTCTCATGTTGATCACGCTCAGTGTAAATTATTCTCTAACAACTACCTACACCTTCAACCCAGTGTCTCACATTGCAGACCTGAGACTCATCTGTCCATAAGGGAGGTGAACCATGCACCGATCTCAAATAGATTGATCACTGTCTTCTGTGATGATCTTTTGATCAGAAGTATTTAAAAATTAACCACTAATTAATGTATGTCTCAAATTCTTAACTCTTTAAGAATATATAAAAATTATCTTTATTAATTTTTAGGATAAATCATAGACACATAAACATGATTGGAATAAAAAAATCCTTTATTGATAATAAAAAATTA
>NC_026003.2:63091516-63297040 GCF_000442705.2 Elaeis guineensis
GTCAACAGCTTGACGATTGGCTTTTTGGGACACATTTCCCAACAACTCCCACTTGTCCTAAAGCCACTCGGCACAGTATCTAATACCCATCTTCGACTTGTGGTTGTCGAACTCCTTTATTGCCAGGGCTTTAGTGAAGGGGTCGGCTAGGTTCTCTTTTCTGTCGATCTTCTGAAGGTCGACGTCACCTCGATCCACGATCTCTCAGATCGAGTGGAAGCGATGTAAAATGTGCTTCATCCGCTGGTGTACTTTGGATTCCTTCACCTGAGCTATGGCACCAGTGCTGTCGCAGTAGAGCAGGACTAGACCATCGAGGGAGGGTGCTACTCCGAGCTCGTTTGATGAATTTCCTCAGCCACACAGCTTCCTTCGCGGCATCTGATGCTGCGATATACTCTGCTTCACAAACAGAGTCTGCCACAGTATGCTGCTTGGAACTCTTCCAGTAGATGGCTCCACCATCAGAGTAAAGATATAATCCGACACACTCCTGCTGTCATCATGGTCAGATTGAAAGCTGGAGTCTGTGAACCCCACAAGTTCAGATCTGACTCGCCATAAACCAACCATTGGTCCTTAGTATTTCTCAAATACTTAAGGATGGCTTTAACCACTTTCCAGTGGTTTTCTCCAGGATCAGATTGGTATCTACTCACTACTCCTAGTGAGTATGCCACATCTGGTCTTGTACATGTCATGGCGTACATGATAGATCCCACGGCTGAAGCATATGGGACTCTACTCATACGCTCTCTCTCTTCAGGAATTGTCGGACAATCCTTCTTAGAGAAAGAAATTTCTTGGCCTATCGGTAGATAGCCCTTCTTGGAATTCTCCATGCTGAACCTCTTCAGCACAGTGTCTATGTACATGGACTGGGATAACCCAAGCATCCTTTTAGATCTATCCCTATAGATCTTCATCCCTAGGATGTAGGATGCTTCACCCAAGTCCTTCATGGAGAACTGTGATGACAACCAAACTTTATTCCCTGTAGTGCGGGGATGTCATTCCCGATTAAGAGAATGTCATCCACGTACAAGACAAGGAATACCACAACTGGACCATTTACCCATTTATAGATGCAGGGCTCTTCTCCATTCTTAATGAAGCCATACGTTTTGATCACCTCAACAAAACGCATGTTCCAACTCCGAGAAGCTTGCTTCAATCCATAAATGGATCTCTGAAGCTTGCACACCTTGGACTTATCTGTGGATGTAAACCCTTCAGGTTGTATCATATACACCTCTTCAGTCAGCTCTCCATTCAGAAAAGCTGTCTTTACATCCATCTGCCAAATCTCATAATCCAGATGGGCAGCTATTGCAAGCATTATCCGAATAGATTTGAGCATTGCCACAGGGGAAAACATCTCGTCATAGTCAATACCATAACGTTGACGATACCCCTTGGCAACCAGATGGGCTTTATAGGTCTCCACCTTTCCGTCTGCGCCCCTCTTCCTTTTGAAGACCCATTTACACCCAATGGGTTTAACCCCTTCAGGTGGGTCAACCAATGTCCATACATCGTTGACCTTCATGGACTCCATTTCGGATTTCATGACTTCAAGCCATTTCTCGGAATTAGGTCTCTGCATAGCATCCATATAGGTGATCGGATCCTCATTATTCTCATCAAGTTCGATGGGATCACCATCCCGGATCAAGAAACCGTAGTATCTGTCCGGCTGACGCGGTACTCTACCGGATCACCTTAATGGTGCAGGTATATTGGGCTCCAGATCTGATCTAATCATATCCGACTCAGGTTCAGCTATTGGTGTCGGTCCTTCTACCTGTTGAACTTCATCAAGTTCAACCTTAGAGGCAACGGTTCCTTCACCAAGGAACTCCTTTTCTAAAAAGATTGCCTTAAGGCTGACGAACACCTTTTGTTCCTCAGCATGGTAGAAAAAATATCTTTTTGTCTCTTTGGGGTACCCTATGAATGAGCATTTGTCAGACCTAGGTCCAAGTTTGTCTGTGACTAATCGTTTGACATAGGCCGGACACCCCCAGACCCTAAGGTGTGAAAGTGCTGGCTTACGTCCCGTCCATATCTCATATGGAGTCTTAATTACAGACTTACTTGGAACCCTATTTAATAGATAACAGGCCGATTCGAGTGCATATCCCAGAAGGATATCGACAAGCTAGCAAAACCCATCATGGATCGGACCATGTCTAACAGAGTCTGATTCCTCCTTTCAAACACACCATTATGCTGTGGTGTTCCTGGAGGAGTCCATTGGGAGAGAATCTCATTCTCTCTTAGATATGTGAGAAACTCACTAGAAAGGTATTCTCCTCCTCGATCAGATCGAAGAGTTTTAATACTCTTTCCAGTTTATTTTTCTACTTCACTTCAGAGTCGTTTGAACATTTCAAATGAATCCGACTTATGTTTCATCAGATAGACATATCCATATCGGGATAGGTCATCCGTGAAAGTTATGAAGTAGAAATATCCACCTCTAGCACTGGTGCTCATGGGCCCACATACATCAGTATGTACTAGGCTCAAGAGCTCAGTAGCTCTCTCACCTTTCCAATAAAAGGTGACTTGGTCATTTTACCAAGAAAACAGGACTCACAGGTTGGAAGTGATTCACAATCATTGACTTCGAGGATTCCCTCTTGAGTCTACCTGTTTATTCTGTTCTTGTTTATATGACCTAGCCTACAGTGCCATAAGTAGATATCTGACACACTATCTAATCTAGGGTGCTTGCCAGTAGAATAGACTCTTATCAGGCTTGATCTTTTTGGTCTGGCTCTGCACGGATGTCCCAGCCTGAACTTGCACCTTCTTCACTTTCTTCTTCTTATTTTTCTTCCTTTTCTTAAAAGGTCAAGAACCAGAAGACGAACCTCCCACTGAGTTCACCGACTCCTTGAGGAGTTGGTGATCCTTCTCAAAGTTCTGAAGCAACCCCAGTAACCCGTGGTAGTTCTCTTCAGGCTTTGTCATTCTATAATGAGTGAGGAATGGGAGATAAGACTTGGGCAACGAGTTCAGTATTGCATCTTTCTCAAGCTGCTCATGCAAGGGAAAGCCGAGCTTGCTCAATCGTTCCATCAGCTCGATCATGTACAATACATGATCAGTGACAGAGACTCCATCTCGTATTTTGGCGTTGAAGATGGCACAACTAGTCTTGTGCCTCTCTACGTGATCGGGTGTGCCAAAGGCATCCTCCAACACTTGAAGCATGTCCTTTGGCTGAGCCGTCTCGAATCTGTGACTGAACTCATCGCTCATAGCAGCCAGCATGATACAGCGCACCATGGTCCGGTCACTGAGCCACTTCTGGTAAGTGTCTCTGACTGTTCCACGTGCATTGACAGCTGGCTCCTCAGGTGCAGGATCCATTATCACATATAGGATCCGTTCATGCTCCAGGACTATCTTCAACTTTCGATACCAGCTACCGAAGTTGGGTCCCACCAACTTATCATTGTCCAACAATGATCGGAGCGATAGGGAAGTGGCCATATTTGCACAAAGGAGAACCATAACCTAATTAGTAATTGATTCATTAAACCTAAAGATTTGGACTTTAATCAAAAGGTTTCTCCCACTATTTTATTCGAATTGGTAGCCTCTACCTTCAATTCGAGGAATTACCCTAATTCCTTAGCGGGTACTAGAATCCACTTAGACTGCACACAAGCCCAACTTTGGTTGGCCAACCCATGTACATCTAAGGGTAGGTTCATAACCAATTGTTTCTCTAAACAATTTCTAGTAATTTTAATTTTGCCCCAGAAACCTAATAAGTAGGCTTTGGCCTCCACTATAAGGATCCAGTTAGGTCCAACCATTAACATGATCATACTTGGTGTATCTAACCAACGAATGATTAAGCCCAACTTTGGTTGGCTCACCTAACCACCATTAGAGAGATACTTCCAAGTCGTCATATGATGAGTGATAATTCCATTAGTCAACAAGCACCAGGCCTTTGGGTCTGCAATGATTATTGAGTTCATGGACTCATTATCAAACACCTTAATGGGAGGCTATGACTCAGTTATCTCCATAACTTTATCATTTTAAAGACCTAATAATTTTAGAGGATTTAAATAATATAGAGGATGAGGTCAGATGAACCAGCTTATCATGATCCTCCCACTAGCTTCACCAAGTCAGCTTAAGGGAGACCAGGGCTGGTCTAGGAGCACCTAAATCAGTCACACTGATTTACCTAGCTGACATGGGTCAGCTCGAATAGTCAAGTGATCCGATCAAAACATAATTTCACCAAGAGGCCAGGTAAGTTCGATCAGTGGGAGGGTCTGCCAAAGCTTGCCTTAGACACCATCATGAATGGCCAGGTAAGCGGGCTCCCAATTAAAAACCACCGGTCTGGTTTACCTTAGACACCAACTGGTTTAATTAGTTTCAATTAGATCAACCTAACAGTTCGTGCTAGACCGCTTAGCCAAGAATCAAGTCCATTTGGTTCTCGTTAAAGACATGGACTTGACCAACTACAACTATTGTAATTGATCTAGAGAATCTTTGACCTAATCTAAGACAACAATTGATTAGATTCAGTCAATTCTCTAATTAAGTCCATCTTTAATCTAACCATAGGTCTAACCCAATTAATGGACCTAATTTCCACTAACCCATTAACCCAATGTGTTATGATTTGTGTCTTAGGTTCTTCAATTCACAATCCTAGAACCTAATCAAACAACTTCTTAATTCTTAATTAAGTTTTGGGCTGAGGGTTGGGTTCGGCTTTTCAAAAAATAATTTTCATATTTGTAAAATAATTTTACAATATGATTCTACCAATCATATTGTATGTTTGATTCATAATCAAGATGCAAGTGAAATAAACATGAAACTACTTTAGATCTAATCTAAACAGGTTCATGTAATTGAAACAATTTCAATTTTAAATAATTTCTTTGCATAAAAATTATTAACAAAGAGATTTTATTTCAGATTTAAACATCTTTTAAATCTAATAAATCATAAATTTAATCTAGATCATATCTAACAAATTTATGATTAAAGATAGATCTACACAAACTAGGACAACCTTTGCACTGTAAGGGGTAAACCTTACAGCAGGACAACCTTGCAGTTTGTGATTGATCTAAAATTTTAATTTCAGATTTAATAATCAGATTATAAATTAGATCTAATCTAAAAAATAATCTAAGCATGTATAAATAATCATGTAATTAAGAACCTGGCTCTGATACCAATTGTTGGAACCAGATCTAGGGTTTCAGGGTTAGATCTTGAAACTTTTTCAAGATCATACAGCGGAAGACTAAAATAAATCAAAATTTATTTTCTAAGATCAGAAAATCTCTAGATCTAAGATCCTATTACATGATTATTATATAGCATTAAATCAAAAATTAAAATATATATAAATATAGTATGAACTACATGTTGATCATATCAACATGTTTCTATACTACATCTAATGTATGTATTAAACAATAGATCAGATCTATTACCTTGCAAGTTAGATGCTCTAACCTCGCTGATCCGGGCTTAAGGATGATGTTGCAAGCCGCACACGCGTCCGGCCTCTAGGAGTCATCCACACGAGCCCACGAATCTCGATCAGAAGTCCTGCTTCAGGAAATCAGCACAGTATGCTAGTACTGCGCTGATCCTTCTTTGATGGTTGATCAGGTGCCTCCTTCTTCTTGATTTGGACTCTTCCAAAGATGGAAAGTAGAAGGAGGAGTTTCAAATCTGAGACGCTCTCAGGAAACTCAAGATGAAAGGAGGAAAGATATGAAAATAAAAACCCTAGAAGAAGACCCTCTTCTTCTTCACGTTTTTCTCTCTAGACACCCAAACTTGCATCTTTTATATCTCCACGACCCAAAGGTATTTATCTCTGATTTTTGGATGGCAGAAATGCCTCTCAAATATCTATCTCCCCTTAAAATTTCACAAAGAAACTCGTCTTATATAGAGAGATATGATAGAGTCCTTGTCTAGGTCAAACACCTAGTCAAGGCTTATCCAAACATGGCAAGTAAAGGGACGCCCAACTCTTGAGCACCTCCTCCATATTTTCGTGCATGGATCACTAGAAAAGGGTGTACAATGTAAACCCTAAAAGCCACGAAAATTCCAAAAAAAATTTGGATAAATTTGGTGCAAAATTGAAAGAGTTTTGGATTTCTAAAACTCTATCTCATAGAATTCGAAATCCAAACTTATTCCTTTTAGATTTGATCCAAATCACCTTCCATGTAAGAAAGAAGAGAGGAGACCTTTTGTGAACGTGGGAGAGATCTGAGAGAGGGCTTTTGTCGCACAAAATAAGTGGAGATTGGCGTTGAATAAGAGAGAGGGCGTGGAGAAGGTTTATGTGGTGCAAGGTGGAATCCTAGTCCTACTAGGATTCTGTCTCATAACTTGTTTTAATTTGGTTTCCCAAACCAAATCAAATCAAAATTAGATCAACCCAATTAAAATAGGTCTTAACCCAATTAAGAACCTAATTTAATCAGATTAAATTAGATTTAAATCTGATTTAATTTTCTAATCAAATTAGAAATTAGATTGACCCAAGTCCTAGTTGAACTAGGACTAGTCTTTCCTTGCACTTGGCTTATCCAATAAACCAATTGGACTTGATCCAATCAAGCCCAAATCAAATCTAATTAAATCATATTTAATTAGACTTAATCTCAGCCCTTTGGCTTAATCAAATTAAGCCAATTAGCAATCAAATTGCTAATCGATCCTCCTGCAACACTTGCACTGGGTTAAATATCAATCGTATTGATCATCTAACCCTAGAACGATTCTTAATCGTTGATCAACCATCCGATCGGATCATGAACTCTAATGTGTGTGACCTCATAGGTCCGAACCTAAGCCGGTAGCATAGGATCAAATTCCTATACCAATCGAAGTGACCATCTAGCAATGGTACCCGACGTCCGGATAGGTCGAATGTGTAGAACAACATCCTTAGAACCCATGCGGATATAGTTTTCATATAATTCATCCCCTTGACCAAAATGATCATAGGACACCCCAGAGCTCAACTGTCAACTCTGATCAGGTTGTCCACATTGTATTTCAAAATATCAAATCCATCTGATGGATTACCCTGGCCAAGGTTTTGCTAAATTGAAATACAGCGACTCATTCTTCTCCAACTCTTGGAGTGGTCAATCCCATCTCGATCACACTCTGACTTCGCATGTACTTGACTGTGCCCAGAAGCCTTCCGTCCCTGAATTAGAAATTCAGTTAGTCCAGTACCAAAGCACAGTGAGTTGCTTGCAAGTCACTGAGGTGATCTCAAGTCTAAGGGACACTTATACCTATATCCCATCAGAGACATTCTCGACAGCAGAATACTCTGGAGTTGGTCACGTTCAATGACGATGTACCCTTACATCTCACCTGTATGCCATACCAGTGTCTCCACACTCTTTGGTTAAGAGGACAACCAACCCATATGGCCTACAGCGACCTATGCTCGATAGAAGCTGTCGTCCTTATTAACAGCCTATCATTTGGTCGTGAACAGTTTTAAGGACTAATCGATAAATCCTCTCTTTATCGAATCTAAATAGTCCTAAGGACTTCATCATAACAACAGAGTTCATTAGAAGATGAAAGCTTATGATGAAAATGCCAAATATATTTTATTTATTAACAAATCAATTACAATACTTGGTTGCTCAACTGTCAACAGCTTGACGATTGGCTTTTTGGGACACATTTCCCAACATCTACACCTCGACAAACTTCTTCTCGAGGTATTCACATATGATGTGAAACCATTGCTCTATGTGCTTGGACTTCTGGTGAGATCTAAACTTCTTAGTGAGAGCTATGGCACCGTTGTTGTCGCAGTGCAATGTAATGGCATCTGATGGCATCACACCTAGCTCCGCAATGAACTTCTTAAACCAAAAGACTTCCTTAGCAGCTTCAGAGGCAGCGATGTACTCAGCTTCCATAGTCGAATCTATAATGATTGGCTACTTGAAACTCTTCTAGTAACCATACCACCATTACATAAGAAGATACACCCCGATGTAGACTTTCTATCATCGACATCAGTCATAAAGTCTGAATCGATGTATCCCTCAACTTTCAGCTACGATCCTCCACCAAAGGCCAACATCAAATCTTTAGTTTTTCTCCATTACTTAAGGATATTTTTAATAGCAATCCAGTATTTTTCACCTGGATTCACCTGATATCTACTCGTGACACTCACGGCATGTGCTATACAGGATGTGTACATAACATGACATACATGAGACTCCCTATTGCTGAAGCATAAGAGATCTTGCTCATGCGCTGGATCTCCTTAAGTGTGTCAGGGCATATCTTCTTGGAGAGATGAATACCATGTCTATGGGGTAAAAGATTCCTCTTGGAGTTTTTTATGTTGAACATCTTCAGCACCTCCTCAATGTAGATATACTGTGAGAGTCCTATCATTCTTTTAGATCTATCTCTATAGACCTTTATACCAAGAATGTAGGAAGCTTCTCCTAGGTCTTTCATGGCGAACTCTTTCGATAACCATACTTTGACCAACGTCAGCATGGGAATATCATTTCCAATCAGGAGGATGTCATCCACATACAATACGAGGAATGTGACAGCACTCTCACTGATCTTTTTGTACACATACGGTTTCTCCTCATTTTTTATGAAATCAAATATTTTAATCATATCATTAAAGTGAGTATTCCAACTCCAAGATGCTTACTTGAGTCTATATATGGATCTTTGTAGCTTGCAGACCTTGTGATCACTATCACTGGACGTGAAATCCAGAGGCTGCTCCATATAGATATCTTTCTCAAGATATCCATTTAGGAAGGTAGTCTTCACATCCATCTGTCAGATTTCATAATAATGAAATGGTGTTATGGCAAGTAGAGTATGGATGGATTTCAGCACGGCTATGGGTAAAAAAGTTTCATGATAGTCGATGCCTTCGCGTTGACTATAACCTTTCGTGACTAGCCTTGCCTTATAGGTCTCTACCTTACCATCTGACCCAATCTTCCTTTTGTAAATCCATTTACATCCAATAGGTACAATAGCTTCAGATGGATCTACTAAGGACCAAACCTGATTGGAATACATGGAGTCAATTTCTGATTTCATCACATCCATCCATTTCTCAGAGTCTCCATCTAACATTGCCTCATCGTAGATTTTGGGATCATACCTAATGTCCCTATCTCCCACAAGGAACGCTTTCTCTAAATCCTTTGTAAGAATACCTAGGTATCTTTCAGGAGGACGGGAGACTCTATTTGATTTACGAGGTCGAAAAGGTATCACATCTACTGGCTCATTATTGGTTCAGGTCTTTGGACTTGATGCTCTTCAAAAACTTTCTCTTTGAGCTCAATCTTCCTCCCACTGCCTCCATCTTGGATAAACTCTTTTTTCAAGAAGACGGCATGGTGGCTCACAATCACATTGTGATCTTTAGGAAGATAGAAGTAGTATCCCATGGTTTCCTTAGGATACTCTATAAAATGAGCCCCAAAGGACCTAGCCTCTAATTTATCCTCCTGCTGTCATTTGACATGGGCCGGACATCTCCAAATCTTGAGGTACCTAAGAGTTGACTTCTTACCATGCCATAATTCATATGGTGTGGTAGAAACGGATTTAGAGGGAACCCGATTCATGAGATGAATCATAAAAAGCAAAGCATATCTCCAGAAAAAGTCAGGAAGGTCTGTGAAGCTCATCATGGATCGGACCATATCTAATAGGGTCTGATTCATCCTTTGGGTATCCCATTGAGTTGAGGCACTTTTGGAGGTGTCCACCGTGAGACTATGCTATTATCTTTGAGATAGATCTAAAATTCTTCACTAAGGTATTTTCTTCCTCGATCTGATCAAAAAATCTTTATAGATTTTTTTGATCTATTTTTCTACTTTATGTCTGAATTTATAAATTTTCAAAGACTTCAGACTTTTGGTACATCAGATACATGAATTCATACTATGAATAATCATCAATAAAGATTATGGAGTAGATATAGCCATCTCTAGCTTGTACATCAAATGGACCACACACGTCAGTGTGTACCAGGGCTAATATCTCAGTGGCCCTTTTTCCTTATCCCATAAAGGGTAGCTTGGTCATTTTTTCTGGAAGATCCAATTCACAGATTGGATAAGACTCAAAAATTAATGGTCTAAAAAGACCATCTTTCTCTAGTTTGATGAGTCTATCTTCTCTAATATGGCCTAGCCTAAGGTGCCACAGATACTTTTGGTTGATCCTATCTCTAGATCTCTTAGACCCTATGGCATTCACTATTTGCTCGTTAATATTTACACTTGCATTCGTATACAAATGATAAAGACCATCAATCAAGAAAGCACGTGCCACAAGTTTATTTACAAAATAAATAGAACACATGTCTTTATTGAAATAAAAAATTATAATTATCCTGTGCCAGTATAGAGATAGAAATCAAATTTCTACTGGCTACAGGTATATAGAAACAATCTTTTAAAAGCAAACTAAATCCTAATGGTAGTCACAGAGGGGAGGTCTCGATGCCACAGCAGCAACCCTTGCTTTATTGCTGACTCGGAGAGTGATCTCGCCTTCCCTCAACTCCTTAACTTCTTCAAGATCCTACATTGAAGTGCACAAATGAGCA
Organism: Elaeis guineensis; assembly: GCF_000442705.2. Lineage (NCBI taxonomy): Eukaryota > Viridiplantae > Streptophyta > Magnoliopsida > Arecales > Arecaceae > Elaeis > Elaeis guineensis. The sequence continues at coordinate 63,102,192 of NC_026003.2, forward strand.
CTTGAACCAAAATCAAGAACCCAACTAGAAGAAGAGAAAATTGTTAGATTAGTTTCAATAACCAGCAACTCAAATGTACCTTTAGAAGGCCCATCTTTCTTCCTACTTTTGACAGTCGTCAGGTAGGCCAGACAGTTCCTTCTCCAGTGGCCTTTGACGTTGCAATGGAAATATTTTTCTTTGTCGTTAGTCTTCTTTCGAACCTATTTGTTGGGTTTGGCCTCATTCTTTTGCTTCTTTACAGGCTTTTTCTTCTTTTTGAAAGAAGACTTCCTTTTGGAGGAAGCCCGTTCCACAGCTAGAACTATGCCCCTTGAACTTTTCAAGGTCCCTCTGCAGTCACCAGCATATTCAATAACTCTGACAAAGTAGCATCAATCTTATTTATATGGTAGTTCATGATGAACTGTCCATATGAATCAGAAAGAGACTGGAGGATCAGATCCACCTGTAATTCTTTGTCCATATTCATCTCGAGCTTCTGAAGCTCCTCTATGTCTTTGATCATTGTCAAACAATGATCATTGACGGCCTGCCCATCATGCATCTTCACTTTAAAAGTCTCCTGGAGACCTCAAAGTGAGCCGTGCGACTCTGTTCACCATATAACTCTTATAGGTGAACCAACATCTCCCGGGCAATCCTCATATCTTCATACTGTTACTGAAGATCATTGAATATGGATGCTAAGATACAGCACTTCACCTTATTATCTTTGTCCATCCACTTTTCAAGTGTAGCTCGTTGATCAGTGGATGGGCGAGTAGATAACGCAGGTGCTTCCTGATCAAGGACATGGGTGAGTTTTTCAAAATTGAGAATAATTCTCAAATTTTAGGGCCAATCTTTGTAATTGATGCCGGTCAATCTATTTGTATCAAAGATTTGGGCTAAAGGATTTGAACTCGACATGGTTATCTATAAAGAGAATAGTTTCTAGTTAGATTTTATACTTATAAAAATATTTGTTCTAGAGATTTAAAAACAAATAATGGCTCCGACTATTTTCTCGAATTTTCCACACTCCTCGGGTGGAGAAACGAAAATCTATATACGATCGATTTTAAGTGAGTACTGCAATCCCATTAATCTATACATACCTCACCTAATAGTTATTGGTGAGTACAAACCGATGAGTGGACAACACTTTTTCCATTGCTTCACTAAGCAAGATGCAGTGGGCTTGGTCTCTATGTCCTGTGGCCTCACCTAATAGTTATTGGCACATTTCTTAGTTAAGTCAAATTCATCGTTCACCAATAGGTGCAGAGCCATCATTGGGACTCTCACCAAATAGTTATTGGGCCCAACCCCATCTCTTTTCTGAAACATCAAATGTCAATAGAGTGGTTGTACCTTCTCGATGCAACCGAACCACTGTAACCAGCCGAGAACGATCAACATTAGAAAAGTACCCGCATCTCTACAATGATGGAAGACCTCTAGACTTAATATTTAATGAGAAGATTTGAGTTTAGATCTCTTCTAAATCAGCAGATCAGATATTCGACTGATTAAATCAGGTCAGCACATTAATATGTCTAACCATCCTAGTTGGCATGGTTGAACTCGAGTCAACAAGTTACCTAACACAAAACTGAATCTTCCAAGATGGTCAGGTAAGTTAAGATGCGTGGGGGTCCCCCCGTTGCTTTCCTTAGATATCAATCAAAAATTGGCTAGGTTAGATAATGGAACCAATTAAATAACTACTATCTAAATATTTATCTTAGACACCAAATTGATCGATTAGAATCGATTAGATTAACCTATTGAGACGGACCCGAACCACTGAGCCAAATTTGTTCTTAAGTCAATCAACTCACATCAAAATATAAATTGATATGATCAACTATAACTAAAGTCAATTTGAGCTCTTTTGATCTAACTCTAATCATTTGTTGATTAGGTTCAATCAACTGCTCAAAATCGAAAATGGGTTCTAGCCTGATCTAACCATTTAGACCCTAATTGTAGTTTGTTCACTTAGACCTAATTTATTCAACCCATACCCACATGCAACAATATAATTTTAGATCTAAAAATAATTTTTAGATAATATTTCATTGCATGAAATTAATGGCTTATGATCTTGAAACTGTTTCAGATCTAAACCTAGTCTCATATATCGAATATATGTAGTTTCAGATCTAAATCAAATATACATCACATATATATTAATTTTAAATCTAAAACTAAATTTACACATATCAAATATGTATAAAACTAGATCTAAAATAATGATCAAAATATTTTGAAAATACTTTTTCAAAAATTGATTCACATCAAACTAGGACAACCTTTACAATATAGGGGGTAAACCCTATATCTGGATAACCTTATATCAATTTAATGTGAACTTTTAATCATTCTAATTTTAGATCTAAATATAAATTAAATATATCACATATATTAATTTTTAGATCTAAAAGATTTGATTTAATTATTTCAAAAATATTTTTCAAAATCAATCAATCTTATGCTAGGACAACCTTTGCAATATAGGGGGTAAACCTATACCAGGACAACCTTATATCAGTATAAAATTGATTTTAAATTATTAAAACCTTCAGATCTAATCTAAAAATAAGATCATATATATTTTCAAAATCTGTGGCTCTGATACCACTGTTAGAAAATCGGGTAGGCAACATGTGTAAATTTCAAAAATTTGAAAACAGGCAGCAAAAAATAAAATAGGTTAAACCCTTTAACCCCACATACTAGATACTAGATCTAAACCTACTCAAGCCCAAAAAAAGCACATATTATCAATCTAGAATTTAAAAAAAAATTAAGAGATCAGATCTCATTACCTTTGCATGGATAGAAATTCACCACTATTGATAATCTCGGATTCGTAGAAGGTTGAGCCGTACACGTGTCCAACCTCTACGGATATCCATCAAGATCGATCTTGAACTTTTTCTTCTCAAGAAGAACCTTGACCTTGAAGACTTTGATCAACTCCTTTGATCTTAACTGCGAGATCAACTCCTTGATCTGCAACCTTCTTCTTCTTCTTCTCGATCCTCGATCTCTAAGTCACCAGAACTTCTTCTAGGCATGTGAAAGAGAGAGCACCCAACTTTTAGGCATGAAAAGAAGAAAATGATGAGAGGAGGCATGGAGATGGAGAGAGGGAGAGTTTTGTTGATCAAAAATTCATTCTATGAAACCCTAGAGACCACCCTTTATATATAGACACTATCCTGACATATATCAGGAATCCTATCAACTTAAAAAGGTAGATTCTTATCTCATAAGAATCCTCTATCTTTTAAATATGATTTATGTCAAATAAAATCAGATATAAATGATAGTTAATCAGCCCTTTTAAGTATGTACAACAAGCATCTATAGAATATATGTCAGCTGATCTTGGTACCCCACAAAGGGATCTCTAGCCAAAAGAGATGGGGTGTGGACCCCACTCTCTCTCCTCCACACCATGACACATAAGAGGGGGTGGGCTCCTCTAGGATATGGTGCCCAATAATTTCCAAAAAGAAAAAGATGTGCCACATATTCTTCTATCTATTCCACATGCATACTTAGAGATAATTAGGAGATAAAGAAGAAATAATGTTAGGATAATTATGCCAACTAATTGACTTAATCAAATCCTCTTGGGCTCACAATTAAGATCCTAATTAAACTCAAATAAATTTAGGTAAGGTTCAAGGCTATGGACTTGATCAAATCTAAGTTTTAAGAAGAATTAGGTTTAACCGTGTGCTAGCATGGTTCTCATAAACCTAATAGGATTTCAATAAATCCTAACCCAATTGGAACTTCTAAGCTCAATTGATAAATTTGAGATTAAATCCCTTAATGTGTGACCTATATGTTTCATTCTATCTGGTAGTGAGATATATTGTGATCTCTATCACAATATCATCGAAACTCTTTTCAATGAATTGAAATATTTTCAATTCTACCCTTCGAGGACCATCAATCATCAAGATGATGCTCGATGAGTCTCACAATCCACCAATGACACCTAGCAGTATATAGTGGCAACCCAGTAGGATGAAAGTACGAACTTTTAAGTATAATTATCATATGATTTAATCTTTCTATCATGAGTCTCGACTTGATGGAGGTCATAGAGAGCTCGTCAGATCCCATCGTCAGTCATATGCTAGATTGGTTCGACTCAAATTCATTTATGAATCCTATGAAAACTCTTTTTTAGTATTTATACTTTGGCTAAAGACTTTCTGAACTCAATGTCACAAATCACGTAAGACTTCTCCTTTTCTACCAAGGTCGATAGATCCCATTTAGGTGCATCCTACTCCAAATAGTGAACCTGAGCCTACTGAAGCCAACATACACAGTAAGGACTCAAATGGCTAAGGATCAAGAAAATATGCAGTCAAACCCAGTAGCCTCATTGTGAATAGCCAATGACACTGTAGGTCAAAAGATCACTCACACCACTACAGCATCGAGAAGACTACTAATGAATGAGTAGACATCTATGTGGTTCTCATGTTGATCACGCTCAGTGTAAATTATTCTCTAACAACTACCTACACCTTCAACCCAGTGTCTCACATTGCAGACCTGAGACTCATCTGTCCATAAGGGAGGTGAACCATGCACCGATCTCAAATAGATTGATCACTGTCTTCTGTGATGATCTTTTGATCAGAAGTATTTAAAAATTAACCACTAATTAATGTATGTCTCAAATTCTTAACTCTTTAAGAATATATAAAAATTATCTTTATTAATTTTTAGGATAAATCATAGACACATAAACATGATTGGAATAAAAAAATCCTTTATTGATAATAAAAAATTATAAGTACAAGTATAGGTTCTAGAATTACATAATGTGTCAGCCAATAATTGACTTCTATGGCATAAATCCAACACATAAGGGATAAACCTTATGCCACGATAATCTTATATCTCCTGATGTTGGATCTATATCAGATTAATTTCAGATTTGATTTAAAAGTTAGATCTCATCTTATTCTCATACATATGAATCCATGGCTCTAATATCACTATTGAATTTTAAATATTTTGCATACAGATTTCAAAATAATTTTAAATTTAAGTAGTGAAAGATAAAATTAAATTAGATTTAATTCTATGCATGCATTGATCCAAATCAAATACCTATAAATCTATTTTATATGATGATAAATAAGACAAAAAGCATATGATTTCAAAGAGTAAAAATTAATTTATGATCAGATCACATACCTGAATCACAGAACTCCTCAAATTTGGATCTGTGGATGCCTTCAAGTTCTGATGTAGCCGCACATGTGCCCAGCCTCTACGGATATCCACATGAGGTCTGATCTGATCGAAGGTCTTTTGTTCTTCTTGGGGTGCTAGCTTTCTTATAGAGAATGCTTCTTTGATGGTTGAATAGGATCTCCTTCAATATCCAAGACAATCTCAAGAAGGAAGAAGACAAAGTGTAGGAGGAATAAGACTTAGGGAGGAGAGAACCTCTCTCTCTTTCTCACTTGAATTTTCCTACACCATCAAAAAGAACCCACACCCAAAAGGAAGTTTTAGATCCCTTTCTACATCCCAAAGCCCCTCTATTTAAATAGGAGGCATCCAAGGGTGATAAGGCTAGAGCTTGTGTAAGACTAGGTTTGACAGGATCAAACCCAATCAAACTATGACTTCATCTTTGATCTAATCAAAATCAGATATTATCTGATTTGATCCTTATCCAAAAGAGGAGATAAGAGAGGGTGTGTGGGGCTTTAGGCATGGTCCATGGCTGGCACGAAATCTAATGTGGCATCCCCTTTGTAGGTGTGAACACAGGTGGTGCCAGTGGAGAGAGAATCCTAGTCCAACTAGGATTCCTTTTAGGTGTAGATTTAAATCTGATTTAAATATGTTTTAATCCTAAACAACTTAGGATTAGATAGCATCCAAATCAAGCTAATTCTTAGTCCAATTAGGAACTCAATTAAATCTAAAATAAATCCTAATTTGATTAGAAAATTGATTCAAACAAGCTCTAGTCAAACTAGAAATTGACCTCTTTATATAATTGGATTATCTCATAAACTAATTAGACTTGATCTAATCAAATCCAAACCATACCAAATTGAATCTAATTTAATTAGATCTGATTTGAACCTCATAGCTCAATCAAATTGAGCCAGATAGTAATCTAATTACTAATTAATTTTCCTATAATTCACTAACACTTAGTGAATCTTTCGATTGTAACTTTTGCATTATCAATCATATTGATAATTAATTTTCATCATGATTCTCAATTATAACTCAATCATTTGATTAGTTAAGAACCTCTTTTATGTATGACCCCATAGGTTTCATTCTGTCTAGTAGTGAGATATACCATGATCTCCATCATAGTATCATTGAAAATCTTTTCAATGGATTAGAATACTTCTAACTCATACACATCAAGGATCATTGATCTAAAAAGATTCTAGTGAGTTCTCATAATCCACTAATGATGCCTAGTAGTTGAAAGAACCAGATGTAGGGTTTCAGGGTTAGATCTTGAAACTTTTTCAAGATCAGGCAGCGGAAGATTAAAATAAATCAAAATTTATCTTATAAAATCAGAGAATCTCTAGATCTAAGATCTTATTATATGATTATTATATATCATTAAATCAAAAATTAAAATATAAAGAGCAAGAACTATATGTTATCATATCAACATATTTCTATACTACACCTAATATATGTAAAATATAATAGATCAGATCTATTACCTTGCAAGTTAGATGTTCTAACTTTACTGATCCGGGCTTAAGGATGATGTTGTGAGCCGTACATGTGTTCGGCCTCTAGGAGTCATCCACACGAGCCCACGAATCATGATTAGAAGTCCTGGTCTAGAAAATCAGTACAGTATGCTAGTACTGCGCTGATCCTTCTTCAATGGTTGATCAGATGCCTCCTTCTTCTTGATTTGGACTCTTTCATGGATGAGAAATAGGAGAAGAAGTTTTAGATGAGATACTTCATCAAACTTACAGATGGAGGAAGGAAAGAGATGAACCTAGCAACTCTAGAAGAAAACCCTCTTCTTCTTCTCTTTGCTCTAACCCAGACACCTAGTTGTGTCTATTAGATCTCCACACTCTAAGACTCTTTCTTCTTAATTTTTGGATTCCCCAAAGGTAACTCAATGCTCTATGTTTCATGAAAATTTTATAAAGAAATTTATTTTAAATAGAGAGATATGATAGAGTCCTTGTCTAGGTCAAATACCTAGTCAAGGATTATCCAAACATAGCAAGACAAGGGGCACCCAACTCTTGGATGCCCCCTCTTTCTTTTTGTATGTGGACCACCAGAAAAGGGCACATATTATGTGCCATAAAATTCACAAAAAGTTCAAAAAAAATTTAGGTAAAATCAGTGCCATAAGGAAAGATTTTTGGTTTCCTAAAACTCTATCTCATAAAATTTGAAATCCAAACTAATTCCTACTTTGACTTGGTCCACAACCATATTCCATGTAAGAGAGAAAGAGAGAAAAGTTTTGGACATGTGTGAAGACCTGAGAGAGAAGTTTTATCACATAAAATAAGAGAGAATGGGTGTGGGGGCTAAATTGGCGCAAGGTGGAATCCTAGTCTTACAAGGATTCAATCTATGTCTTGTTCCAATCTGGTTTCTCAAACCAAATCAAACCAAAACTAAATCAATATAATTAAAATAGATCTTAACCTAATTAAAAACTTAATTTAATCAAATTAAATTAGATTTAAATCTAATTTAATTTTTTAATCGAATTAAAAATTATGTTGACCCAAGTCCTAATTGAACTAGGACTAGTTTTTCCTTGCACTTGGCTTATCCAATAAATCAATTGGACTTGATCCAATCAAGCCTAAATTAAATTAAATTAAATTATATTTAATTAAACTTAATCTCAGCTCATTGGCTTAATCAAATTAAGCCAATTAACAATTGAATTGCTAATCGATCCTCCTATAACACTTGCACTAGGTTAAATGTCAATCATATTGATCGTTTAACCCTAGAATGATTCTTAATCATTGATCAACCATCTGATCGGATCGTGAACTCTAATGTGTGTAACCTCATAGGTCTAAACCTAAGTTGGTAGTATAAGAATAAATTTTTGTACCAATCAAAGTGACCATCAAGCAATGGTATCCGATGGTCGGATAGGTCGAATATGTAGAACAACATCCTTAGAACCCATGCGGATATAGTTTTCATATAATTCATCCTCTTAACCAAAATACTCAAAGGATACCTCAGAGTTCAACTGTCAACTTTGATCAGGTTGTCCACATTGTATTTCAAAATATCAAATCCATCTGATGGATTACCCTAGCCAAGGTTTTGCTAAATTAAAATACAGCGACTCATTCTTCTCCAACTCTTGGAGTGGTCAATCTCATCTCGATCATACTCTGACTTGCAAGTACTTGACTATGCCCAGAAGCCTTCCATCATTGAATTAAAAATTTAGTTAGTCCAGTACCAAAGCACAATGAGTTGCTTGCAAGTCACTGAGACGATCTCAGGTCTAAGGGACACTTATACCTATATCCCATCAGAGACATTCTCGACAGTAGAATGCTCTAAAGTTGGTCATGTTCAATGATATTGTATCATTTCATCTCATCTGTATATCATACCAGTGTCTCCATACTCTTTGGTTAAGAAGACAACCAACCCATATGGCCTACAGTGATCTATGCTCGATAGAAGCTATCATCTTTATTAACAGCCTATCATTTGGTCATGAACAGTTTTAAGGACTAATCGACAAATCCTCTCTTTATCAAACCTAAATAGTCCTAAGGACTTCATCACAACAACGGAGTTCATTAGAAGATAAAAACTTGTGATGAAAATACCAAAAATATATTTTATTTATTAACAAATCAATTACAATACAAGGTTGCTCAACCGTCAACAGGTTGACGATTGGCTTTTGGGACATATTTTCCAACAGTAGTATGTGATGGTAATCTAGTAGAATAAAAAGTAGAATCTCTAGGTGTAATTATCATATGATTCAATTTTTCTATCATGAGTTCCGACAAGATGGAGGTGTTGGAAAATATGTCCCAAAGTCAATCGTTAGCTTATTGACGATTGTACTCATTCTTGTAATTATAAATGAATTTTTATTAATAAAAATTATTTAATATTTTTATTATAAATTATCCATCTTTAAACTCCTATATTGTAATGAAGTTCTTAGGACTATAATTGATTGATAAAAGAGGATTTATTATTTAGTCCTTAAAAGTGTTCACAACTAAATGATATGCTATTAATAGGATGATAGCAATATCGAGTATAGATCATTGTGTACCATATGAGTTAGTTGTCTTCTTAATCAAAGAGTATGGAGATACTGTTATGGCATACAGATGGAATATAGAAGTATATTCGCATCGAACGTGATCATGTATCGAGCACTCTGCTGTCAAGAGTAGCTCGTGAAGCGTATGGGTATAAGTATCCCTTCGACCTAAGACCACCACGATGATTTGTAAGCAACTCACTATACTTCAGTATAAACTATCTTAGTTTCTAATTCAGTGATAAAAGAATACTGGGTGCAGTCAAGTACTTATCAAGTCGGTGTGTGAGTCAAGATGGAATTGACCCCTCTGAATTAGTAGGAGATATGCATAAGTATATTTTAATTTAATAAAATCTTGGCAGGATAATCCATGACATGGATTTGAAAGGTTAAAATATAATATGATCGACTAAATTAGGATTGATAGTTAAACCCTAGATCATCTTGAGCATTAGGATCAAAGAGATGAATTATACAGTAACCATATGCCAATAGGTTCTAGAATGTTGCTTTGTAATACTTCGACCTATCCGGTCATCGGGTCACCATTGCTAGATGATTACATCAATTGGTATAGAAAGTTATTTCTATGCAACTGGCTTAGGTTCGAACCTATGAGGTGACATGCATTAGAAGATTTGGTCAGATCTGATGGCTGAAGAGTCCGATTGGATTGTGACTCTGGTGAGGAGTCCCACTAGGATTGAAACTCTGGACGAGAGTCCCACTAGGACTAAAACTCTACTATTAATAAATAATTAATTAGTAATTGACTCAATTTGATTGAGTAAAGAGATTTGGATCAAGTTTAATTGAATTAGATTCAGTTTGACTCAGATTGGGTTTGATATGATCAATCCTGATTACAAGAGAAATTTGATCATGATTCGATCAAGGTTTGGAATCAATCAATTCCTAATTGGGTTAAAAATTTATTGAGATATTTAGATTTTTAATTGGATTAGATTCATTTCTATCATTAGTTCGATCCAAATTTGATTTATATTAGAATCAGATTAGAAATAAAAAGTCTAAGTTGATCAGGACTCTATCCTTATGTCCTTGTGCCATACTTGGACCCATGCCCTTATCTCCATGCCAAATAAGATTTGGCTTGACCTTTTTGGCATCAAAGTAGTAGACCAAATAAGGGTGAGTGGCAATGATTGATGACTCATAATCCTATCTCTTGTCAAATTCAAATGCGATCTGAATTAGAGATAAAATGAAAATGAGGAAAGAAATTTTTCATACAAAAAAGGTTATTGGCACCATAATATTTTTTCTTTTATTTTTATTGGAGAGTTCTTTAGCATGTGGGACACTAGATTCCTTCTCCACACCATAAAGCCCTTTTTGGAATTTTTGGGATGCCAAAAGTGGTTTTGGAATGGACTCTTGGCACCCTTCCCTTGGATGAAAAATCGTAGTCTTTGCCTATAAAAAGGAATCCCCTATTCTTGGCATCATACATCAATTTTTTGGAATTTTTGGGATGCCAAAAGTGGTTTTGGCATGGACTCTTGGTGCCCTTCTCTTGGATGAAAAATCCTAGTCTTTGGCTATAAAAAGGAATCCCCTATTCTTGGCATCATACATCAATTTTCTTACTGGTTTTTATTTTTCTAGAGCTCTTCTCCTCCTCTCTTCCTCCTCTAGAATACTTCATCTTTTCTAGCATCCAAGGTGCTTGAAAAAAAAGAAAGAAATCAGCCGTTGAAGTTGCATGTAGGCTAGCACCTCTAAGCCCCTGATCTGTGCCAGTCTTCGTATAGATTTTTTGTAGAGGCTAGACGACTTCGTGTGGCTGTGAGCGACTTGAGGAACATTCTCTCCAAGCATTAGATCAAAAGAAATCAAGATCTAATTAGTTTGGTAATTGTTTTTAATCTGTCTTGATCATGTTGTTAGATCTAATAGTTAGATCTAGGATTTCAGCATCGATGAGATCGATATGAGTTTTTATTTTTAGATTTAAAGTGTATCATATTTTATATACTTTATCATTATATGATAGTCTAGATTAGATCTTATACATATAATTTAGATTAAATTATTTAATCTTTTTCTTCTGCTACATAAAATTTTTGAAATTGATGCATAGCACTACCTATGTTTTCTTCAATTGGTATCAGAGCCATGGTTATTATGATATAATTTATTATATATTTAGATCTAATTTTATGATATTAGATCTAATTATTTATAATTTAAATTAGATCTAAATATATTTATTTTTAGATCTAATTTTTATCATGTTTAGATTAGATATTCTAAGCACCAAAGTACTCGATTAGATAATCACCAAGCCGTCCGATCATAGGAGCAAGTAGGGTTTCATGATCTTCTCTTTTCATTCAATGGGGTACTCTTATGGCGTGTAGGGGTGCCACTGTAAAGTCCCATGAAGAAGAAAGCAAAAAGAAAAAAAAATTTCTTTCTTGTAAAATCCTAGGTGCTATTGTATGTGATGCAAGTTGCAAAGAAACTAGTTACATCTAACCTTGATTAATCAAAATTATTTTGATTTAAAATTATAAAAATTTAGATTTGATCTAAACATATTTTATGATTTAATGTAAAAAATTTATATAAAAATTATTTTTAAAATCTTAACCATATTGATACAAAACTTAATTAATAATTAAGTGTTGAGTTGATTAGATCTAGAATTATGATTTAAGATCTAATGATATTGCATAAAATATGGAGTATGAGTTAGCTCAAATCAGGTCCTTCTCTAATCAAACAATTGATTGGGTTAAACCTAAGGTTAGAATCAAAGAATTGATTGATCATGTAGAGAAATTGATTAAGTCTAACCAAGTGTTGAATTAGATTAATCAGTGTTTCTCTAATATAGTAGTTGTAGATGGTCAAGTTCATGTTTTTGATTAGACCAAATGGATCTTGATTGTGGCTCAGTGGTTGAATCCGAATTATTAGGTTGGTCAAATCAAAACTAATTAACCAATTAATGTCTAAGATAAGTTTGGCATTTTGACTAGTAATTTTTAATTGGGAGTAGCTTATCTGGCCATTTTGATGGTGTCTAAGGCAAATTTAGCAGATCCTCCCATCGATCTCACTTACCTGGTCAATTAGGTGAATTATATTTTGATTAGATCGCTAAGTGATTCAAGTTAACTCATACCATTAAGGTTGATCAGTATGACTGATCTAGGTGCCATTTCAATCAGCATGATCCTAACCCGATTCAGTGACTTAGTGAAGTCAGTGGGAGGATTATGGTCTACTAATTGATTTCTGAAGGAAACCAAATCTAGGGTTTCAGGATTAGATCTTGAAATTTTTTCAAGATCATGCAGCGGAAGACTAAAATAAATCAAAATTTATTTTTTAAAATCAAAAAATCCCTAGATCTAAGATCCTATTACATGATTATTACATAGCATTAAATCAGAAATTAAAAAATATAGAGCATGAACTACATATTGATCATATCAACATGTTTCTATACTACATCTAATGTATGTATTAAACAATAGATCAGATCTATTACCTTGCAAGATAGATGTTCTAACCTCACTGATCTGGGTTTAAGGATGATGTTGCAAGCCGCACATGTGTCCGACCTCTAGGAGTCATCCACACAAGCCCACGAATCTCGACCAGATGTCCTGCTTCAGAAAATCAGCACAGTATGCTAGTACTGCACTGATCCTTCTTTGATGGTTGATCAGGTGCCTCCTTCTTCTTGATTTGGGCTCTTCCAAAGATGAAAAGTAGGAGGAAAAGTTTCGGATCTGAGACACTCTCAGAAAACTCAAGATGGAGGAAGGGAAGAAATGAAAACAAACAACCCTAGAAGAAGACCTTCTTCTTCTTCTCGTTTCTCTCTCTAAACACCCTATCTTGTGTCTATTATATCTCCATGACCCAAAGGTCTTTCTCTTTGATTTTTGGATGGCCCAAAGGTATCTCAAATATCTATCTTCTTAAAAAATTTCATATATAAACTCATTTTATAGAGAGAGATATAATAGAGTCCTTGTCTAGGTCAAATACCTAGTCAAGGCTTATCCAAACATGGCAAGATAAGGGGCACCCAACTCTTGAGCACCTCCTCCATATTTTCGTGCATGGTCTATCAGAAAAGGGTGCACAATGTGTACCCTAAAAGTCATAAAAATTATAAAAAAAAAATAGATAAATTCAGTACAAAATTGAAAGAGTTTTGGATTTCTAAAACTCTATCTCATATAATTTGAAATCCAAACTTATTCCTCTTTGTTTTGATCCAAACCACCTTCCATGTAAGAAAGAAGAGAGAAAACCTTTTGTGGACATGGGAGAGACCAGGGAGAGGGCTTTTGTCACACAAAATAAGAGGAAATTGTCATGGAATAAGAGAGAGGGCGTGGGGGGCTTATGTGGCGCAAGGTGGAATCCTAGTCTTATTAGGATTCTAACTCATGACTTGTTTTAATTTGGTTTTTCAAACCAAATCAAACCAAAATTAGATCAATCCAATTAAAATAGTTTTAACCCAATTAAGAACCTAATTTAATTAGATTAAATTAGATTTAAATCTGATTTAATTTTCTAATCAAATTAGAAATTAGGTTGACCCAATCCTAATTGAACTAGGACTAGTTTTTCCTTGCAATTGGCTTATCCAATAAACCAATTGGACTTGATCCAATCAAGCCCAAACCAAATCTAATTAAATTATATTCAATTAGACTTAATCTCAACCCATTGGCTTAATCAAATTAAGCCAATTAGCAATCAAATTGCTAATCGATCCTCCTGCAACACTTGCACTGGGTTAAATGTCAATCTACTGATCATTTAACCCTAGAATGATTCTTAATCGTTGATCAACCATCCGATTGGATCATGAACTCTAATGTGTGTGACCTCATAGGTTCGAACCTAAGCCAATAGCATAGAAATAAATTTTGTACCAATCAAAGTGACCATCTAGCAATAGTACCCGACGACCGGATAGGTCGAATGTGTAGAAAAACATCCTTAGAACCCATGCGGATAAAGTTTTCATATAATTCATCCCCTTGACCAAAATGATCATAAGACATCTCAGAGTTCAACTGTCAACTCTAATCAGGTTGTCCACATTGTATTTCAAAATATCAAATCCATCTGATGGATTACCCTGGCCAAGGTTTTGCTAAATTGAAATACAACGACTCATTCTTCTCCAACTCTTGGAGTGGTCAATCCCATCTCGATCACACTCTGACTTCGTAAGTACTCGACTGTGCCCAGAAGCCTTCCATCCTTGAATTAAAAATTCAGTTAGTCCAGTACCAAAGCACAGTGAGTTGCTTGTAAGTCACTGAGGCGATCTCAGGTCTATGGGACACTTATACCTATATCCCATCAGAGACATTCTCGACAGCAAAATGCTCTGGAGTTGGTCACGTTCAATGACGATGAACCCTTACATCTCACCTATATGCCATACCAGTGTCTCCACACTCCTTGGTTAAGAGGACAACCAACCCATATGGCCTATAGTGACCTATGCTCGATAGAAGCTGTCGTCCTTATTAACAGCTTATCATTTGATCGTGAATAGTTTTAAGGACTAATTGATAAATCCTCTCTTTATCAAACTTAAAAAGTCCTAAGCACTGCATCATTACAATGGAGATCATTAGAAGATGAAGACTTATGATGAAAATGCCAAAAATATATTTTATTTATTAATAAATCAATTATAATACTTGATTGCTCAACCATCAATAGTTTGACGATTCGCTTTTGGGACACATTTTCCAACAACTCCCACTTGTCCTAAAGCCACTCGGCACAGTATCTAATACCCATCTTCGACTTGTGTTGTCGAACTCCTTTATCGCAGGGCTTTAGTGAAGGGGTCGGCCAAGTTCTCTGTTGCTCCTAGATTGATTTTGATGACTACAAAACAGTTTGAAGGGATACAAATATTTTTTATTTGAAAAAGACCTTATGCTCTACAGGGGCAAAATCATAATTTCATCAAAACTCTGATTTGATAGCATCATCGTGTAGAACAAATGATATGTAATCTATTGGTGAAAGTTTCATGGTTTTTGGACTTATATTTTTGGAGTTATGAAGGTTTGAAGTTCATGAGTCGACTCATGAGTCAACTCATGAAACTATGAGCTGATTGGCATGCAAAGATTAGCCATGGCACGCTGGTTTTCGGGCTTGGCACGACCTGTGAGTCGACTCATGAGTCGACCCACAAGGCATGAGTCGACTCATGAGTCGACTTCTGCTGTTTTGGGCCAAGAAAATCCAGAAACCAAATCTCTGGACTTTGCAACAGAGGTCGACTCATGAGTCGACCCCTGAGGCATGAGTCGACTCATGAGTCGA
The DNA here is from genome assembly GCF_000442705.2 of Elaeis guineensis. Taxonomy (NCBI): domain Eukaryota; kingdom Viridiplantae; phylum Streptophyta; class Magnoliopsida; order Arecales; family Arecaceae; genus Elaeis; species Elaeis guineensis. Next base: position 63,117,874 of record NC_026003.2, read on the forward strand.
CTCATATGACGGGATTTGCCTGCAACGGCTAGTTTTTGGCCAGATTTGGTTGCTTTTTAATGCTGCTTTTTGTGCTCTAACGGCTCTTTTTCTGCCTAGTTTGTTTTCCTTTGTCTCTTAAGGCTATAAAAGGTTTCAAAAGGTGGAAAACAAAATAGAGAGATCAAAATATCCAAGAGGCATTCAAGTGATTTGAAAAGAGAAAATCAAGAGCATTCAAGAGGGCATTCAAGTGCATTCAAGAGAAGGTTTTTCAAGCCAACTACTCAACATCATACAAGAGCTCATTTAAAAGCCTTCAAGAAGCCATCAATCAAGCTCACCAACTCCTCAAGCATTTACTTCATCTCTCATCCACTTTGAGGAAATCCAAGAGGGGCTTCTTCATTTGAGTAAAGCGTATTTATTGTTATATTTGCTCACTTAAGGAGCTATTCTTGTACTTATTTGTGCTCTAAACTGATTTTATCTTGTGAGTAATTGTTTTTGTTTTGGAGGGTTTCCAAAACAAGGAAAGGTTGATCCGAACCTGAAATCGGAGTGTATTGGGTCGGCTTGTACCCGGAAAACAAGTGGACTAGCTTGGGATAGCTAGTGTCGGAGTTTCCGACGGTTGTATTCGGGTTGAATACAAAGTATAGTGGATTGGAATTCCCAAGTAGGAGCTTGGGGAGTGGATGTAGGTGCAAGGTTGGCACCGAACCACTATAAATCATTGTGTTTGTGGCATGCTTTATTGTTTTTCTTTAATTCTCCATTATATCCTTGCATTCTTGTTTTAAGTAATTAATCTCAAACTAAAGTCTCTCTCCTCATTCATCAAGCTTTTGATATATAATTTTTACAAGTAATTAGTTAAGCCTAAAATTTTTAAAACCCAATTCACCCCCCCTCTTGGGTTGCATAGCTGGGCAACAAGTGGTATCAGAGCCCGGTGCTCTAGCCCTTCTTTGATCTAACAATCAAAGAGCCAAAGATCTATGGCAACCCACGTCGGCACTTCTCTAGCCGAGGGGCAATCCACCAACCGACCTCCACTTTTCAATGGGTCTAATTACACCTATTGGAAAGCTCGGATGAAGATATTCATACAAGCACTAGACTATGATATGTGGAGTATCATAGTGAACGGTCCTCACACACCCACCAAGATTATAGATGGTGAGGAGTCAACCAAACCCGAAAGAGAATGGGATGAGGTTGATAAGAAATTGGCACAATTAAATGCTAAAGCTATGAATGTTCTTTATTGTGCACTTGATGCAAATGAATTTAATCGCATTTCTACCTGTGCATCTGCTAAAGAAATATGGGATAGGTTAGAAGTAACCCATGAGGGAACAAATCAAGTAAAGGAGTCTAAAATAAACATGCTTGTACATAAATATGAGTTATTTAAAATGGAGCATGATGAGTCCATAACTGCTATGTTTACTCGCTTTACTGACATAATTAATGGTTTGAAGAGTCTTGGCAAATCTTATACTAACAGTGAGCTTGTAAGGAAGATTCTCAGGTCATTGCCAAGAACCTGGGAAGCCAAGGTGACTGCTATCCAAGAAGCAAAGGACTTGAACACTCTACCTCTAGAAGAGCTTCTTGGATCCTTGATGACTCACGAGCTTAGCATGAAGCAACATCAAGAGGATGAAGTCAAAAAGAAGAAAACCATTGCCCTCAAATCCACAGCCTCTCCTGATGAAGAAACTGACGACACAGAAGATGAAGAACAGGATGAAGAAATGGCACTCATCACCCAAAGATTCAAGAAGTTCCTAAGAAAGAGGAAACAGGGGATGAGAAAGAGACCTTTCACAAAAGGGGAACAAAGCAAAGAGAAAGAAAAAGATCAACCCCTTATATGCTATGAGTGCAAGAAGCCGGGGCATTTCAAATCCGAATGTCCACAATTGAAGAAAGGTCCCAAAAAGTTCAAAAAGAAGGCAATGATGGCCACATGGAGTGCGAGCGACGACTCAAGCTCCGATGAGGAGACCTCAACAGAACAAGCCAACCTGTGCCTTATGGCACACGATAATGAGGTAATTTCTGAAACCCCTAGTGAATTTACTTTTGAAGAATTGCATGAAGCCTTCAATGATTTAATTGATGAATTGAAGAAACTAGGAATGAAAAATAAAGAACTAAAATTGAAAAATCAGTCTTTAGTAAAACAAGCAGAAAATCTTTCAATTGAAAAATCTACTTTGCTTCAAGACAACCAAAGCCTAAAGAATGATATTAATAAGCTGAAACCTATAGTAGATAAATTCACCTTAAGTTCAAACAAACTAAATATGATTCTTGAAAATCAAAAGGCCGTATATGATAAGGCCGGACTTGGCTATAACCCCTTAAAGAAACAAAAATTTCTGAAAAATATTTATGTAAATTATTCAAGTAACAAGCCTACCAATACTACTTGTTTTAAATGTGGTAGAATAGGACATAAATCTTACACTTGTGCAAACATAACTGTAAAGAAAATATGGGTTCCAAAAGGAACCATCTTGACTAACCAAAAAGGACCCAAGAAAGCTTGGGTACCTAAAACAAAAACTTGATATTTGTTTGCACAAGTGGAACTTGTCAATTTCTTGGAGTTAACCTAATCTCATGGTTTAGCAAGAAATAAAATTCGGTAGCACTGTCTACGGCTGAGGCCGAATACATTGCAGCCGGAAGTTGTTGTGCTCAAATCTTGTGGATTAAGCAACAACTCGAAGACTTTGGAATTAAACTTAATGAAACACCAATAAGATGTGACAACACAAGTGCTATAAATCTATCTAAAAATCCTATTCAACACTCAAGATCCAAACATATTGAAATAAGACATCACTTCATAAGAGAACATGTTCAAAACAAAAATATAATTCTTGAATATGTTTGCACCGAAAATCAATTAGCTGATATCTTTACAAAGGCCCTTAGTGAGGATAGATTCTGTGAAATTAGGAGAAATCTAGGAATTCTTGATCCATTTGCCTGAATTAATTTTCAAATTCAAATGATTTATGGTCAAAATTTCCTAAGAGCTCAATTTCCAACACCTTTCTTGGTCCCAAAAGCTCAAGTTTTTCATTCTAAAAACTCATCTTAGAGCTAAACTCCTTCTCCCCAAATTTCAAATTTTTCTAGAATTTATTCATATTTTTCCTGATTTTCTGAACTTCATGAGTCGACCCCCATGAGTCGACTCAATGGCAAACTTGTAATTCCCAGCAACTTCCAACGGGCTGAAGGGTTTATATTTTGAATTACTGTTCGTGAGCCGACCCTCACGCTCGTCTTCCTCCTTCCGAAATCCATTCTCCCTTCTCCCATTTGCTCCATTTCCAAGGCTTAAGCTTGTGGAACTCCTCCCGCCTCCTCTCCACCGCAAATCGCCACTCGGGGAAAGGTTCTTTTGTGACCTCTTCCCTTGTTCTTCACGGTTGGAGCATGCCCTAGCACTCCACCGTCCCTCTCAAATCCACTCTTTCTCTCCTCCGAAACCTCAAATCACTCTCTTGTGATCCTTCCTCCACTCTCTCACTTGCTCCTCAAGTCTCCTCGCCTGGTATTGAAGAGGGTATGGCACCAAAAATGAAGCTTCCCCAAAGGAGAAAGTCTGTCCGAGAACTTGAAGAAAATGTCAGAAAGAAAAGGCAAGCGGCACAGTTCTCCTCTGCTCCCGCTCCAGCTTCAGTTCAAGGTCCTTCACAGTCCTCTCAAACTCTCAGTAAGAACCCTCTCTCAGATAGAAAAGTAGGAACCGGGAAAAACATTGACTTTCGGTTCTTTGAAAGTGAGGGATTTTCTTTAGCAAGTAAGATCAAAAATCAGGGATGGAGCTTTTACTGTTCACTCAAAGAAGTCACCTTTGTTGACCTTGTTAGGGAGTTTTATCAGAATCTTATTTATGGAAATGGGTCAGTAACTTCAACTGTGAAAGGGATTGATATCTGTCTGGATCCTGTCATTTTAGGGGAGATTTTACACTTACCTAGTGAAGGTTATGCATACATGGAACTCCCCGTGAAAGAAGAAGGTATAAGTGTTATACTTGGAGGAACCTACCAAGGGAATTTGAATAAACTAGAGGCCAAGATTTTATCGATAGAAATGAGAATCTTACATCAAATGGTCACAAAACTTTTCTTCCCTAGGAGTGGTAGGCACGATCTTCTGTCAGGCAGGGACATATGCATTATGTTTCACATTATCACAGAAACCCCCCTAAACCTCCCAGCACTTATGATAGAGGCCATGAGAGAGACTCTGAACAGATCTAAGGCACATTTGCCTTATGGTATGGCCCTGACTAGAGTTTTCAGGAGGTTTGGAGTTAGTTGTGAGGGGGAGGCTCCCACCAAACTGTCTCATGTTGATACCTTCAACCTACACACCTTGCATCGAATGGGGTTCACAAAAAGTGGTGGTGGTTGGATCAGGGGAACTGAGGAAAGAACAGAAGAAAGAGCAGAAGAGAGAGCAGAAGAAAGAGCTGAGGATACAGCAGGAGACAGAACTGAAGTCAGAGCTAAAGAAGAAGAAGGTCCATCATCTCCTGTTCATGACTTCAGGGCAGCTTCACCAGATATACAGTTCTTTTCGGATCCAGAGGCTGGCCCTTCTGAGTTTACCAGGATACCCACACCTGTGCATCAGCCAGAGAGCAGAGCACCTCCGTCAGAGTTCACACTGTCTGATGATCAGATTGAGCGGATTTCACAGCGTGTGGCTTCATTATTGTCGAGTCAGTTGAGCAGTACTTCGCTTGCACCAGGGGCTACTTCTACTGATCAGACTTTGACTCCCCACATCTCCACAGTATATCAGATGATGGCAGATCAGTCCATGAGGATTCAGCTGCTTGAGGACACTGTACTGAGACTGACTGGCAGAGTTCTCGAGTTACAGGGGCAGGTCTTCGATTTGGCACACCCTCAGCCTCAGGAGTCTACGATTGAGGTCACTGATCTCACTGCAGAGGCCGGCAGACTCAGAGGAGCTCTTGAGGGCGGTTATGAGTTACTGAGGAAGGAGATCAGAGGATCAAGTGAGCAAGCTACTACTCAGTTCACTGTACTTCTCCAGGCTGTCTCCAGGGCACTGACTGTACTTGACTCCATCAGACTTACCCTTTCAGTTCAGTCCCTAGCTTCTCAGCGTTCTCAGCCACCCAGTTCCTCCCGTTCGCCTGCTCGTGCCAGTTCTTCCTCTCGTGCCTGAGGCAGACGGGGTCGAGGACGCATCTCAGATCCAGATCCATCTGCTCCTTATCACATTTCTGATGATTCTGATCATTGATCATTTCTAGATCCTAGGTCTTAGTGTTTAGTCCTCTCTAGGATCTGTATTTTTGGGGCCATGTATTGACATGAGCTAGTTGACTTTGTATGATACTTTTTATGTTACAATCTATGTACTGAAACAATTATGGCTTTACCTTTGGAATGATGATTATCTTACTTTGGTTATATATTCTCTTTTGTGAAATATTGTCTTCTCTTTATGGTATTATCATTTTATGATTGCTGTTAATAGTTGCTTCATTAAGGGGGAGCAAACCCTACAAGAGGAGAAATTAAAGAATACTTCAGAAAAAGGACTTAACCTTGTTTGATGATGTCAAAAAGGGGGAGAAATTAAACACAAAGAAATCCATCAAAAGCAAACACTACAAATTATGAGAAATTAATACATTGACAATTTTAAGTACAAATGCTAAATATACTGCAAATAAGTACCTTTTAAAATTACTCATACTCTGATTTGCTGTAAACCATTGAATATGCTTTGATAGGCTTTCAAATTCTAAACCCACTCTGATATATTGAATACATTGCTCTAATACTTTGACAATTTTTTTTACTACTCCGATACATTACTCAATTTTACTCTGATACATTGAAAAACTATTTTTATTACTCTGATACTTTGCAAAATTTTTCTCTGATACTTTGTAAAATTATTTTCCCTACACTGATACATTGCAGGATTTTCATTTCTCTTGCTCTGATACATCTTAAGCTTAAATGATCTAATACTCTTTCCAAATCAACTATTAAATATGCTTTGGCACACATGACTAGTTTTGAGAATTGAGAAAATTTTTTTTCTTGCTCTGATAATAAAATCAAATTTTCTGCTCTAACACCAAAACAATAATCCAATGAGCATATCTTCCAATCTTTAAGCAAATGGACAAACCATTTATGCATACAACCATTTGTATCACATGCCAAAAGAATCATACTCTTTTCAAGCATATGCACCTAAAATACAATCTGTTGAAATTCATGATTCAGAAAAATGCTTTTGTTCAAATATTTTGTCATCATCAAAAAGGGGAAGATTGTTGCTCCTAGATTGATTTTGATGACTACAAAACAGTTTGAAGGGATACAAATATTTTTTATTTGAAAAAGACCTTATGCTCTACAGGGGCAAAATCATAATTTCATCAAAACTCTGATTTGATAGCATCATCGTGTAGAACAAATGATATGTAATCTATTGGTGAAAGTTTCATGGTTTTTGGACTTATATTTTTGGAGTTATGAAGGTTTGAAGTTCATGAGTCGACTCATGAAACTATGAGCTGATTGGCACGCAAAGATTAGCCATGGCACGCTGGTTTTCTGGCTTGGCACGACCTGTGAGTCGACTCATGAGTCGACCCACAAGGCATGAGTCGACTCATGAGTCGACTTCTGCTGTTTTGGGCCAAGAAAATTCAGAAACCAAATCTCTGGACTTTGCAACAGAGGTCGACTCATGAGTCGACCCCTGAGGCATGAGTCGACTCATGAGTCGACTCATATGACGGGATTTGCCTGTAACGGCTAGTTTTTGGCCAGATTTGGTTGCTTTTTAATGCTGCTTTTTGTGCTCTAACGGCTCTTTTTCTGCCTAGTTTGTTTTCCTTTGTCTCTTAAGGCTATAAAAGGTTTCAAAAGGTGGAAAACAAAATAGAGAGATCAAAATATCCAAGAGGCATTCAAGTGATTTGAAAAGAGAAAATCAAGAGCATTCAAGAGGGCATTCAAGTGCATTCAAGAGAAGGTTTTTCAAGCCAACTACTCAACATCATACAAGAGCTCATTTAAAAGCCTTCAAGAAGCCATCAATCAAGCTCACCAACTCCTCAAGCATTTACTTCATCTCTCATCCACTTTGAGAAAATCCAAGAGGGGCTTCTTCATTTGAGTAAAGCGTATTTATTGTTATATTCGCTCACTTAAGGAGCTATTCTTGTACTTATTTGTGCTCTAAACTGATTTTATCTTGTGAGTAATTATTTTTGTTTTGGAGGGTTTTCAAAATAAGGAAAGGTTGATCCGAACCTGAAATCGGAGTGTATTGGGTCGGCTTGTACCCGGGAAACAAGTGGACTAGCTTGGGATAGCTAGTGTCGGAGTTTCCGACGGTTGTATTCGGGTTGAATACAAAGTATAGTGGATTGGAATTCCCAAGTAGGAGCTTGGGGAGTGGATGTAGGTGCAAGGTTGGCACCGAACCACTATAAATCATTGTGTTTGTGGCATGCTTTATTGTTTCTCTTTAATTCTCCATTATATCCTTGCATTCTTGTTTTAAGTAATTAATCTCAAACTAAAGTCTCTCTCCTCATTCATCAAGCTTTTGATATATAATTTTTACAAGTAATTAGTTAAGCCTAAAATTTTTAAAACCCAATTCACCCCCCCTCTTGGGTTGCATAGCTGGGCAACAAGTGGTATCAGAGCCCGGTGCTCTAGCCCTTCTTTGATCTAACAATCAAAGAGCCAAAGATCTATGTCAACCCACGTCGGCACTTCTCTAGCCGAGGGGCAATCCACCAACCGACCTCCACTTTTCAATGGGTCTAATTACACCTATTGGAAAGCTCGGATGAAGATATTCATACAAGCACTAGACTATGATATGTGGAGTATCATAGTGAACGGTCCTCACACACCCACCAAGATTATAGATGGTGAGGAGTCAACCAAACCCGAAAGAGAATGGGATGAGGTTGATAAGAAATTGGCACAATTAAATGCTAAAGCTATGAATATTCTTTATTGTGCCATAAGTAGATATCTGACACACTATCTAATCTAGGGTGCTTGCCAATTGAATAGACTACATTAACAGGTTGTGATAACATATACACACCATTGTTCAACTGTCCACAAAAAATAGTAACACCATTCTCAACGACATTACAAATTTATTTCTTTATTGAAATTTCATAATCATTTTTGGACAGAAGGCTTATAGAAATGATATTTAAAAAGAAACTGGGACAGAAATGACAATCATTAAGAAAAACGAAATGAGATTCAAATACAAGTTTCAAGATTCCTAATGCTAGAACTGGAACTGATCTTCCATCTCCAACATTCAGGAACCTCTCGCCTTGCTCGAATCTCCTACTGACCTGTAACCCCTGTAACGAATTGCAAATATGGTAAGGGCTACCGGTATCTAATACCCAGTCAGTTATATCACAAATAGAAAAATTATAAGGAGTGATCATATAAATACCTTGCCCAGCAATAACTTGCTGCTTTTTCTGCCTGTTCAGGTCCAAGGAGGCAATGTACTGGGGACAGTTCCTCTTCCAGTGCCCCCGCTTCTTGGAAAAGAAGCATTCAGCTTGACTCTTATCGGGTTTGATCTTTTTGGTCTGATCCTGCACAGATGTCCCAGTCTGAACTTGCACCTTCTTCACTTTCTTCTTCTTATTCTTCTTTCCTTTCTCAAAGGGTCGAGAACCAGAAGACGAACCTCCCACTAAGTTCACCAACTCCTTGTGGAGTTGGTGATCCTTGTAAAAGTTCTGAAGCAACCCCAGTAACCCATGGTAGTTTACTTTAGGCTTTGTCATTCTATAATGAGTGAGGAATGGGAGATAAGACTTGGGCAGCGAGTTCAGTATTGCATCTTTTCCAAGCTGCTCATGCAAGGAAAAGCCGAGCTTGCTCAATCATTCCATCAGCTCAATCATGTACAATACATGATCAGTGACAGAGGCATCATCCTGCATTTTGGCGTTGAAGATGGGTATTAGATACTGTGCCGATTGGCTTTAGGATAAGTGGGAGTTGTTGGAAAATGTGTCCCAAAAGCCAATCGTCAAGCTGTTGACGGTTGAGCAACCAAGTATTGTAATTGATTCATTAAACCTAAAGATTTGGACTTTAATCAAAAGGTTTCTCCCACTATTTTATTCAAATTGATAGCCTCTACCTCCAATTCGAGGAATTATTCTAATTCCTTAGTGGGTACTAGAATCCACATAGACTGCACACAAGCCCAACTTTGGTTGGCCAACCCATGTACATCTAAGGGTAGGTTCATAACCAATTATTTCTCTAAATAATTTTTAATAATTTTAATTTTACCCCAAAAACCTAATCAGTAGGCTTTGGCCTCCACTATAAGGATCCGATTAGGTCCAACCATTAACATGACCATACTTGGTGCATCTAACCAACGAATGATTAAGCCCAACTTTGGTTGGCTCACCTAACCACCATTAGAGAGATCCTTCCAAGTTATCATATGATGAGTGATAATTCCATTAGTCAACAATCACCAGGCCTTTGGGTCTGCAATGATTATTGAGTTAATGGACTTATTATCAAACACCTTAATGGGAGGCTATGACTCAGTTATCTCCATAACTTTATCATTTTAAGGACCTAATAATTTTAGAAAATTTAAATGATTTAGAGGATGAGGTCAGATGAACCAGCATATCATGATCCTCCCACTGGCTTCACCAAGTCAGCTTAAGGGAGACCATTAAAAGGGCTGGTCTAGGAGCACCTAAATCAATTACATTGATTTACCTAGCTGACATGGGTCAGCTCGAATAGTCAAGTTATCTAATCAAAACATAATTTTACCAAGAGGCCAGATAAGTTCAATCAGTGGGAGGGTCGGCCAAAGCTTGCCTTAGACACCATCAAAAATGGCCAGATAAGCGGGCTCCCAATTAAAAACCACCGGTCTGGTTTATCTTAGACACCAACGGTTTAATTAGTTTCGATTAGATCAACCTAACAGTTTGTACTAGATCGCTTAGCCAAGAATCAAGTCCATTTGGTTCTCGTTAAAGACATGGACTTGACCAACTACAACTATTGTAATTGATCTAGACAATCCTTGACCTAATCTAAGACAACAGTTGATTAGATTTAATCAATTCTCTAATTAAGTCCATCTTTAATCTAACCATAGGTCTAACCCAATTAATGGACCTAATTCCCACTAACCCATTAACCCAATATATTATGGTTTGTGTCTTAGGTTCTTCAATTCACAATCCTAGAACCTAATCAAAACAACTTCTTAATTCTTAATTAAGTTTTAGGCTGAGGGTTGGGTTCGGCTTTTCAAAAAATAATTTTTATATTTGTAAAATAATTTTACAATATGATTCTACCAACCATATTGCATGTTTGATTCATAATCAAGATGCAAGTAAAATAATCATGAAACTACTTTAGATCTAATCTAAACAGGTTCATGTAATTGAAATAATTTCAACTTTAAACAATTTCTTTGCACAAAAATTATTAACAAAGAGATTTTATTTTAGATTTAAATATTTTTTAAATCTAATAAATTATAGATTTAATCTAGATCATATCTAACAAATTTATGATTAAAGACAGATCTACACGAACTAGGACAACCTTTGCACTGTAAGGGGTAAACTTTACAGTAGGACAACCTTGCAGTTCGTGATTGATCTAAAAATTTAATTTTAAATTTAATAATCAGATTATAAATTATATCTAATCTAAAAAATAATCTAAGCATGTATAAATAATCATGTAATGAAGAACTTAGGCTCTGATACCAATTGAAGGGAACCAGATCTAGGGTTTCAGGGTTAGATCTTGAAACTTTTTCAAGATCATGCAGCGGAAGACTAAAATAAATCAAAATTTATTTTTTAAAACCAGAGAATTTTTAGATCTAAAATCTTATTATATGATTATTACATAGCATTAAATCAAAAATTAAAATATATAGAGCATGAACTACATGTTGATCATATCAACATGTTTCTATACTACATCTAATGTATGTATTAAACAATAGATCAGATCTATTACCTTGCAAGTTAGATGTTCTAACCTTGCTGATCCAGACTTAAGGATGATGTTGCAAGCTGCACATACGTCCGGCCTCTAGGAGTCATCCACATGAGCCCATGAATCTCGATCAGAAGTCCTACTTCAGGAAATCAGCACAGTATGCTAGTACTGCGCTGATCCTTCTTTGATGGTTGATCAGGTGCCTCCTTCTTCTTGATTTGGATTCTTCTAAAGATGAAAAGTAGGAGGAGGAGTTTTAGATCTGAGATGCTCTCAGAAAACTCAATATAGAGGAAGGGAAGAGATGAAAACAAACAACCCTAGAAGAAGACCCTCTTCTTCTTCTCATTTCTCTCTCTAAACACCCTATCTTGTGTCTATTATATCTCCACGACCCAAAGGTCTTTCTCTTTGATTTTTGAATGGAACAAAGGTATCTCAAATCTATATTCTCTTCAAAAATTTCATAAAGAAATTCATTTTATAGAGAGAGATATGATAGAGTTCTTGTTTAGGTCAAATACCTAGTCAAGGCTTATCCAAACATGGCAAGATAAGGGGTGCCCAACTCTTGAGCACCTCCACCTTAATTTTATGCATGGACCATCAAAAAAAGGTGCACAATATGTACCCTAAAATCCACAAAAATTATAAAAAAAATTGGATAAATTCGGTGTAAAATTGAAAGAGTTTTGGATTTCTAAAACTCTATCTCATAGAATTCGAAATCCAAACTTATTCCTCTTTGATTTGATCCAAACCACCTTCCATGTAAGAAAGAAGAAAGGAAACCTTTTGTGGATGTGGGAGAGACTTGGGAGAGGGCTTTTGTCACACAAAATAAGAGGGGATTGGCATGGAATAAGAGAGAGGGCATGGGGGGGCTTATGTGGCGCAAGGTGGAATCCTAGTCTTACTAGGATTCTAACTCATGACTTGTTTTAATTTGATTTCTCAAACCAAATCAAACTAAAATTAGATCAATCCAATTAAAATAGGTCTTAATCCAATTAAAAACCTATTTTAATCAGATTAAATTAGATTTAAATCTGATTTAATTTTCTAATCAAATTAAAAATTAGGTTGACCCAATCCTAATTGAACTAGGACTAGTTTTTCCTTGCAATTGGCTTATCCAATAAACCAATTGGACTTGATCCAATCAAGTTCAAACTAAATCTAATTAAATTATGTTCAATTAGACTTAATCTCAACCCATTGACTTAATCAAATTAAGTCAATTAGCAAACAAATTGCTAATCGATCCTCCTGCAACACTTGCACTGGGTTAAATGTCAATCGTATTGATCATTTAACCCTAGAACGATTCTTAATCGTTGATCAACCATCCGATCAGATCATGAACTCTAATGTGTGTGACCTCATAGGTCTGAACCTAAATCGGTAGCATAAAAATAAATTTTTGTATCAATCGAAGTGACCATCTAGCAATGGTACCCGACGATCGGATAGGTCGAATGTGTAGAACAACATCCTTAGAACCCATGCGGATATAGTTTCCATATAATTCATCCCCTTGACCAAAATGATTATAGGACATCTCAGAGTTCAACAGTCAACTCTGATCAGGTTGTCCACATTGTATTTTAAAATATCAAATCCATCTGATGGATTATCCTGGCCAAAGTTTTGCTAAATTGAAATACAGTGACTCATTCTTCTCCAACTCTTGGAGTGGTCAATCCCATCTCGATCACACTCTGACTTCGTAAGTACTTGACTGTGCCTAGAAGCCTTCCATCTCTGAATTAAAAATTCAGTTAGTCCAGTACCAAAGCACAGTGAGTTGCTTGCATGTCACTGAGGCGATCTCAGGTCTAAGGGACGCTTATACCTATATCCCATCAGAGACATTCTCGACGGCAGAATGCTCTGGAGTTGGTCACGTTCAATGATGATGTACCCTTACATCTCACCTGTATGCCATACCAGTGTCTCCACACTCCTTGGTTAAGAGGACAACCAACCCATATGGCCTACAGCGATCTATGCTCGATAGAAGCTGTCGTCCTTATTAACAGCTTATCATTTGGTCATGAACAGTTTTAAGGACTAATCAATAAATCCTCTATTTATTGAACTTAAATAGCTCTAAGGACTTCATCATAACAATGGAGTTCATTAGAAGATGAAGACTTATGATGAAAATACCAAAAATATATTTTATTTATTAACCAATTAGTTACAATACTTGGTTGCTCAACCGTCAACAGCTTGACGATTGACTTTTGGGACATATTTCCCAATAATTTCTTCTCCTCTCTTCTTTAAATTGATTAAATTTTTTAAATTATTAGATTTCTAAAATAAGCTAGTTATGGTGATAACTAGATCATAGCCTCCCATTAAGTTGGGTGATAATGGATCTATTAGTATGATGATCATTGGAGGCCTAAAAGCCTGGTGCCTATCTGCTATTGAAATTATCATTCATAATATAATGACTTAGTCGAGTCTCTCTATCAGGTGGTCAGGTTAGCCGGTCAAAGTCGGACTTAATCATTTGGTAGTTAGATTCATAAGTATGATCATGTTAATGGTTGGACCTAACCAGGGGCTTGCAGAGAAGACCAAAGTCAACTGAAAAGTTACCTTGGGCTAAATCAACTACTAAAAATTATTTGGTGAAACCATTGACTAATGAACCTATCCATAGATGCATATGGGTGAGCTGACCAAAGTCGGACTCATGTGCAATCTGTGTGGATTCTAATATTCGCTAAAGAATTAAAGTAATTCTTCGAATTGGAGGTAGAGGCTATCAATTCGTATAAAATAGTGAGAGAATCTTTAGACTAAAGTCTATGTCTTTAGGCTTAATAAATTTATATACTAATTAGATTTTGATTTTTCTTTGTGTGTGCAGATATGGCCTTAAACTTGTCGCTCTGATCAGTGTTGGATAGTAAAAAGTTGATGGGACCCAATTTTGTTAACTGGTATCAAAAGCTTAAGATCATCCTGGAGCACGAGCAGATCCTGTATGTGATTACAGATCTGACACCTGAGAAGCTTGCTCCTAATGTCCGAAGTGCGGTCCGAGCACTTATTTGAAGTGGCTCAACGACCGCACCATGGTTCGTTGCATCATGTGGGCCTCCATGAATGGCGAGTTCAGTGAAAAATTTGAAGAGGCTCAACTAGAGGAAATGCTTCAAGTGTTAAGAGAGTCCTTTGGTACTCTCAACGATATTAAGCGGCACAAGATTAGTTGTGTCATTTTCAATGCTCGGATGAGGGAGAGAGAATTTGTCATCGATCATGCATTGTATATGATCGAATAGATCGAGAAACTGAGCAAGCTCGACTTCTTTTTGCATGAACAGTTGGGGAAGGATGCGATCCTGAACTCCCTACCCAAATTCTACCTACCATTTCTCAGTCATTTTAGAAAGATGAAGCCTGTAGTCAACTACTACGGTATGTTGGGGTTGTTACAGACTTTTGAGAAAGATCACCAGCTCCATAAGGAGATGGTGAATGTAGTGGAGGATCTTCTTCAGATAGTCATCATCCCTTTAAGAAAAAATAAAAATAAAAATAAAAAGGTGCAAAGTGTTGGGAGTCAGACCTAGAAGCCCAAGTTCAAGGCTAATCAAAGTCAGGCAAAGTACTTCTACTATAAGAAGCAGGGTCACTGGAAGAGAAATTATCCTCAGTATAAAGCTTTCCTTGACTGGAACAGGCCAAAGAAGAAGCAGCAATCGATTGCTAGACAAGGAACTTATGTAATAACTGAAGTGAATTTCAGTGCAGGGGTAAAATTGTAATTTTAAAACTTTTTCAAAATTATAATTTTATAGTAAAAAATATTAATTAATATAATTAATTAACATATGTTTACTCTATACTAGGATCTAAATATGATATATAGCATGCATTTAAATTTAAAATTCAAACTTCTACAGTAAATAATTTACTGTTATGTGTTCAGAACACATTACCTTCATGTAGGTAGTCGATCGCTACAATCTGATCACCATCTAAAAGATCTGATCATTGTAATACAGCCACACAATGTGTCTGGTCTCTGTGGATCAACCACATGAAGCTCTTGATCTGATCGGCTCCTCACAAATGCTAGTTCGTTGTAGAGCCCTTTCGACGGCCGATGCTGATCGAACTCTTTCGATCGATGTCTGCTGACTCCTTAGACTCTCTGGATCATCAACAAAGATGGTAGAGAGGTTGATGAAGCTCTTCCTAAAGTTTGGTTGGCTCACGACACTCGTAGCTCACCTTCTCACTTCTCGAATCCTAGGCAAAAACCCTAGGTTACTCACTGAAAACCCTGCACCCACTCTTGTTTCTTTTCTTTCTTTTTCTCTCGAAAGTTTTTGAACTTCCTACTCATGCACAAGGCTTCCTCACACCCACTATTCTCTAACAAAAAATTTCTATGCATGCCCCACCTCCCTTTCTCTTTTAAAATAGTGCAAGACGTGTCTTATCCGTGTGAAAAGATAAAGATAAGTGGTTGCACACTTGAATTCAAATCGAATTTGAATTCAAATTCAAACCAACTCATCCTTATCCACTCTGGGCATGAGAAGAGAAAAGGCGTGGCTTCTTTGTGCATAGAGAGTTTACACGAGAAACTCTTTCTCGTGTAAAGCAAGGGGCGCACAAGATAAGGTGGGTGGCGCATGGATTAGTTGGTTACCCATTCAAATTCAAACATCCTTTGAATTTGAATGGCCAACTAACTTATTTTTATCCAGATAATTGGCACACAAGGGTGGGCATGGGATGCCTTCTGTGTGGGAGAAAATTCATGAGAAGTTCCTTCTCGTGAATTCAAATGGGCACAAAGAACTGAGGTGGCGCAGGGAGTTGAATTCAAAAGGTGGTTTGATCATAATTGAACCAACCTAATCAAAATAGGTTAAGCACAATTAGACTAAGTTAAACCTAACTTAATTAGGCTTATTTAGGCTCAATAAAATCTTAATCAAATCAAGAATTGACTAAGCCCAACCCCTGATCAGATCAGGGACCAAAACACCTTAGTGATTAGGTCAACACTTAACCTAATCGGGTCAAACCCAACTGAATCCAATTCAATTGGACTTGATCCAAAAATAATTACTCAATCAAATTGAGTTAATTAGTGATCAAATCACTAATTAAATCTCTTATAAATATTAAGTCCAAATCCGATGGGCAATCGGACATCAGAATTCATCGATTGAAACCCTGATCGAAAAGTCCCAAACCAATGGGACTATTGACCTCGATACCCAAAATGTGTGGAACTCATGATCAGAGAATCTGATTCTCGATCACAAAATCTCAGACACTTAGGACTCTTCACCAACCATCAGATCAGATAAAAACCTCTAATGTGTATGACCCCACAGGTTCGATCTTAAGCCAGTAGCATAGGAACCAATTCCTGTACTAATCGAAGTGACCATCTAGCAATGGTACCCGACATTCGGATAGATCGAATAGTCACAATCGCAACACTCAGAACCTACGTGAATATGGTTACTGTATAATTCATCCTTTTGATCCCTGTGTTTAGGATGACTCATGGTTAAATTGTCAACCCTGATCAGATCATCCGAATCGTGCTCAACTCAAACAGTCCTATGACTCCTCACTAGGACTACCCTGGCCAAAGTTTTGCTAAATTAAAACATGACTGTACACAGCTCCTAAACTGGAGTGGTCAATCCCATCTTGACACATGCACCGACAAGTCAAGTACTTAACTACACCCAGCAGCCTTCCGTCACTGAATTAGAAATTCAGGTAGTCCAGTGCCTAAGTGCAGTGAGTTGCTTGCAAGTCACCGTGGTGGTCTCAGGTCGGAGGGACAGTTATACCCATATCCCATCGAAGCAAATCTTGACAGCAGAAAAGGCCCCAGAGTCGGTCACGTTCAGTGCAGATGTACCCTTACATCTCACTTGTATGCCATACCAGTGTCTCCACACTTCATGGTTAAGAGGACAACCAACCCATATGGCACACAACGACCTATGCTTGATAAATATTGTTGTCCTTGGTAACAACGTATCATTTGGTCGCGAACAGGTTTAAGGACTAAACGACAAATCCTCTTTTGTCGAGTCTAAATAGTCCTAAGGACTTCACCACAACACAGGAGTTCATTAGAAGATGAAATAATTTGTGATAAAAATATCAAAATAATTTTTATTAATTTATAATTCATATACTAATACAAGAAAGAGCACAACCGTCAACAGACTGACGATTGGCTTTAGGATACTATTCCCAATAATCTCCCACTTGGCCTAAAGCCAATCGGTGTAGTATCTAATACCCATCTTCGACTTGAAATCATCGAACTCCTTCACCGCAATGGCTTTAGTGAATGGGTCAGCCAGGTTCTCCTTCCCGTCGATCTTCTGAAGGTCGACGTCACCTCGATCTACAATTTTTCGAATGAGATGGTAGCGGTGCAGAATATGCTTCGTCCGCTGGTGTGCCTTTGGTTCCTTCGCCTGAGCAATGGCTCCAGAGCTGTCACAGTAGAGCAGAACTGAACCAACAAGGGAGGGTGCTACTCCGAGCTCAGTGATGAATTTCCTCAGTCACACCACTTCTTTGGTAGCATTAGATGTAGCGACATACTCTGCCTCGCAAACTGAATCAGCCACTGTGTGCTGCTTGAAACTCTTCCAGCAAACAGCTCCACCATTAAGGGTAAAAATAAATCTCGACACACTCTTGCTGTCATCATGATCAGACTGAAAACTAGAGTCTGTAAACCCTATAAGTCTCAAGTCCAATTCACCATAAATAAGCCACTGGTCCTTAGTATTTCTTAAATACTTTAGGATGGTTTTAACAACCTTCCAGTGATTCTCTCCTGGATCAGATTGGTATCTACTCACTACCCCTAGTGAGTATGCACATCTGGTCGTGTGCATGTCATGGCGTACATGATAGATCCCACTACCGAAGCATATGGAATTCTATCCATACTTTCTCTTTCTTGAGGTGTTGTCAGACAATCCCTCTTCGAGAGAAAAATTCCATGGCCTATCGGTAGATAGCCTTTCTTGGAATTCTCCATGCTGAACCTCTTCAGCATAGTATCAATGTACATGGCTGGGATAAGCCAAGCAACCTTTTAGATCTATCCCTATAGATCCTCATCCCTAGGATGTAGGAAGCTTCTCCCAGATCCTTCATAGAGAACTATGACGACAGCCAAATCTTTATTCCCTGTAATGCAGGGACATCATTCTCGATTAAGAGAATGTCATCCACATACAATACAAGAAATATCACTACTGGACCATTAGGCCACTTATAAATGCAAGGCTCTTCTCCATTCTTAACGAAGCCATACGTCTTGATCGTCCTATCAAAATGTATGTTCCAACTCCGAGATGCCTGCTTAAGTCCATAAATGGACCTCTGTAGCTTGCACACCTTAGACTCATCTGTGGATGTGAATCCTTTAGATTGTATCATATACAACTCTTCGTCCAGCTCTCCATTTAGAAAAGCTGTCTTCACATCCATCTGCCAGATTTCATAGTCTAAATGGGCAGCTATCGCAAGCATAATCTGAATAGATTTGAGCATTGCCACAAGAAAAAAGTCTCGTCATAGTCTATACCATAATGTTGAGGATATCCCTTGGCAACCAGACGGACTTTATAGGTTTTCACCTTTCCATCTGCGCCTCTCTTCCTCTTGAAGACCCACTTACACCCTATGGATTTTACTCCTTCGGGTGGGTCAACCAATGTCTACACATCGTTGACCTTCATAAACTCCATTTCGAATTTCATGGCCCTAGCCATTTCTCAGAGTCAGGTCTCTACATTGCATCCATGTAGGTGATGGATCTTCATCATTTTCATCAAGTTCGACAGGATCACCGTCCTAGACCAAGAAACCATAGTATCTGTCCGGTTGACGTGGTACTCTACCAGACCGCCTTAAGGGTGCGGGAACAATGGGCTCCGAATCTGATCTAACCAAATCCGGTTCAGGTTCAGCAATTTGTGTCGGTTTTTCCACCTGTCGAACTTCCTCAAGTTCGACCTTAGAGGCAACAGTCCCTTCACCAAGGAACTCCTTTTCCAAAAAGATTGCCTCAAAGCTGACAAACACCTTTTGCTCATCAGCTAGGTAGAAATAATACCCTTTGGTCTCTTTTGGGTACTCTATGAAATAACACTTATCAGACCTAGGTCCAAGCTTATCCGTAATTAAACGTTTAACATAAACCGGACACCCCCAAACCCTAAGGTGCGAGAGTACTGGCTTACGTCCTATCCATATCTCATATGGTGTTTTGGTTACAGACTTACTCGGAACCCTATTTAGAAGGTAACAAGACGATTCAAGCTCATATCCCTAGAGGGAGATCGGCAGACCAGCAAACCTCATCATGGTCGAACCATGTCCAACAAGGTCCGATTCCTCCTTTCAGCCACACCATTATGCTGTGGTGTTCCAGGAGGAGTCCACTGAGAGAGAATCCATTCTCCCCAAGATATGTTAGAAACTCATTGGAAAGGTATTCACCTCCTCGATCAGATTGAAGAGTTTTAATACACTTTCCAGATTATTTTTCTACCTCATTTCGAAATAGTTTGAACATTTCAAACGACTCTGACTTATGCTTCATTAAGTAGACATACCCATACCTCGATAGGTCGTCTGTGAAGGTTATGAAGTAGAAATATCTACCTCTTGCACTTGAGCTCATAGATCCACATACATCAGAATGTACCTGACCCAAGAGTTCACTGGCTCACTCACCTTTTCCAGTAAAAGGTGACTTGGTCATCTTCCCAACAAGACAGGACTCACAGGTTGGAAGTGATTCACAATCACCAACTTCAAGAATTCCTTCTTGAGCCAACCTGTTTATCCGATTTTTATTGATATGACTTAGCCTACAGTGCCAAAGGTAGACTTCTGACATATTATCTATTCTAGGACGTTTATCGAAGGTTTGAACCATATAACAGGCTGTGATAGTAAGTAAATTTTATTATTTAGTTATCCAACAAACATTGTAATATCATTCAAAATGATATTGCAAATATTTCTTTTTATTAAAAATTTATAACCGTACATGGCCAAAAGGCCTATAAAAATAATATTTAATAAAAAGCTTGGACAATAGTGACATTCACTCAAAATTATATTACGAGAATTGATTACAAGGTTCATGATTCTTAAAGCTAGAACTGGAACTTTGCTTCCATCTCCAACGTTCAGGAACCTCTCGCCTACATCAAATCTCCTACTGACCTGCAGACCCTACATCGAATTACAGATATGATAAGGGCTTTCGGTATCCAATACCCATGCAGTAGTATCACATATGAAAAAGTTGCATGGTGTTATCATATAGTTACCTTGCTTCTTCTTCGGCCTGTTCTGATCCAGGGAGGCAATGTATAGAGGACAGTTCCTCTTCTAGTGCCCCTGCTTCTTGCGAAAGAAGCACTCCGCCTGGCTCTGGTCGGGCTTGCACTTCTTGGTCTGACCCTGTGCAGACGTCCCAGCATGCAGCTGCACCTT
The DNA here is from genome assembly GCF_000442705.2 of Elaeis guineensis. NCBI lineage: Eukaryota > Viridiplantae > Streptophyta > Magnoliopsida > Arecales > Arecaceae > Elaeis > Elaeis guineensis. Next base: position 63,138,507 of record NC_026003.2, read on the forward strand.
CTTATTCTTCTTCTTCTTGTTCTTCTTCCCTTTCTTAAAGGGTCGACGACCAGAAGAAGACCCTCCCACAACATTCACCGACTCCTTATGGAGCTGGTGGTCCTTCTTAAAGTTCTGCAGCAACCCCAACAAGCCATGGTAGTTCACTACAGGCTTTGTCATCCGAAAATGAGTAAGGAAGGGGAGGAAGGACTTGGGTAAAGAATTAAGGATCACATCCTTAGTGAGCTGCTCGTGCAAAGGAAAGCCCAGTTTACTTAGGCGCTCAATCATTTCGATCATGTACAGTATATGATCAGTGACTGAGGCCCTATCCCTCATCTGAGCATTGAAAATGGCACAACTAGTTTTGTACCTTTCAACATCATCAGGCGTGCCAAAGGAGTCATTCAACATTTGAAGCATCTCCTGTGGTTGGGTGTTCTCGAACCTGCGACTGAACTCATCATTCATTGCCGCCAGCATTATGCACCGAACGGTGGTGCAGTCGTTGAGCCACTTCTGATAAGTGTCTCGGACCGCCCCTCTAGCATTCGGGGCTGCTCCTCAGGTGTCGGATCCATTACTACATAAAGGATTCACTTATGCTCAAGGATGATTTTTAATTTTTGATACCAGCTATCAAAATTAGGTCTCATGAGCTTGTCATTATCTAATAATGACCGGAGCGACAGGGTAGTGGCCATAGCTACATAAAAAAAAACCAAACCTTTATTAGTATATAAATTATTAATACTAAAGACTTGGACTTTAGTCTAAAGTTTTTCCAAGTATTTTTATGAACTGGTAGCCTCGACCTCCAATTTGAGGAATTACTTTAATTTCTTAGTGGGTACTAGAATCCACACAGACCACACACGAGCCCAACTTTGGTTGGTCAACCCATGTGCATCTATGGGTAGGTTCATAACTAGTTGTTTCTTTAAACAACTTCTAGTAATAAATTTTGCCCCAGAACCTAATCAGTAGGCTTTGGCCTCCACTGAAAAGATCTGGTTAGGTCCAACCATTAACATGACTTGATTTGATGAATCGGACCAATAAATGATCAGGCCTGACTTTGGCCGGCCAACCTGACCACCATCAGAAAGACTCAACCAAATTATCATACTATGAATGATAATTCCATTAGTCAATAAGCACCAGGCCTTTGGGCCTCCAGTGATTATTAAACTAATGGACTCATTATCACTCACTTAATGGGAGGCTATGACTAAGTTATCACTATAACTTAATCATTTTAGGGACCTAATAATTTTTGAGAATTTTTTATGAAAGGATAGAAGAGAAGAAATTAACCAGCCAATTTCAATCCTCCCACTGACTTCACCAAGTCAGATTAAAAAAGGATTTAATTAAAGCCAGCATTAGGAGCACCTAAATCAGTCACACTGATTTACCTAATGACATGGGTGAGCCCTAATCACCAAGTGATCTAATCAAAATCTAACTCACCAGGTTGGCCAGGTAAGTGAGATCAGTGGTGGGGATAAGCCATTAACTCGTCAGAGATCGAATCAATGCAAGAAGCTCCCACTTAAAAACCACTGATCAAACTGTTGAACTTACCTTAGACACCAACCGGTTCATTAGTTTTAATTTGATCAACTTAGTAAATAGGATTCCACCGCGTAGCCACGAATTAAGTCTATCTTGATCTAGTTAAAGATATGGATCCATTCAACTACAACTATTGGAGTTGAGTCTAGAGTGTCCTTGATCTAATCTAATTCAACTTTTGATTAGATTTGATCAATTACTCTAATTTAGTCTATTTTCTTAAACTAACCTTAGGTCTAACCCAATTATGGACTTAATCCATCTAACCCATTGACCCACAAGTTTATGCAATTGTCTTAGGTCTTAATTCATAATTCTAGACCAACTTGACAACACTTAATTCTTTTAATTAAGTATTTGGGCTGATGGATCAGGGTTTGGCTTTTCGAAAATAATTTTTAAATTTAAAAAATTTTATTTTTTGTTCACCAAATATGTTGACTTATTTCACAAATAGATCAGCACATTTCATAAACAGCAATCCTATTGCTAATTACATAACAGAAAATAACTCAATCAAAATAAATCATAAATATTTCTTTAGATCTAATCTAACACATTCATGATAAATTTTATAATTGAACCTTTATAATTAAGTCTTTCGCTGCTTCATCTGTATGAGATATAATTACAGTGGCACCCCTACCGCCATAGGAGAACCCCATCGAATGGGAGGAAAGGGCCTTTAAATCCTATTTTTCTCCTATGATCGGACGACCATGGCAACCAACCCAATTAGACTACTTGCTACTTGGATCAAGTATATCTAAATATACCAGTTTCAAATTTCAAATTTTAAATTTCAAATTTTAAATTTTTAAATTTTAAATTTTGAATTTTAAATTTTGAATTTCAAATTTGAAATTTCAACCAAATTTCAAATTTTAAATTTAAACTTTTGAATTTTAAATTTTTGAATTTTGAATTTCAAATTTTAAATTTTAAAATTTAAATTTAAATTTTGAATTTCAAATTTCTGAATTTTGAATTTTGAACAAATTTCAAAATTCAAATTTGAAATTTTGAATTTTAAATTTAAACTTTTAGATTACAACTTAATCTACACATGCAAATGTATATCATATTTTAGAACCTGGCTCTTTTACCATTTGAAGTGAATTTCAGTGCAGGGGTAAAATGGTAATTTTAAAACCTTTTCAAAATTATAATTTTACAGTAAAAAATATTAATTAATCTAATTAATTAACATGTGTTTACCCTACACTAGGATCTAAATATGATATATAGTAAGCATTTAAATTTAAAATTCAAACTTCTACAATAAATAATTTACTGATATGTGTTCAGAACACATTACCTTCATGCAGGTAGTCGATTGCTGCAATCTGATCACTGTCTAGAAGGTCTGATCATTGCAACATAGCCACACAATTTATCTGGCCTCCGTGGATCATCCACATGAAGCTTCTGGTCTGATCGGCTCCTCACAAATATAGTTCATTGTAGAGCCCTTTCGACGGTCGATGCTGATCGAACTCATTCGATCGATGTCTGCGACTCTTCAGACTCTCTGGATCATCAGCAAAGATGGTAGAGAGGTTGATGAAGCTCTCTCTAAAGTTTGGTGGGCTCACGACACTCGTAGCTCACCTTCTCACTTCCCGAACCCCAGGCAAGAACCCTAGGTTACTCACTGAAAACCCTGCACCCACTCTTGTTTCTTTTCTTTCTTTTTCTCTCGGAAGTTTTTGAACTTCCTACTCATGCACAAGGCTTCCTCACACCCACTATTCTCTCTCAAAAAATTTCTACACATGCCCCATCTCCCTTTCTCTTTTAAAATAGTGCAAGACGTGTCTTATCCGCGTGAAAGGATAAAGATAAGTGGTTGGACACTTGAATTCAAATCAAATTTGAATTCAAATGCAAACCAACTCATCCTTATCCACTCTAGATATGAGAAGAGAGGAGGTGTGGCTTGTTTGTGTATAGAAAGTTTACATGAGAAACTCTTTCTCGTGTAAAGCAAGGGGCGCACAAGATAAGGTGGGTGGCGCATGGATTAGTTGGTTGCCCATACAAATTCAAACATCCTTTGAATTTGAATGGCCAACTAACTTATTTTTATTCAGATAATTGGCACACAAGGGTGGAATGGGATGCCTTCTGTGTGGGAGAAAATTCATGAGAAGTTGCTTCTCGTGAATTCAAATGGGCGTAGAGAAGTGAGGTGGCGCAGGGAGTTGAATTCAAAAGGTGGTTTGATCATAATTGAACCAACCTAATCAAAATAGGTTACGCACAATTAGACTAAGTTAAACCCAACTTAATTAGGCTTATTTAGGCTTAATAAAATCCTAATCAAATCAATAATTGACTAAGCTCAACCCCTGATCAGATCAGGGACCAAAACACCTTAGCGATTAGGTCAACACTTAACCTAATCAGGTCAAACCCAACTGAATCCAATTCAATTGAACTTGATCCAAAAAATAATTACTCAATTAAATTAAGTTAATTAATAATTAAATTACTAATTAAGTCTCTCATAAATACTGAGTCTAAATCTGATTGGCAATCAGTCATCAAAATTCATCGATATGAAATCCTGATCGAAAAATCCCAAACCAGTGGGACTTTTGACCCCGGTACCCAAAATGTGTGAAACTTGTGATCAGAGAATCCTGATTCTCGATCACAGAATCTCAGACACTTAGGACTCTTCACCAACCATCAGATCAGATAAGAACCTCTAATGTGTGTGACCCCACAGGTTCGATCCTAAGCCGGTAGCATAGGAATCAATTCCTGTACTAATCGAAGTGACCATCTAGCAATGGTACCCAACATCTGGATAGGTCGAATAGTCGCAATCGCAACACTCAGAACCTACGTGAATATGGTTACTGTATAATTTATCCTTTTGACCCTTGTGTTTAGGATGACTCAGGGTAAACTGTCAACCCTGATCAGATCATCCGAATCATGCTCAACTCAAACAGTCCTGTGACTCCTCAATAGGACTACCCTGACCAAGATTTTGTTAATTGAAACAGGACTGTACACAGCTCCTGAACTGGAGTGGTCAATCCCATCTTGACACACACACCGACAAGTCAAGTACTTGACTACACCCAGCAGCCTTCCGTCACTGAATTAGAAATTCAGGTAGTCCAGTGCCTAAGTGCAGTGAGTTGCTTGCAAGTCACCGAGGTGGTCTCAGGTCGGAGGGACAGTTATACCCATATCCTATCAGAGCAAATCTTGACAGCAGAAAAGGCTCCGGAGTCGGTCACGTTCAGTGCAGATGTACCCTTACATCTCACTTGTATGCCATACCAGTGTCTCCACACTCCATGGTTAAGAGGACAACCAACCTATATGGCACACAACGACCTATGCTTGATAAACGTTGTTGTCCTTGGTAACAACATATCATTTGATCGCGAACAGGTTTAAGGACTAAACGACAAATCCTCTTTTGTCGAGTCTAAATAGTCCTAAGAACTTCACTACAATACAGGAGTTCATTAGAAGATGAAACAATTTGTGATGAAAAATGCTAAAATAATTTTTATTAATTTATAATTCATATGCTAATACAAGAAAGAGCACAACCGTCAACAGGCTGACGATTGGCTTTGGAATACTATTTCCAACAATAACACCTTATAACTTCTCTCTTTTTGATATAATGACTTGGGTATTGGATACCAAAAGCCTCATTAATATTTGTAATTTGTTGTAGGGTCTTCAGGTCAGTGAGAGATTTGAAGACGGTGACAGATTCCTGAATGTTGGAGATGGAAGATTAGTTTTCATTCTAACTTTAAAAATTATCAAGCTTATATTCGAGTCTCATTCTATTGTTCTTAATGAATGTCATTACTATCCTAATTTTTTTTTGAATGTTATTTTTGTAGATCATTTGGTCAAATCAAATTATGAAATATCAATAAAGAAAAAAAAATTTGTGATATCATTTTGAATGGTGTTACAATATTGCGTGGACAGTTAAATAATGGAATCTATGTTGGATCTAGGCCTAATGAAATGTACATGTTAAATAAATATCCTAGGATTGTCGATGTCACGGATGCCTATCTTTGGCATTGTAGGCTAGGTCATATCAACAAGAATAGGATGAATAAGTTAGCTCAAGAAGGGATTCTTGATAAAGATGATTATGAATCGTTACCTACTTATGAGTCTTGTTTACTTGAAAAGATGATCAAGTCACCTTTTACTGAAAAAGGTGAACAAGCCAGTGATATTCTGGATCTAGTACATACTGATATATATGGACTCATGAGCACAAGTGCCAGAGGTGTTGGAGATCGTAGGCCATTTCATGCATGTATTTCAAAATTTTTTTGAATAAATTATAGTGAAAGATAATTAGATTAATCTAATTAATCTAATATGCATATGATCTAATCATCAAATTAACTTACTCTAGGATCTATGACATGATATGTTGCATATAAAATCTAAAAAATACTAAAGATAAAATCAGCATGCATGCATGTGAGCAGTAGATCATATCTACTTCTAATCTGAGTTTAAAACTCGATACCTTTGCACAGGTCGATGATCGCCACTGCTAAGAGACATGGTGAAGAAGATCTTTGCTAGTTTCTCATAGCTACACATGCATCCGGCCTCTATGAAAAATTCACTCGAAGTCCCGATCTGATCAATCTTCTCAGGAGTGTTAGCTCGCATGAAGACTTTCTTCTTGACTGATCTGAATTTCTTCTTCAAATCTCTGAAACTATTTTAGAGATTGAAGATGGACTTCTAGAGAGGATGAAGAGGTGAAAAAAGATAAAAAAAAATTAATTTTTTTCTTATTTTTTCTCTCTTCCCAAACCCTAAGGACCAGAACCCTAGAAACCTAGTTTTTGTGCACACCCTAAGAGAAGAGGACTCTCCTCTTCTTTCACACCATTGAACCATGCCCTAGACCCCTCACAATGTGAAGGACTCTCTCTCAGGTCTCTTACATGTACAAGAATAAAATAAAACTCTTTTTATTTCAATGTGTAAGGAGGTGGGGTGAAGAGTCCTAGAGATCATGGACTCTTGATGTTATCGCCCCTACTCAAAAATTCACACCAAAATATGTCAAAAGAATATGGGATGCCTCTTCCCATATTTTTTTGTAATAAAGTTATTCTCTAACCAATTTCCTACAAAAAATCTCCTTAAAATATCACACATATAAGGAGAAAAAAATAAGTTGGCGGCAAGGTCTTAGAGATAATGTCAAACACTATCTATATGGTATCCTATTTTCAATCAGATTTGAACATACTATTTAAAACTTGATCCTATCTAAATTTGTGTAGGAACCAGATCTAGGGTTTCAGGGTTAGATCTTGAAACTTTTTCAAGATCATATAGCGAAAGACTAAAATAAATCAAAATTTATTTTTAAAATTAGAGAATCTCTAGATCTAAGATCTTATTACATGATTATTACATAGCATTAAATCAGAAATTAAAATATATAAATATAGCATGAACTACATGTTGATCATATCAACATGTTTCTATACTACATCTAATGTATGTATCAAACAATAGATCAGATCTATTACCTTGCAAGTTAGACGTTCTAACCTCGCTGATCCGGGCTTGAGGATGATGTTGCAAGTCGCACATGCATCTAGCCTCTAGGAGTCATCCACACGAGCCCACGAATCTCGATCAGAAGTCCTGCTTCAAGAAATCAGCACAGTATGCTAGTACTGCGCTGATCCTTCTTTGATGGTTGATCAGGTGCCTCCTTCTTCTTGATTTGTACTCTTTCAAAGATGGAAAGTAGAAGGAGAAGTTTTAGATCTGAGACACTCTCAGAAAACTCAAGATGGAGGGAGGAAAGATATGAAGACAAACAACCCTAGAAGAAGACCCTCTTCTTCTTCTCGTTTCTCTCTCTAGACACCCTAACTTGTGTCTTTTATATCTCCACGACCCAAAGGTATTTCTTTTTAATTTTTGGATGGCCTAAAGGTCTCTCAAATCTCTATCTTCTTCAAAAATTTCATAAAGAAACTCATTTTATATAGAGAGATATGATAGAGTCCTTGTCTAGGTCAAATACCTAGTCAAGGCTTATCCAAACATGGCAAGTTAAGGGGCGCCCAACTCTTGAGCACCTCCTCCTTATTTTTGTGCATGGATCACCAGAAAAGGGTGCAAAATGTATACCCTAAAAACTACAAAAATTCCAAAAAAAAATTTGGATAAATTTGGTGCAAAATTGAAAGAGTTTTGGATTTCTAAAACTCTATCTCATAGAATTCGAAATCCAAACTTATTCCTCTTTGATTTGATCCAAACCACCTTCCATGTAAGAAAGAAGAGAGGAGACCTTTTGTGAACGTGGGAGAGACCTGGGAGAGGGCTTTTGTCACACAAAATAAGAGGAGATTGGCATTGAATGAGAGAGAGGGCGTGGGGAAGGCTTAGGTGGTGCAAGGTGGAATCCTAGTCTTACTAGGATTCTATCTTATGACTTGTTTTAATTTGGTTTCTCAAACCAAATCAAACTAAAATTAGATCAACCTAATTAAAATAGATCTTAACCTAATTAAGAATCTAATTTAATCAGATTAAGTTAGATTTAAATCTGATTTAATTTTCTAATCAAATTAGAAATTAGATTGACCCAAGTCCTAGTTGAACTAGGACTAGTTTTTCCTTGCACTTGGCTTATCCAATAAACCAATTGGACTTGATCCAATCAAGCCCAAACCAAATCTAATTAAATTATATTTAATTAGACTTAATCTCAGCCCATTGGCTTAATCAAATTAAGTCAATTAGCAATCAAATTGCTAATCGATCCTCCTGCAACACTTGCACTAGGTTAAATGTCAATCGTATTGATCATTTAACCCTAGAACGATTCTTAATCGTTGATCAACCATCCGATCGGATCATAAACTCTAATGTGTGTGACCTCATAGGTCCGAACCTAAGCTGATAGTACAGAAATAAATTTTTGTACCAATCAAAGTGACCATCTAGCAATGGTACCCGACGACCGGATAGGTCGAATGTGTAGAACAACATCCTTAGAACCCATATGGATATAGTTTTCATATAATTCATCCCCTTGACCAAAATGATCATAGGACACCCCACAGTTTAACTGTCAACTCTGATCAGGTTGTCCATATTGTATTTCAAAATATCAAATCCATCTGATGGATTACCCTGGCCAAGGTTTTGCTAAATTGAAATACAGCGACTCATTCTTCTCCAACTCTTGGAGTGGTCAATCCCATCTCAATCACACTCTGACTTCGCAAGTACTTGACTGTGCCCAGAAGACTTCCATCTCTGAATTAGAAATTTAGTTAGTCCAGTACCAAAGCCCAGTGAGTTGCTTGCAAGTCACTGAGGCGATCTCAGGTCTAAGGGACACTTATACCTATATCCCATCAGAGACATTCTTGACAGCAAAATACTCTGGAGTTGGTCACGTTCAATGATGATGTACCAGTACATCTCACCTGTATGCCATACCAGTGTCTCCATACTCTTTGGTTAAGAGGACAACCAACCCATATGGCCTACAGCGACCTATGCTCGATAGAAGCTGTCGTCCTTATTAACAGCCTATCATTTGGTCGTGAACTGTTTTAAGGACTAATCGATAAATCTTCTCTTTATCGAATCTAAATAGTCCTAAGGACTTCATCATAACAACGAAGTTTATTAGAAGATGAAAGCTTATGATGAAAATATCAAATATATTTTATTTATTAATAAATCAGTTATAATACTTGGTTGCTCAACCGTCAACAGCTTGACGATTGGCTTTTTGGGACACATTTTCCAACAACTCCCACTTGTCCTAAAGCCACTCGGCACAGTATCTAATACCCATCTTCGACTTGTGGTTGTCAAAGTCCTTTATTGCCAGAGCTTTAGTGAAGGGGTCGGCCAGGTTCTCCTTTCCGTCGATCTTCTAAAGGTCGACGTTACCTCGATCCACGATCTCTCGGACCAGGTGGAAGTGACGCAAGATGTGCTTCATCCACTGATGTGCTTTGGGTTCCTTCACCTGAGCTATGGCACCAGTACTGTCGCAGTAGAGAAGGACTGGACCATCGAGGGAGGGTGCTACTCCGAGCTCGTTGATGAATTTCCTCAGCCACACAACTTCCTTCGCGGCATCCGATGCTACGATGTACTCCGCTTCACAAACAGAGTCCGCCACAGTATGTTGCTTGGAATTCTTCCAGCAGATGGCTCCACCATTCAGAGTAAAGATATAACCCGACACGCTCCTGCTGTCATCATGGTCAGATTGAAAGCTAAAGTCTGTGAACTCCAAAAGTTTCAGATCTGACTCGCCATAAACCAACCATTGGTCCTTAGTATTTTTCAAATACTTAAGGATGGGTTTAACCACTTTTCAGTGATTTTCTCTAGGATCAGATTAGTATCTACTCACTACTCCTAGTGAGTATGCCACATCTGGTCTTGTACATGTCATGGCGTACATGATAGATCCCATGGCTGAAGCATATGGGACTCTACTCATACGCTCTCTCTCTTCAGGAGTTATCGGACAATCCTTCTTAGCGAGAGAAATTCTTTGGCCTATCGGTAGATAGTCCTTCTTGAAATTCTCCATGCTGAACCTCTTCAGCACAGTGTCTATGTACATGGACTGGGATAACCCAAGCATCCTTTTAGATCTATCCCTATAGGATGTAGGATGCTTCACCCAAGTCCTTCATGGAGAACTGTGATGACAACCAAACTTTTATTCCCTGTAGTGCAGAGATGTCATTCCCGATTAAGAGAATGTCATCCACGTACAAGACAAGGAATACCACAACTGGACCATTTGCCCATTTATAGATGCAGGGCTCTTCTCCATTCTTAATGAAGCCATACATTTTGATCACCTTATCAAAATGCATGTTCCAACTCCAAGAAGCTTGCTTCAATCCATAAATGGATCTCTGAAGCCTGCACACCTTGGACTCATCTGTGGATGTAAACCCCTAAGGTTGTATCATATACACCTCTTCGGTCAGCGCTCCATTCAGAAAAGTTGTCTTTACATCCATCTGCCAGATCTCATAATCTAGATGGACAGCTATTGCAAGCATTATCCGAATGGATTTGAGCATTGCCACAGAAAAAAATGTCTCGTCATAGTCAATACCATAACGTTGACGATACCCCTTGGCGACCAGACGGGCTTTATAGATCTCCACCTTTCCGTCTGTGCTCCTCTTCCTTTTGAAGATCCATTTACACCCAATGGGTTTAACCCCTTCAGGTGGGTCAACCAATGTCCATACATCGTTGACCTTCATGGACTCCATTTCGGATTTCATGGCTCAAGCCATTTCTTGGAATCAGGTCTCTGTATTGCATCCATATAGGTGATCGGATCCTCATTATTCTCATCAAGTTCGATGGGATCACCGTTTCGGACTAAGAAATCGTAGTATCTGTCCGGCTGATGCGGTACTCTATCGGATCGCCTTAATGGTGTAGGTACATTGGGCTCCAGATCTGATCTAATCATATCCGACTCAGGTTCAACTATTGGTATCGGTCCTTCTACCTATTGAACTTTATCAAGTTCAACCTTAGAGGCAACGGTTCCTTCACCAAGGAACTCCTTTTCTAAAAAGATTGCCTTAAGGCTGACGAACACCTTTTGTTCATCAGCATGGTAGAAAAAATATCCTTTTGTCTCTTTGGGGTACACTATGAATGAGCATTTGTCAGACCTAGGTCCGAGTTTATCTGTGACTAATCGTTTGATATAGGTCGGGCACCCCCACACCCTAAGGTGTGAAAGTACTGGCTTACGCCCTGTCCATATCTCATATGGAGTCTTAATTATAGACTTACTTGGAATCCTATTTAACAGATAACAGGCCGATTCGAGTGCATATCCCCAGAAGGATATCGACAAGCTAGCAAAATCCATCATGGATCGGATCATGTCTAACAGAGTCTGATTCCTCCTTTCAGACACACCATTATGCTGTGGTGTTCCTGGAGGAGTTCATTGGGAGAGAATCCCATTCTCTTCTAGATATGTGAGAAACTCACTAGAAAATTATTCTCCCTCCTCGATCAGATCGAAGAGTTTTAATACTCTTCCCAGTTTGTTTTTTTTTACTTCACTTCGGAATCGTTTGAACATTTCAAATGAATCCGACTTATGTTTCATCAAATAGACATATCCATATCTAGATAGGTCATCCGTGAAAGTTATGAAGTAGAAATATCCACCTCTAGCACCTGTGCTCATGGGCTCGCATACATCAGTATGTACTAGGCCCAAGAGCTCAATAGCTCTCTCACCTTTTCCAGTAAAAAGTGACTTGGTCATTTTACCAAGAAGACAGGACTTACAGATTGGAAGTGATTCACAATCACTGACTTCGAGGATTCCCTCTTGAGTCAACCTATTTATTCTGTTCTTGTTTATATGACCTAGCCTACAGTGCCATAAGTAGATATCTGACACACTATCTAATCTAGGGTGCCTGCCAATAGAATAGACTCTTATCGGACTTGATCTTTCTAGTCTGGCCCTGCACTGATGTCCCAGCCTGAACTTGCACCTTCTTCACTTTCTTCTTCTTATTCTTCTTCCCTTTCTCAAAGGGTAGAGAACCAGAAGACGAACCTCCCACTGAGTTCACCGACTCCTTGAAGAGTTGGTGATCCTTCTCAAAGTTCTGAAGCAACCCCAGTAATCCATGGTAGTTTACTTCAGGCTTTGTCATTCTATAATGAGTGAGGAATGGGAGATAAGACTTGGGCAGCGAGTTCAGTATTGCATCTTTCCCAAGCTGCTCATGCAAGGGAAAGCCGAGCTTGCTCAATCGTTCCATCAGCTCGATCATGTACAGTACATGATCAGTGACAGAGGCACCATCCCACATTTTGGCATTGAAGATGGCACAACTAGTCTTGTGCCTCTCCACATCATCGGGTGTGCCAAAGGTATCCTCCAACACTTGGAGCATGTCCTTTGGCTGAGCCATCTCAAATCTCTGACTGAACTCATCGCTCATGGTAGCCAACATGATACAGCGCACCGTGGTCCGATCACTGAGCCACTTCTGGTAAGTGTCTCTGACTGTTCCATGTGCATCGACAGCTGGCTCCTCAGGTACAGGATCCATTATCACATATAGGATCCATTCATGCTCCAGGACTATCTTCAACTTTCGGTACCAGCTACCAAAGTTGGATCCCACCAACTTATCATTGTCCAACAATGATCGGAGCGATAGGGAAGTGGCCATATTTGCACAAAGGAGAATCATAACCTAATTAGTAATTGATTCATTAAACCTAAAGATTTGAACTTTAATCAAAAGGTTTCTCCCACTATTTTATTCGAATTGGTAGCCTCTACCTCCAATTCGAGGAATTACCCTAATTCCTTAGCGGGTACTAGAATCCACTTAGACTACACACAAGCCCAACTTTGGTTGGCCAACCCATGTACATCTAAGGGTAGTTCATAACCAATTGTTTCTCTAAATAATTTCTAGTAATTTTAATTTTGCCCCAGAAACCTAATCAGTAGGCTTTGGCCTCCACTGTAAGGATCCGGTTAGGTCCAACCATTAACATGATCATACTTGGTGTATCTAACCAACGAATGATTAAGCCCAACTTTGGTTGGCTCACCTAACCACCATTAGAGAGACACTTCCAAGTCATCATATGATGAGTGATAATTCCATTAGTCAACAAGCACCAGGCCTTTGGGTCTGCAATGATATTGAGTTAATGGACTCATTATCAAACACCTTAATGGGAGGCTATGACTCAGTTATCTCCATAACTTTATCATTTTAAGGACCTAATAATTTTAGAGGATTTAAATAATATAGAGGATGAGGTCAGATGAACCAGCTTATCATGATCCTCCCACTGGCTTCACCAAGTCAGCTTAAGGGAGACCATTAAAAGGGCTGGTCTAGGAGCACCTAAATCAGTCACACTGATTTACCTAGCTGACATGGGTCAGCTCGAATAGTCAAGTGATCCGATCAAAACATAATTTCACCAAGAGGCCAAGTAAGTTCGAACAGTGGGAGGGTCTGCCAAAGCTTGCCTTAGACACCATCAGAAATGGCCAGGTAAGCGGGCTCCCAATTAAAAACCATCGGTCTGGTTTACCTTAGACACCAACTGGTTTAATTAGTTTCGATTAGATCAACCTAACAGTTCATGCTAGATCGTTTAGCCAAGAATCAAGTCCATTTGGTTCTCGTTAAAGATATGGACTTGACCAACTACAACTATTGTAATTGATCTAGAGAATCCTTGACCTAATCTAAGACAACAATTGATTAGATTTAGTCAATTCTCTAATTAAGTTCATCTTTAATCTAACCATAGGTCTAACCCAATTAATGGACCTAATTCCCACTAACCTATTAACCCAATGTGTTATGGTTTGTGTCTTAGGTTCTTCAATTCACAACCCTAGAACCTAATCAAACAACTTCTTAATTAAGTTTTGGGCTGAGGGTTGGGTTCGGCTTTTCAAAAAATAATTTTCATATTTATAAAATAATTTTATAATATAATTCTTCCAACCATATTACATGTTTGATTCATAATCAAGATGCAAGTGAAATAAACATGAAACTACTTTAGATCTAATCTAAACAGGTTCATGTAATTGAAATAATTTCAACTTTAAACAATTTCTTTGCACAAAAATTATTAACAAAGAGATTTTATTTCAGATTTAAATATCTTTTAAATCTAATAAATCATAAATTTAATCTAGATCATACCTAACAAATTTATGATTAAAGATAGATCTACACAAACTAGGACAACCTTTGCACTGTAAGGGGTAAACCTTACAGCAGGACAACCTTGCAGTTCGTGATTGATCTAAAATTTTAATTTTAGATTTAATAATCAGATTATAAATTAGATTTAATCTAAGAAATAATCTAAGCATATATAAATAATCATGTAATAAAGAACCTAGGCTCTGATACCAATTGTAGGAACCAGATCTAGGGTTTCAGGGTAAGATCTTGAAACTTTTTCAAGATCATACAGCGGAAGACTAAAATAAATCAAAATTTATTTTCTAAAATCAGAGAATCCCTAGATCTAAGATCCTATTACATGATTATTACATAGCATTAAATCAAAAATTAAAATATATAAATATAGCATGAACTACATGTTGATCATATCAACATGTTTCTATACTACATCTAATGTATGTATCAAACAATAGATCAGATCTATTATCTTGCAAGTTAGATATTCTAACCTCGCTGATCCAGGCTTGAGGATGATATTGCAAGCCCACATACGTCCGACCTCTAGGAGTCGTCCACACGAGCCCACGAATCTCGATCAGAAGTCCTGCTTCAGGAAATCAGCACAGTATGCTAGTACTGCGCTGATCCTTCTTTGATGGTTGATCAGGTGCCTCCTTCTTCTTGATTTGTACTCTTTCAAAGATGAAAAGTAGAAGAAGGAGTTTTAGATCTGAGACACTCTAGAAAACTCAAGATGGAGGGAGGAAAGATATGAAGACAAACAACCCTAGAAGAAGACCCTCTTCTTCTTCTCGTTTCTCTCTCTAGACACCCTAACTTGTGTCTTTTATATCTCCACGACCCAAAGGTCTTTCTCTCTAATTTTTGATGTCCCAAAGACTCTCAAATATATATCTTCTTCGAAAATTTTATAAAGAAACTCATTTTATATAGAGAGATATGAAAGAGTCTTTGTCTAGGTCAAATACCTAGTCAAGGCTTATCCAAACATGGCAAGTTAAGGGGCGCCCAACTCTTGAGCACCTCCTCCTTATTTTTGTGCATGATCACCAGCAAAGAGTGAAAAATGTATACCCTAAAAACTACAAAAATTCCAAAAAAGAATTTGGATAAATTCGGTGCAAAATTGAAAGAGTTTTGGATTTCTAAAACTCTATCTCATAGAATTCGAAATCCAAACTTATTCCTCTTTGATTTGATCCAAACCACCTTCCATGTAAGAAAGAAGGGAGGAGACCTTTTGTAAATGTGGGAGAGACCTGGGAGAGGGCTTTTGTGACACAAAATAAGAGGAGATTGACGTTGAATGAGAGAGAGGGCGTGGGGAAGGCTTATGTGGTGCAAGGTGGAATCCTAGTGTTACTAGGATTCTATCTTATGACTTGTTTTAATTTGGTTTCTCAAATCAAATCAAACCAAAATTAGATCAACCCAATTAAAATAGGTCTTAACCCAATTAAGAACCTAATTTAATTAGACTAAGTTAGATTTAAATCTGATTTAATTTTCTAATCAAATTAGAAATTAGATTGACCCAAGTCCTAGTTGAACTAAGACTAGTTTTTCCTTGCACTTGGCTTATCCAATAAACCAATTGAACTTAATCCTATCAAGCCCAAACTAAATCTAATTAAATTATATTTAATTAGACTTAATCTCAGCCCATTGGCTTAATCAAATTAAGCCAATTAGCAATCAAATTGCTAATCGATCCTGTTGGGAAATGTGTCCCAAAAAGCCAATCGTCAAGCTGTTGACGGTTGAGCAACCAAGTATTGTAATTGATTTGTTAATAAATAAAATATGTTTGGCATCTTCATCATAAGATTTCATCTTCTAATGAACTCCATTGTTATGATGAAGTCCTTAGGACTATTTAAGTTCGATAAAGAGAGAATTTATCGATTAGTCCTTAAAACTGTTCACGACCAAATGATAAGCTGTTAATAAGGACGACAGCTTCTATCGAGCATAGGTCGCTGTAGGCCATATGGGTTGGTTGTCCTCTTAATCAAGGAGTGTGGAGACACGGGTATGACATACAGGTGAGATGTAAGGGTACATCATCATTGAACGTGACCAACTCCAGAGTATTCTGCTGTCGAGAATGTCTCTGATGGGATATAGGTATAAGTGTCCCTTAGACTTGAGATCGCCTCAGTGACTTGCAAGCAACTCACTGTGCTTTGGTACTGGACTAACTGAATTTCTAATTCAGGGATGGAAGGCTTCTGGGCACAGTCAAGTACTTGCGAAGTTAGAGTGTGATCAAGATGGGATTGACCACTCCAAGAGTTGGAGAAGAATGAGTCGCTGTATTTCAATTTAGCAAAATCTTGGCCAGGGTAATCCATCAGATGGATTTGATATTTTGAAATACAATGTGGACAACCTGATCAGAGTTGACAGTTGAACTCTGGGGTGTCCTATGATCATTTTGGTCAAGGGATGAATTATATGAAAACTATATCCGCATGGGTTCTAAGGATGTTGTTCTACACATTGACCTATCCGATCGTCGGGTACCATTGCTAGATGATCACTTGATTGGTATAGGAACTTATTCCTATACTACGGCTTAGGTTCGGACCTATGAGGTCACACACATTAGAGTTCATGATCCGATCGGATGGTTGATCAACGATTAAGAATCGTTCTAGGGTTAAATGATCAATACGATTGACATTTAACCCAGTGCAAGTATTGCAGGAGGATCGATTAGCAATTTGATTGCTAATTGACTTAATTTGATTAAGCCAATGGGCTGAGATTAAGTCTAATTAAATATGATTTAATTAGATTTAGTTTGGACTTGATTGGATCAAGTCCAATTGGTTTATTGGATAAGCCAAGTGCAAGGAAAAACTAGTCCTAGTTCAACTAGGACTTGGGTCAATCTAATTTCTAATTTGATTAGAAAATTAAATCAGATTTAAATCTAATTTAATCTAATTAAATTAAGTTATTAATTGGGTTAAGACCTATTTTAATTGGGTTGATCTAATTTTGATTTGATTTGGTTTGGAAAACCAAATTAAAACAAGTCATAAGACAGAATCCTAGTAAGATTAGGGTTCCACCTTGCGCCACATAAGCCTTCTCCACGCCCTCTCTCTTATTCAACGCCAATCTCACTTATTTTGTATGAAAAAGCCCTCTCCCAGATCTCTCCCATGTTCACAAAAGGTCTCCTCTCTTCTTTCTTACATGGAAGGTGGTTTGGATCAAATCTAAAAGGAATAAGTTTGGATTTCGAATTCTATGAGATAGAGTTTTAGAAATTCAAAACTCTTTCAATTTTGCACCGAATTTATCCAAATTTTTTTTTGGAATTTTATGGTTTTAGGGTATACATTGTGTACCCTTTTCTAGTAATCCATGCACAAAAATATGGAGGAGGTGCTCAAGAGTTGGGCACCCCTTAACTTGCCATGTTTGGATAAGCCTTGACTAGGTATTTGACCTAGACAAAGACTCTATCATATTGTCTGTATAAAATGAGTTTCTTTGTGAAATTTTAGGAAAAGTTATAGATTTGAGAGACCTTTGTTCCATCAAAAAATTAGAGAGAAATACCTTTGGGTCGTGGAGATATAAAAGATACAAGTTTGGGTGTCTAGAGAGAAAAACGTGAAGAAGAAGAGGGTCTTCTTCTAGGGTTTTTGTTTTCATATCTTTCTTCCCTCCATCTTGAGTTTCCTGAGAGTGTCTCAGATCTTAAACTCCTCCTTCTACTTTCCATCTTTGAAAGAGTCCAAATTAAGAAGAAGGAGGCACCTGATCAACCATCAAAGAAGGATCAGCGCAGTACTAGCATACTGTGCTGATTTCCTAAAGCAGGACTTCTGATCGAGATTCGTGGGCTCGTGTGGATGACTCCTAGAGGCCGGACATGTGTGGGCTTGCAACATCATCCTTAAGCCTGGATCAGCAAGGTTAGAACGTCTAATTTGCAAGGTAATAGATCTGATCTATTGTTTAATACATACATTAGATGTAGTATAGAAACATGTTGATATGATCAACATGTAGTTTATGCTATATTTATATATTTTAATTTTTGATTTAATACTATGTAATAATCATGTAATAGAATCTTAGATCTAGGGATTCTCTGATTTTAGAAAATAAATTTTGATTTATTTTAGTCTTCCGCTGTATGATCTTGAAAAAGTTTCAAGATCTAACCCTGAAATCCTAGATCTGGTTCCTACAATTGGTATTAGAGCCTAGATTTTTTATTACATGATTATTTATACATGCTTAGATTATTTCTTAGATTAGATCTAATTTATAATCTGATTATTAAATCTAAAATTAAAATTTTAGATCAATCACAAACTGCAAGGTTGTCCTGCTGTAAGGTTTACCCCTTACAGTGCAAAGGTTGTCCTAGTTTGTGTAGATCTATCTTTAATCATAAATTTGTTAGATATGATCTAGATTAAATTTATAATTTATTAGATTTAAAAGATATTTAAATCTAAAATAAAATCTCTTTGTTAATAATTTTTGTGCAAAGAAATTGTTTAAAGCTGAAATTGTTTCAGTTACATGAACCTGTTTAGATTAGATCTAAAGTAGTTTCATGTTTATTTCACTTGCATCTTGATTATGAATCAAACATGCAATATGGTTGGTAGAATCATATTGTAAAATTATTTTACAAATATGAAAATTATTTTTTGAAAAGCCGAACCCAACCCTCAGCCCAAAACTTAATTAAGAATTAAAAACTTGTTTGATTAGGTTCTAGGATTGTGAATTGAAGAACCTAAGACACAAATCATAACACATTGGGTTAATGGGTTAGTGGGAATTAGGTCCATTAATTGGGTTAGACCTATGGTTAGATTAAAGATGGACTTAATTAGAGAATTGACTAAATCTAATCAATTGTTGTCTTAGATTAGGTCAAGGATTCTCTAGATCAATTACAATAGTTGTAGTTGGTCAAGTCCATGTCTTTAACGAGAACCAAATGGACTTGATTCTTGGCTAAGCGGTCTAGCACGAACTATTAGATTGATCTAATCGAAACTAATTAAACCAGTTGGTGTCTAAGGTAAACCAGACTGGTGGTTTTTAATTGGGAGCCCGCTTACCTGGCCATTTCTGATGGTGTCTATGGCAAGCTTTGGCAGACCCTCCCACTGATCGAACTTACCTGGCCTCTTGGTGAAATTATATTTTGATCGGATCACTTGACTATTCGAGCTGACCCATGTCAGCTAGGTAAATCAGTGTGACTGATTTAGGTGCTCCTAGACCAGCCCTTTTAATGGTCTCCCTTAAGCTGACTTGGTGAAGCCAGTGGGAGGATCATGATAAGCTGGTTCATCTGACCTCATCCTCTATATTATTTAAATCCTCTAAAATTATTAGGTCCTTAAAATGATAAAGTTATGGAGATAACTGAGTCATAGCCTCCCATTAAGGTGTTTGATAATGAGTCCATTAACTCAATAATCATTGCAGACCCAAAGGCCTGGTGTTTGTTGACTAATGGAATTATCACTCATCATATGATGACTTGGAAGTGTCTCTCTAATGGTGGTTAGGTGAGCCAACCAAAGTTGGGCTTAATCATTCGTTGGTTAGATACACCAAGTATGATCATGTTAATGGTTGGACCTAACCGATCCTTACAGTGGAGGCCAAAGCCTACTGATTAGGTTTCTGGGGCAAAATTAAAATTACTAGAAATTGTTTAGAGAAATAATTGGTTATGAACCTACCCTTAGATGTACATGGGTTGACCAACCAAAGTTGGGCTTGTGTGCAGTCTAAGTGGATTCTAGTACCCGCTAAGGAATTAGGGTAATTCCTCGAGTTGGAGGTAGAGGCTACCAATTCGAATAAAATAGTGAGAGAAACCTTTTGATTAAAGTTCAAATCTTTAGGTTTAATGAATCAATTACTAATTAGGTTATGGTTCTCCTTTGTGCAAATATGGCCACTTCCCTATCGCTCCGATCATTGTTGGACAATGATAAGTTGGTGGGACCCAACTTCGATAGCTGGTACCGAAAGTTCAAGATAGTCCTAGAGCATGAACGGATCCTATATGTGATAATAGATCCTGCACCTGAGGAGTCAGCTGTCAATACATGTGGAACAGTCAGAGACACTTATCAGAAGTAGCTCAGTGATCGGACCACGGTGCGCTGTATCATGCTGGCTGCTATGAGCGACGAGTTCAGTCGCAGATTCGAGATGGCTCAGCCAAAGGACATGCTTCAAGTGTTGGAGGATGCCTTTGGCACACCCGATGACGTGGAGAGGCACAAGACTAGTTGTGCCATCTTCAATTTCAAAATACGGGATGGTGCCTCTGTCACTGATCATGTATTGTACATGATCGAGCTGATGGAATGATTGAGCAAGCTCGGCTTTCCCTTGCATGAGCAGCTTGGGAAAGATGCAATACTGAACTCGCTACCCAAGTCTTATCTCCCATTCCTCACTCATTATAGAATGACAAAGTCTGAAGTGAACTACCATGGGTTACTGGGGTTGCTTCAGAACTTTAAGAAGGATCACTAACTTCACAAGGAGTCGGTGAACTCAGTGGGAGGTTCGTCTTCTGGTTCTCGACCCTTTGAGAAAGGAAGAAGAACAACAAGAAGAAAGTAAAAAGGTGCAAGTTCAGGCTGGGACATCTGTGCAGAGCCAGACCAAAAAGATCAAGCCTGATAAGAGTCTATTCTACTGGCAAGTACCCTAGATTAGATAGTGTGTCAGATATCTATTTATGGCATTGAAGGCTAGGTCATATAAACAAGAACAGAATAAACAGGTTGACTCAAGAGGGAATCTTTGAAGTCAGTGATTGTGAATCACTTCCAACCTGTGAGTCCTATCTTCTTGGTAAAATGATCAAGTCACCTTTTACTGAAAAAGGTGAGAGAGCTACTGAGCTCTTGGGCCTAGTACATACTGATGTATGCGGGCCCTTGAGCACCAGTGCTAGAGGTGGATATTTCTACTTCATAATTTTTATGGATGACCTATCCCGATATGGATATGTCTATCTAATGAAACATAAGTCAGATTCATTTAAAATGTTCAAACGATTCCGAAGTGAAGTAGAAAAACAAACTGGGAAGAGTATTAAAACTCTTCGATCTGATCGAAGAGGAGAATATCTTTCTAGTGAGTTTTTCACATATCTAAGAGAGAATGGGATTCTCTCCCAATGGACTCATCCAGAAACACCACAGCATAATGGTGTGTCTGAAAGGAGGAATCGGACTCTGTTAGACATGGTCCGATCCATGATGGGTTTTGCTAGCTTGTCGATATCCTTTTGGGGATATCCACTCGAATCGGCCTGTTATCTGTTAAATAGGGTTCCAAGTAAGTCTGTAATTAAGACTCTATATGAGATATGGATGGAACGTAAGCCAGCACTTTCACACCTTAGGATCTGAGGGTGCCCGGCCTATGTCAAATGATTAGTCACAGATAAAGTTGGACCTAGGTCTGACAAATGTCATTCATAGGGTACCCCAAAGAGACAAAAGGATATTTTTTCTACCATGCTGATGAACAAAAGGTGTTCGTCAGTCTTAAGGCAATCTTTTTAGAAAAGGAGTTCCTTGGTGAAGGAACCGTTGCCTCTAAGGTTGAACTTGATGAAGTTCAACAGGTAGAAGGACCGACACCAATAGTTGAACCTGAGTCGGATATGATTAGATCAGATCTGGAGCCCAATGTACCTACACCATTAAGGCGATCCGGTAGAGTACCGCATCAGCCGGACAGATACTACAGTTTCTTGATCCGAGATGGTGATCCCATCGAACTTGATGAGAATAATGAGGATCCGATCACCTATATGGATGCAATGCAGAGACCTAATTTCGAGAAATGGCTTGAAGCCATGAAATTCGAAATGGAGTCCATGAAGGTCAACGATGTATGGACATTGGTTGACCCACCTGAAGGGGTTAAACCCATTGGGTGCAAATGGGTCTTCAAAAGGAAGAGGGGCGCAGACGGAAAGGTGGAGACCTATAAAGCCCATCTGATCGCCAAGGGGTATTGTCAACGTTATGGTATTGACTATGACGAGATATTTTCCCCTATGGCAATGCTCAAATCCATTCGGATAATGCTTGCAATAGCTGCCCATCTGGATTATGAGATCTAGCAGATGGATGTAAAGATAGCTTTCCTGAATGGAGAGCTGATTGAAGAGGTGTATATGATACAACCTGACGGGTTTACATCCACAGATGAGTCCAAGATGTGCATGCTTCAGAGATCCATTTATGGACTGAAGCAAGCTTCTCGGAGTTGGAACATGCGTTTTGATAAAGTGATCAAAACGTATGGCTTCATTAAGAATGGAGAAGAGCCCTGCATCTATAAATGAGCAAATGGTCCAGTTGTGGTATTCTTGTCTTGTACGTGGATGACATTCTCTTAATCGAGAATGACATCCCCGCACTACAGGAAATAAAAGTTTGGTTGTCATCACATTCTCCATGAAGGACTTGGGTGAAGCATCCTACATCCTAGGGATGAAGATCTATAGGGATAGATCTAAAAGGATGCTTGAGTTATCCCAGTCCATGTACATAGACACTGTGCTGAAGAGGTTCAGCATGGAGAATTCCAAGAAGGGCTATCTACCGATAGGCCATGGAATTTCTCTCTCTAAGAAGGATTGTCCGATAACTCCTGAAGAGAGAGAGCGTATGAGTAAAGTCCCATATACTTCAGCCGTGGGATCTATCATGTACGTCATGACATGTACAAGACCAGATGTGGCATACTCACTAGGAGTAGTGAGTAGATACCAATCTGATCCTGGAGAAAATCACTGGAAAGTGATTAAAGCCATCCTTAAGTATTTGAGAAATACTAAGGACCAATGGTTGGTTTATGGCGAGTAAGATCTGAAACTTGTGGGGTTCACAGACTTCAGCTTCCAATCTGACCATGATGACAGCAGGAGCGTGTCGGGTTATATCTTTACTCTGAATGGTGGAGCCATCTGCTGGAAGAGTTCCAAGCAGCATACTGTGGCAGACTCTGTTTGTGAAGCAGAGTACATCGCAGCATCGGATGCCGCGAAGGAAGCTGTGTGGCTGAGAAAATTCATCAACGAGCTCGGAGTAGCACCCTCCCTCGATGGTCCGGTATTGCTCTACTGCGACAGCACTGGTACCATAGCTCAGGTGAAGGAACCCAAAGCACATCAGCGGACGAAGCACATCTTGCACCGCTTCCACCTGGTCCGAGAGATTGTGGATCGAGGTGACGTCGACCTTCAGAAGATCGATGGAAAAGAGAACCTGACCAACCCCTTCACTAAAGCCCTGGCAATAAAGGAGTTCGACAACCACAAGTCGAAGATGGGTATTAGATACTGTGCTGAGTGGCTTTAGGACAAGTGGGAGTTGTTGGGAAATGTGTCCCAAAAAGCCAATCGTCAAGCTGTTGACGGTTGAGCAACCAAGTATTGTAATTGATTTGTTAATAAATAAAATATATTTAGCATCTTCATCATAAGCTTTCATCTTCTAATGAACTCCGTTGTTATGATGAAGTCCTTAGGACTATTTAAGTTCGATAAAGAGAGGATTTATCGATTAGTCCTTAAAACTGTTCACGACCAAATGATAAGCTGTTAATAAGGACGACAGCTTCTATCGAGCATAGGTCGCTGTAGGCCATATGGGTTGGTTGTCCTCTTAACCAAGGAGTGTGGAGACACTGGTATGGCATACAGGTGAGATGTAAGGGTACATCGTCATTGAATGTGACCAACTCCAGAGTATTCTGCTGTCGAGAATGTCTCTGATGGGATATAGGTATAAGTGTCCCTTAGACTTGAGATCGCCTCAGTGACTTGCAAGCAACTCACTGTGCTTTGGTACTGGACTAACTGAATTTCTAATTCAGGGATGGAAGGCTTCTGGGCACAGTCAAGTACTTGTGAAGTTAGAGTGTGATCAAGATGGGATTGACCACTCCAAGAGTTGGAGAAGAATGAGTCGCTGTATTTCAATTTAGCAAAACCTTGGCCAGGGTAATCCATCAGATGGATTTGATATTTTGAAATACAATGTGGACAACCTGATCAGAGTTGACAGTTGAACTCTGGGGTGTCCTATGATCATTTTGGTCAAGGAGATGAATTATATGAAAACTATATCCGCATGGGTTCTAAGGATGTTGTTATACACATTCGACCTATCCGGTCGTCGGGTACCATTGCTAGATGGTCACTTCGATTGGTATAGGAATTTGTTCCTATGCTACTGGCTTAGGTTCAGACCTATGAGGTCACACACATTAGAGTTCATGATCCGATCGGATGGTTGATCAACGATTAAGAATCGTTCTAGGGTTAAATGATCAATACGATTGACATTTAACCCAGTGCAAGTATTGCAGGAGGATCGGTTAGCAATTCGATTGTAATTGGCTTAATTTGATTAAGCCAATGGGCTGAGATTAAATCTAATTAAATATATTTAATTAAATTTAGTTTGGACTTGATTGGATCAAGTCCAATTGGTTTATTGGATAAGCCAAGTGCAAGGAAAAACTAGTCCTAGTTCAACTAGGACTTGGGTCAATCTAATTTCTAATTTGATTAGAAAATTAAATCAGATTTAAATCTAATTTAATCTGATTAAATTAAGTTCTTAATTGGTTAAGATCTATTTTAATTGGGTTGATCTAATTTTGATTTGATTTGGTTTGGAAAACTAAATTAAAACAAGTCATAAGACAGAATCCTAGTAAGACTAGGATTCCACCTTGCGCCACATAAGCTTTCTCCACGCCCTCTCTCTTATTCACCGTGAATCTCCACTTATTTTGTGTCAAAAATGCCCTCTCCCAGATCTCTCCCACATTCACAAAAGGTCTCCTCTCTTCTTTCTTACATGGAAGGTGGTTTGGATCAAATCTAAAAGGAATAAGTTTGGATTTTGAATTCTATGAGATAGAGTTTTAGAAATCCAAAACTCTTTCAATTTTGCACCGAATTTATCCAAATTTTTTTTTAGAATTTTTGTGGCTTTTAGGGTATATATTGTGCACCCTTTTCTGGTGATCCATGCACAAAAATATGGAGGAGGTGCTCAAGAGTTGGGCGCCCCTTAACTTGCCATGTTTGGATAAGCCTTGACTAGGTATTTGACCTAGACAAGGACTCTATCATATCTCTCTGTATAAATGAGTTTCTTGTAAAATTTTAGTATACATCAGAGATTTGAGAGACCTTTGTTCCATCCAAAAATCAGAAAGAAATACCTTTGGGTCGTGGAGATATAAAAGATGCAAGTTTGGGTGTCTAGAGAGAAAAACGTGAAGAAGAAGAGGGTCTTCTTCTAGGGTTTTTGTTTTCATATCTTTCCTCCCTCCATATTGAGTTTCCTGAGAGTGTCTCAGATCTGAAACTCCTCCTTCTACTTTCCATCTTTGGAAGAGTACAAATCAAGAAGAAGGAGGCACCTGATCAACCATCAAAGAAGGATCAGCGCAGTACTAGCATACTGTGCTGATTTCCTGAAGCAGGACTTCTGATCGAGATTCGTGGGCTCGTGTGGATGACTCCTAGAGGCCGGATGTGTGTGCGGCTTGCAACATCATCCTTAAGCCTGGATTAGCAAGGTTAGAACATCTAACTTGCAAGGTAATAGATCTGATCTATTGTTTAATACATACATTAGATGTAGTATAGAAACATGTTGATATGATCAACATGTAGTTTATTCTATATTTATATATTTTAATTTTTGATTTAATGCTATGTAATAATCATGTAATAGGATCTTAAATCTAGGGATTCTATGATTTTACAAAATAAATTTTGATTTATTTTAGTCTTCCACTGTATGATCTTGAAAAAATTTCAAGATCTAACCCTGAAACCCTAGATCTGGTTCCTACAAATCGATCCTCCTGCAACACTTGCACTGGGTTAAATGTCAATCGTATTGATCATTTAATCCTAGAATGATTCTTAATCATTGATCAACCATCCGATCGGATCATGAACTCTAATGTGTGTGACCTCATAGGTCCGAACCTAAGCCGGTAGCACAGAACAAATTCTTGTACCAATCGAAGTGACCATCTAGCAATGGTACCCGACGATCGGATAGGTCGAATGTGTAGAACAACATCCTTAGAACCCATGCGGATATAGTTTTCATGTAATTCATCCCCTTGACCAAAATGATCATAGGACCCCCCAGAGTTTAACTGTCAACTCTGATCAGGTTGTCCACATTGTATTTCAAAATATTAAATCCATCTGATGGATTACCCTGGCCAAGGTTTTGCTAAATTGAAATACAACGACTCATTCTTCTCCAACTCTTGGAGTGGTCAATCCCATCTCAATCACACTCTGACTTCGCAAGTACTTGACTGTGCCCAGAAGCCTTCCGTCCCTGAATTAGAAATTCAGTTAGTCCAGTACCAAAGCACAGTGAGTTGCTTGCAAGTCACTGAGGCGATCTCAGGTCTAAGGGACACTTATACCTATATCCCATCAGAGACATTCTTGACAGCAGAATACTCTGGAGTTGGTCACGTTCAATGATGATGTACCAGTACATCTCACCTATATGCCATACCAGTGTCTCCACACTCTTTGGTTAAGAGGACAACCAACCCATATGGCCTACAGCGACCTATGCTCGATAGAAGCTGTCGTCCTTATTAACAGCCTATCATTTGGTCGTGAACTGTTTTAAGGACTAATCGATAAATCCTCTCTTTATCGAATCTAAATAGTCCTAAGGACTTCATCATAACAATGAAGTTCATTAGAAGATGAAAGCTTATGATGAAAATGCCAAATATATTTTATTTATTAACAAATCAATTATAATACTTGGTTGCTCAACCGTCAACAGCTTGACGATTGGCTTTTTGGGATACATTTTCCAACAATTTGGACATTAGATAAAAAAAGGAAATAGCTCTTTGGCATAAAAAAATCTCACATAAAAACTATTTTTGCATGAGGATATATGGCATCAAAGTTGGAGATGCACGGGAGAAGAGTCCTATTCCAATAAAGACTCTTAATGTTCTTATTTGAATCCAAACTAAATCATGTCTAGTTTAGACCAAATAAAATATATAAAATCTAATCTAATTAAGTTCATAAATTTTTAATCATATTTTAATCAAATTAAAAATTGATTGAACTAAAGTCCTGATCAAATCAGAGATAATTCTCTGTTGGTGTTTAGGTCATCTCATAACCTAATCGGATCAAATCTGATTGAATCTAATTCAATTAGATTTTATTTAATCTTCTTTACTCAATCAAATTAAGCTAAATAATAATCTAATTATAATTAATTTTTTATTAATTTACTAATACTTGGTGAATTAATTTATTGTAACTTTTGCATAAGATTAATCATCAATCGAATTGACGATTAAGCCTTTGAACGATTCTCAATCATTGATCAGCCACATAATAAATCAAAAACTTCTTTTGAGTGTGACCCCATAGTTTTGAACCTAAGCCTGTAGCATAAGAATAACTTTTTAAATCAATCGACATAACCATCTAACAATGGTAACCCAACATCTGAATAGGTCGAGTGAAGGCGAAGCAACATTCAAGAACCTACTGACGTATGATTATCATATAATTCATCTCTTTGATCCTAATGCTCGAGGAGGACCTAAGAATTTAACTGTTAATCCTAGATAAGTCATCCACATTATATTTTAATCTTTTAAATCCATCACATGGATTACCCGAGCTTAGGTTTTGCTAAATTGAAATACATTGATACATTAACTCCTACTAATTCGGAGGGATAAATCCCATCTTGACTCACGCACGAACTTGACAAGTACTTGACTGCATCCAAAAATTTTTTGTTACTGAATTAAAAACTCAGTTAGTCTGGCACCAAAGTACAGTGAGTTTCTTGCAAGTCATCGTGGTGATCTCAGGTCGGAGGGATACTTATACCCATATCTTTCGCAAGCTACCCTTGACAGCAGAGTGCTCTGCAGTTGGTCACGTTCAGTGATGATGTACTCCTATATCTCACCTACATGCCATACCAGTATCTCCATATCATTTGATTATGAAGACAACCAATGCATATGGCACACAATGACCTACACTTGACATCGCTATCATCCTAGTAATAGCGTATCATTTGGTCACAAATAATCTAAAGACTACACGATAAATCTTTCTTTATTGATCAAAATAGTCCTAAAGACTTTATCACATATAAAAGTTTGTTAGAGGATATAACCTTATAATGAAAAAGATCAAATAATTTTTATTATTTATCAATTCATATATTTTTATAATTAGCACAATCATCAAACGATTGGCTTTAGGACATATTTTCCAACAAGAGGAGGGTATCACTATTTCATTACATCCATAGACGACCTATCGAGGTATGGATACATCTACTTGATGAAACACAAGTCTGAATTATTTGAAATATTCAAACAGATCCGTAATAAAGTAGAGAAGTAAATTGAAAGAATATTAAAACTCTTCGATCAGATCGAGGAGGAGAATATCTTTCTAGTGAATTTCTAACATACTTTAAGGAGAATGAAATTCTCTCTCAATGGACACCTCCTAGAATGCCACAATATAATAATGTGTTGAAAAGGAGGAATCGAACCTTGTTGGATATGGTTCGATCCATGATGGATTTTTCTACTCTATCATATTCTTTTAGGGATATGCACTTGAGTTAGCTTGTTATGTGCTTAATAAGATTCCTAGTAAGTCTGTAAGTAAAATATCATATGAGATATAGACTGGACGTAAGCCAGTACTCTCTCACCTTAGGATTAGGGATGTTCAGCTTATACCAAACGTTCAAAAACAGACAAACTTGGAGTCAGATCTGATAAATATAATTTTATTGGGTATCCCAAAGAAACTAAGGATATTACTTCTACCTTACTGATGAACAAAAGGTGTTTGTCAGCCTTAAGACAGTCTTTTTAGAAAAAAATATTTTAGGGAAGGAATTAATGCCTCTAAGATTGAACTTAAGTTTAATAGGTAGAACTGACATAATCTAGTTAACCCACAGAATCAAATTTGATGATGTCAAACCCAAAATCTATTGTAGAGGCACCATTAAAGAGATCCGATAAATTATCACATCAACCGGACAGATACTATAGTTTTTTGATCCAGAATGGGAATCTTATTGAACTCAATGAGAACAATGAGGATCCGATCACCTATATGGGTGCAATGCAGAGGTCTGACTCTGATAAATGGCTTAAAGCCATGAAATTTGAAATAAAGTCCATAAATATCAATGATGTGTGGACATTAGTTGACCCACATGAAGAGGTTAAACCCAAAGGATGTAAGTGAGTCTTCAAAAAAAAAAAGAGCACAAATAGAAAGGTGGAGACCTATAAAGCTCATTTAGTTATCAAGGGTTATCATCAGTGTTATGGTATTGATTATGATGAGATACTTTTTTCTATGACAATGCTCAAATCTATTTGGATTATGCTTGCGATAGCAGCATACATGAATTATAAAATCTAAAAAATAGATGTGAAAATAACTTTTATAAATAGAGAGATGCAAGAAGAGGTGTATATGATACAGCCTGAGAATTTTACATCCACAGATGAGTCCAAGGTATGCGAACTTCAGAAATCCATCTATGGATTGAAGTAGGTATCCAGGAGTTGGAACATGCATTTTGATAAGATTATCAGAACGTATGGCTTCATTAAGAATGAGAAGAACCCTGTATTTACAAATGGGTAAATGACTCTGTGGTTATATTCTTTATTCTGTATATAGATGACATTCTCTTAATCAAGAATAACATCCCTACATTACAATGGATAAAAGTTTGGTTATCGTCTCAGTTCTCGATGAAGGATTTGAGAGAAGCATCCTACATTCTTGGGATGAAGATCTATAGTAATAGATCGAAAGGGTTGCTTGGATTGTCTCAGTCCACATACATAGATACTATACTGAAGTGGTTCAGCATAAAAATTTCAAAAAAGGCTATCTTCCGATAGGCCATGAGATTTCTCTCTCAAAAAAGGATTGTCCAACAACTCATCAAGAGAGAGAACGTACGAATAAATTTTATATGCTTCGATAGTGGGTTCTATAATATACTCCATGATATGTACAAGACCAGACGTGGCATACTCACTAGGGATAGTGAGTAGATACCAGTCTAATCCAGGAGAGAACCACGAGAAGGTCATAAAGACCATCCTTAAGTATTTGAGAAATACTAAAGATCAGTGGCTTGTATATGGTGAAACTGACTTGAAACTAGTGGGGTTTATCGACTCCAACTTTCATTCAGACCATGACAATAGCAAGAGTATGTCGGTTATATTTTTATCCTGAACGGTAGAGCGATCTGCTGAAAAAGTTTCAAGCAGCATACTATGGCTGACTCCATTTG
This sequence comes from Elaeis guineensis, assembly GCF_000442705.2. Taxonomy (NCBI): domain Eukaryota; kingdom Viridiplantae; phylum Streptophyta; class Magnoliopsida; order Arecales; family Arecaceae; genus Elaeis; species Elaeis guineensis. The sequence goes on from NC_026003.2 coordinate 63,169,297, forward strand.
TGAAGCAGAGTATATTACGGCATCCGATGTTGCAAAGGAAGCTGTATGGTTATGGAAGTTTATCAGTGAGCTCGAAGTAGCATCCTTCATTGATGATCCTATCTTGTTATACTACGACAACACTAGAGCCATTGCTTAAGTCAAGGAGCCGAAGTCCCATCAGCACACCAAGCATATTCTATACCGCTATCACCTTATCCAGGAGATCATGGATCGAGGTGACGTCGATCTTTAGAAGATCGACAGAAAGAGAAACTTGATTGACCTATTTACTAAAGCTCTCGGGATCAAGAAGTTTGATGATCACAAATCAAAGATGGGTATATGATACTGTACTGATTGGCTTTAGTCCAAGTGGGAGTTGTTGAAAAATATATCCCAAAGTCAATAGTTAGCTTGTTGACGATTATTCTTATTTTTGTAATTATATATAATTTTTTATTAATAAAAATTATTTGATAATTTATTATAAATTATCTATCTTTGAACTCTTGTATTGTAATGAAGTCCTTAGGACTATAATTGATCGACAAAAGAGGATTTGTCATTAAGTCCTTAAAAGTGTTCGCGACCAAATGATATGCTATTAATAAGATGATAGCAATATCGAGTATAGATCGTTGTATACCATATGAGTTAGTTGTTCTCTTAATCAAGGAGTATGGGACACTATTATGGCATGCAGATGAAATGTAGGAGTACATTCGCATCAAACGTGACTATGTGTCGAGCATTCTGCTATCATGAGTAGCTCGTGAAGAGTATGCATATAAGTGTTCCTTTGATCTGAGATCACCATGGTAATTTGTAAGCAACTCACTATACTTTAGTATCAGACCATCTAAATTTTTAATTCAATGATGAATGGATACTGGGTGTAGTCAAATACTTATCAAATCGGTATGAGTCAAGATGGAATTGGCACCTCTGAATTAATAGGAGATATGCATCAGTGTCTTTCAATTTAGTAAAATCTTGATCAGGATAATCCATGAGATAGATTTAAAAGGTTGAAATATAATATGGTCAACTAAATTAGAATTGATAGTTAAACCCCAGGTCACCTTGAGCATTAAGGTCAAAAGGATGAATTATATAGTAATCATACACCAATAGGTTCTAGAATGTTGCTTTGCAATACTTCGACCTATCCGATTGTCAGGTCACCATTGTTAGATAGTTATATCGATTGATATAGAAAATTGTTCTTATGCTACCAGCTTAGGGTCGAACCTATGAGATCATACGCATTAAAAGATTTGATCAGATCTAATGGCCGAAGAGTCCAATTGGATTGTGACTCTGGTGAGGAGTCCTACTGAGATTGAGACTCTGGAGGAGAGTCTCACTGAGACTGAGACTCTACTGTTAATGAAGAATGAATTATTAATTGACTCAATTTGATTGTGTAAAAAGCTTTGGATCAAGTCTAATTGAATTAGATTCAGTTCGACTCAGATTGGGTTTGATACGATCAGTCCTAATTACAAAAAAAAATTGATCCTGATTCGATTAGAGTTTGGAATCAGTCAATTCTTAATTAGGTTAGAAATTTATTGAGATATTTAGATTTTTTATTGGATTAGATTCATTTCTATCATTGGGTTCAATCCAAATTTGATTTTAATTAGAATCAGATTAGAAATAAAGAGTCCATGTTGACTAGGACTCTATCCTTATCTCCTTGTGCCATACTTGGACCCATGCCCTTATCTCCATGCCAAATAGGATTTGGCTTGATCTTTTTAGCATCAAAGTAGTAGACCCAATAAGGGTAGGCGACAATGATTGATGACTCATAATCCTATCTCTTGTCAAATTTGAATGCGATTCGTGTTAGAGATAAGATGAAAACAAAGAAAGAAATTTTTCATACAAGGAAGGTTGTTGGACTATAATATTTTTTTCTTTATTTTTATTGGAGAGTTCTTAGGTGTGTGGGATGCCAAATTTCTTCTCCATGCCATAAAGTCTTTTTTGGAATTTTTGGGATGCCAAAAGTGGTTTTGGCATGGACTCTTGGCGCCCTTCTCTTGGATGAAAAACCCTAGTCTTTGCCTATAAAAAGGGATCCCCTATTGTTGGCATCATACATCAATTTCCTTATTGGTTTTTATTTTTCTAGAGCTCTTCTCCTCCTCCTCTCTTCCTCCTTCATTTTTTTTCATCTTTTGAAGCATCCAAGGTGCTTGTAGAAAAAGAAAGAAATCAGCCGTCGAAGTTGCTTGCAAGCTAGCACCTCCAAGCCCCTGATCTGCGCCAATCTTCGTGTGGATTTCCTATAGAGATCAGACAACTTCGTGTGGCTACAAGCGATCTGAGGAATATCTTCTCCAAGCATTGGATCAGAGAAGATCAAGATCTAATTGGTTTGGTAATTGTGTCTAACCTATCTTGATCATGTTGTTAGATCTAATAGTTAGATCTAAGATTTCAGCATCGATGAGATTGATGTGAGTTTTTATTTTTTGATCTAAAGTACATCATATTTTATATACTTATCATGGCATGGTAGTCTAGATTAGATCTTATACATATAATTTAAATTAAATTATTTAATATTTTTCTTCCACTACATAATTTTTTTTGAAATTACATGCATATCACTACCTATGTTTTCTTCAAGAGGTTATGAAAACTTGTCAAACTCCAACATCGGTCATATGAAAGATTTGATTAGCTCAAGTGTAAAATATGAAACTCATGAAAATTATTTTTCATCAATCACTTTGCTATGGTCATAGGCTTAAGGACTCAACCTCTCAAACCTCATAGGACTACTCCTTATCTACTAAGATCGATAGATCCTATCTAAGTACGTACCCTACTCCAACAGTGAACCTACTATAGCCAACATCTACTATAAGGACCCATTATTAGGAAGTAGATAGGGTTGCATGTATAGATTTCAAAATAATTTTGAAATAGCAGCTGGAGCAGATCTAGGTTAAACCCTTTAATCCCACATGCAATAGATCAAATCTATTAACTATCCATCTTCGAATCTATGATATGCATATAATCTAAAAATAAAATAAAAATAATATTGAGATCGGATCTCAATACCTTTGCGCAGGTCATACTACACCACAGTTGATGATCATGGATCTGAATGGTTCCTCTGGCCACGTACGTACCTGACTTCCACAGGTATCTACATGAGGACCTGTTTCGATTAGAGATAGGTGTCCTCATTGGGGTACTAGCTCTCTTATAGAAGACTTCTCTTTCATGGCTGATGTAGCTTCATCTCAGATCTGACAGACTCTCTTGAGATGGAGAAGAATGCGGGAGGAATACGGAAGAGGAGGAGAGGAGGCTCGACTTAGAGAAAATAATTTTCTCTCTTGATTTTCTTAAGCTTGAGCATCCAACTTTTTGACCCCTTTATAGGGAGGAAGTGATTAGGGTTTTGGAGAAGCACCACATCCATGACACGCCACATCAAATATGGGGCATCCCATAATTTTTAACACTAACAATGTGAGGCATGAGAAAGAAATTAGATCTCTTTTTAACACCCACAACTTTCTCAACATGAAAAACAATAGGGTTTGGCACCTCAACAACTTTCCTTTTATCACTTATTTGTTTCTTTTTTATCTCTTATCTGGAGGTTTGAATCAAATTCAAATTAGGAAAGAGAAAAGAGGATGACTCATCACATGAGTGCCACCCCCATCCTTTCTATGCCTTTCTATTGGAAACTATATCCCAAAGCCAATTATTAGTCTGTTGATGGTTGAGCTTATTATTATAATTATTATAAATTATTAAATGAATAAATATTATTTAATTTTTTATCACTGTGTACATCTTATTTTGAACTCCTGTTATGTGATGAAGTCCTTAGAACTATTTGATTCGATATAGGAGGATATATCATTTAGTCTTTAAACCTTAAGTTCACGATCAAATAATATACTATTATTAGGACAATAGCTATATCAAGTATAGATCATTGTGTACCATGTATTGGTTGTCCTCTTAACCAAAGAATGTGGAGACACTGGCATGGCATGCAAGTGAGATGTAGGAGTACATCTCACTGAACGTGATCAACTGCTGAGCACTCTGCTGTCAAGAGTAGCTTATGAAGGATATAGATATAAGTGTCCCTCCGATCTGAGATCACCACAGTGACTTGCAAGTAACTCACTGTGCTTTGATACCAAACTGTTTGAGTTTTTAATTCAGTGATGAAAGATTTTTGGATATAGTTAAGTACTTGAGAAGTTGGTGTATGAGTCAAGATGAAATTGATCCCTCTGAATAAGTATATTTGGGTCAAAGGGATGAATTATACGGTAACCATATGCCAAAATGTTCTTAAATGATGCTTCGCAATCTTTTGACCTATCCGAACGTCGGGTATCATTGCTAGATGGTCACTTTGATTGGTATGAAAAAATTATTTCTATACTACTGACTTAGGTTTGAACCTATGGGGTCATACTCAAAAAAATTTTTGACTGATCATATGGCTGATCGACGATCAAAAATCATTCTAGGATAAAACAGCTAATTCTATTGATGATTAACCCTGTGCAAAAGTTACAACAAATCAATTTGCTAATTATTGATAAAATATAAGAGGATTGATTAGTAATTAGATTGCTAATTAGCTTAATTTGATTGAGCATTAAGGTTTGGATCAAATCTAATTGAATTGGATTCAATTTGGTTTGACCCAATTAGGTTATTAGATGATCTAATCACTAAGGATGTTCGATTCCTGATTTGATTAGAACTTGAGCTTGATTAATTTTTAATTTAATTAAAATTTAATTGAAGCTATTTACTATCTAATTAGATTAGATTTGGTGATTTAATTGGGTCTAACCTAATTTGGTTGGATTAAGAATCTAATTGGATGAAAAAATAATTCGAATTCAAATCCCTTACGCCTCCTTTCTCTGTGCCCTCTTATTCCTCATGCGAGAAATTTTTTTACATGAGTTTTTCTCATGTCCAAAGTTTTTCCATATCTACATCTTATTTCTTTTAAATTAAAAATTAGTTAATTTAAATTTGAGTTCAAATGGGTTTGAATTTGAATGAAAATCTAGAGTCCAAATTGAGTTGGACTCTTCTCTTCACGCTATCACCTTTCTCCATGCATAAATATTTTTGTATGAGTTTTTTTACACCATTCTAATATTGGTCAACCCCTCTTTGAGTTCATAAGATGATGATAAAGTTTGATTTCAAATTTAATTCAAATTTGATTTGAATTGGTGATAAAGATCAACTAACATTTAAAATTGAACCGTACTATTTTTTTCTTATTCTTATCTTCCATGGGACATCACCCTTAAGAAGGGATCAATTTTGTGTGAGATTAGAAGTGATTTTTGGTGTGAGTGTTGGAAAACATGTCCCAAAATCAATCGTTAGACGATTGTGCTCATCTTGTAAACTGTATATAAATTTTTATTAATAAAAGTTATTTGATATTTTCATTACAAATTGATCATCTTTGAACTCATCTATTGTAATGAAGTCCTTAGGACTATATATATTAATCGATAAAGGAAGATTTATCGTTAAGTCCTTAAAATTATTCGTGATCAAATGATACGCTATTACTAGGACGATAGCGATATCACGTGTAGGTCATTGTGTGCCTTATGAGTTGGTTGTCCTCTTAATCAAGGAGTGTGGAGATACTATTATAGTATGTAGATGGAATGTAGGAGTACATTTGTATCAAATGTAACCATGTGCCGAGCACTTTGCTATCAAAAGTAGCATGTGAAGGGTATGGGTATAACTGTCCCTCCGACCTGAGACCACCACGATGACTTGTAAGCAACTCATTGTACTTTAGTACCAGACTATCTAAGTTTCTAACTTAGTGATGGAAGGATACTAGGTACAGTCAAGTACTTATTAAATCGATGTGTGAGTAAAGATAAATTGACCCCTCTAAATTGGTAGGAGATATGCATCAGTGTATTTCAATTTAGCAAAACCTTGGCCAGGATAATCCATGAGATGAATTTGAAAGGTTGAAATATAATGTGGTTGCCTTAATTAAGATTGACAGTGAAATCCTAAGTCACCTTGAGCATTTGGGTTAAAGGAATAAATTATACGGTAACCATATGTCAGTAGGTTCTAGAAGGTTGCTTTGCAACACTTCGACCCATTCGATCGTTGGGTCATCATTGCTAGATGGTTATATCAATTGGTATAGAAAGTTAGTCCTATGCTACTAACTTAGGTTCGAACCTATGGGGTCATATGCATTAGAATATTTGATTGAATCTGATGGCTGAAGAGTCCAATTGGATTTTGACTCTGGTGAAGAGTCCTACTCGGACTAAGACTCTATGGGAGAGTTTCACTGGGACTGAGACTTTATCATTTATGAAGAATTAATTAATAATTAAATTACTAATTAACTTAATTTGATTGAGTAAAGAGTTTAGGAACAAGTCTAATTAAATTAGATTCAATTCAACTCAAATTGGGATAGATATGATCAAACCAGATTACAAGGATAATTTGATCCTGATTCGATCAAGGTTTTGACTCGGCTAATTTTAATTGGGTTAGAAATTTGATGAGATATTTATATTTCTAATTAGATTAGATTCATTTTTATTAGTGGTTTTAATTCAAATTTGATTTGGATTAGAACTAAATTAGAAATGAAGAGTCCATGTCATACTAGGACTCTATCTTTATCTTTTGCACCATATTTGGATCCATGCTAATTTCTCCATGCCTAATTAGATTTGGATTATGATTTTTGGCATCATGAGAGAGGATCCAATAAGGATCATCGGCTATAGCTGATGAGTCATAATATTATCTCTTACCTAATTCAAATGCGATCTGAATTAGAGATAGATGCAGACTAGGAAAGAGATTTTTCGTATATAGTATATATTTGAGCCATATTATTTTTTTTCTTATTTTTCTTAAGAAATTCTTTAATGTTGAGACTAAATTTTTTCTCAATATCTTAATAATTTTTTTGAAATTTTTGGAGATACTAAAAAGGAGTTTTGGTGTTGATTCATGGCATCCTTTCTTAGAAAGTCCTAATTCTTAGTCTATAAAAAGGGGACCCCACTCTTGGACATCCCATGATCAATTCTCTTATAGATTTTTTATTTTTAGAGCCTCTTCTCTTCCTCCTTCAGATCTTCTATCACTATAGAGTGTCCAAGGTACTTGTAGAAGAAGAAAGAGGTCAGCCGTCGAAGTTGTTCACAGACTAGCATCTTCAAGCTCCTGATCTGTGCCAGTCTTCATGTGAATTTTTCTATAGAGGCCAGATGACTTTGTGTGACTATGAGTAATCTGAGAAACACCCTCTCCAATTATTGGATTAGAGGAGATCAAGATCAAAATTTGTTTGGTAACGATCTCTAACTTATTTTGATTCTTATGGTAGATCTAATAGTTAGATCTAAAATTTCAACATCGATGAGATCATTGTGATTTTTATTTTCAGATCTAAAGCACATATTTTTCATATCAAAGATCTTGATGTAATAGTCTAAGATTAGATCTTATATATTTAATTAAGATTAAATTATTTAATCTATTATTTTTACTACATATAATTTTTTAATTGCATGTACAGTACTACCATAAATTTTCTTCAATTGGTATCAGAGCCTGATTATTTTGATATGAATTAATATGACTTTAGATCTGATCTTTTGTTATTAGATTTGATTATTTATGATTTAAATTAGATCTAAATTAGTTTATTTTTAGATCTAATTATTATTTATTTAGATTAGATATTTTAAGTAGCAAAGTACTCAGATTGGGTAATCACCAGTCTGTCCGGTAATAGGAGTAAGTAAGGTTTTATGACCCTCTCCTTTCATTCAATGGGGTGCTTTTCATGGCGTGTAAGGTTGCCACTGTGAGGTCTCATGAAGATAAAAGTAAAAAAAAAACTTACTTTCTTACAAAATCCTAGATCTTGAAATCCTAGGTGTTGTTGTATGTGATGCAAGTTGCAAAGATAGTTAATTATATCTAATCTTGTTTAGTCAAAATTATTTTGATCTAAAATTATAAAAAATTTAGATTTGATCTAAAAGATTTTATAACTTGATGTAAAAAGTTTACATAAAAAATTATTTTCGAAACCTTAACCATGTTGATGCAAAACTTAATTGAAAATTAAGTATCAAGCTGATTGGATCTAGAATTATGATTTAGATCTAATGATATTGTATAAAACATAAGGCATGGGTTACCTCAAATCAGGTCCTTCTCTTTAATTGGGTTAGACCTAAAGTTAGAATCAAAGAATTGATTGACCATGTAGAAAAATTGATTAAGTCTAACCAAATATTGAATTAGATTAGTTAGGATTTTTCTAGTACAATAGTTGTAGATGGTCAAGTCCATATCTTTGATTAGACCAAATAGACCTTGATTGTGGCTCAGTGGTTGAACTCGAATCACAAGGTTGGTCAAATCAAAATTAGTTAACCAATTGGTGTCTAAGGTAAGTTTGGTATTTCGATTGGTAGTTTTTAATTGGAAGCAGTTTACTTGGCCATTTCGATGGTGTCTAAGGCAAGCTTAGCAGACCCTCCCATCGATCTCAGTTACCTGACCAATTTGGTGAACTAGATTTTGATAAGATTGCTAAGTGATTCGAGTTAGCCCATGCATTAAGGTTGATCAGTGTAACTGATCTAGGTACCAGTTTAATCAGTATGACCTAACCCGATTCAGTGACTTAGTAAAGTCAGTGGGAGGATTATGATCTACTGATTGATCTTTTCTTCTCTTCTCTCTTCCCTAAATGATTAAATCTTCTAAATTATTAGGTCCTTAAAATGAGCTAATTATGGTGATAACTAGATCATAGCCTCTCATTAAGATGAGTGATAATGGATCTATTATTTTTAATTGACATTGCAGGTGCCATCCATCTGATGTTCTCTCTGAATAATGGAATTATCATTCATCATATGATGACTCTGATGAACTATATGATGATGGTTGGGTTGATCGAGCCATCCTCGAGCCTGATCACTCATTAGGTAAAATCACTGAGTAGGTTCATGTTAATGGTTTGACCTAACCAATACTTTCAGTGGAGGCCTATCGCCTACTGAAATGAAATCTGGGGCTAAATTAAATACTAGAAGTTGTTTGGAGAAATAATTAGTTGAGAACCTACCCATAGGTGCATATAGATTAACTGAGCCATCCTCGGGCCTATATGTAGTCTGTGTGGATTCTAGTATCTGCTAAGGAATAAAGGTAATTCTTCGAATTGGAGGTAGAGTCTACCAATTCATATAAAATAGTGAGAGGACCTTTAGACTAAAATTCAAGTCTTTAGGATTAATAAATTCATATACTAATTAGGCTTTGTTCTTTCTTTGTATATGCAGATATGGCCTCAAACTTGTCACTCCGATCACTGTTGGATGGTGAGAAGCTTACTGGATCAAATTTTAATAATTGGTATCAAAAATTAAAGATTGTCCTGGAGCACGAGTGGATCCTTTATATGATAACAGATCCGATACCTGAGGAGCCTGCTCCTAACGCACGAGGAGCGGTTCGAGATACTTGTTTGAAGTGGCTTAATGATTGCACCATGGTTTGTTGCATCATGTGGGTCTCCATGAACGATGAGTTCAGTGGAAAGTTTGAAGAAGCTAGCCAGACGAAATACTTCAAGTGTTGAGAGATTCCTTTGGTACTCCTAACGACATTGAGTGGCACAAGACTAGTTGTGCCATTTTTAATATCTGGATGAGGGAGGGTGCATCTGTTACCGATCATGTATTGTACATGATCGAGCAGATTGAAAAATTGAGCAAACTCGGCTTCCCTTTGCATGAACAGCTAGGGAAAGATGCGATCCTGAACTCTCTTCCCAAGTTTTACCTGTCGTTCCTCAATCATTTCAGAATGACGAAGCCTGTAGCTAACTACTACGGTCTGTTGGGGTTGCTACAGACTTTTGAGAAAGATCACCAGCTCCACAAGGAGATAGTGAATTTAGTGGAGGATCTTCTTCTGGTAGTCATCGTCCCTTTAAAAAAGAGAAAAAGAAGAAGAATAAGAAGGTGCTCGATGCTGGGAGTCAGTCCTAGAAACCCAAGTTCAAGGCTGATCAAAGTCAGGAAGAGTGATTCTTTTGCAAGAAGCAGGATCACTAGAAGAGAAATTATCTTCAGTATATCACTTTTCTTAATCCAAACAAGCTAAAGAAGAAGAAGCAATCAGTTGCTGGACAAGGTACTTATGTGATAACACCTTATAACTTCTCTCTTATAGATACAATGACCTAGATATTAGATACTGGAAGCCCTATTCATATTTGCAATTCATTGCAGGGTCTTCAAGTCATTAAGAGATTTGGAGAAGGTGAGAGATTCTTGAATGTTGGAGATGGAAGATCAGTTTCAGTTCTAGCTTTAGAATCATCAAGCTTGTATTCGAGTCTCAATATATTATTCTTAATGAGTGTCATTACTGTCTTAATTTTTTTTAAATATTATTTCTATAGACTTTTTGGCCAATTCAAATTATGAAATATCAATAAAAAAAAATTTGTGATATCATTTTGAATAGTGTTACAATTTTACGTTGACAGTTGAACAATGATATATATATTGTATCTAGGCCTAATGTAATGTACATTTCAAATAAACACCCTAGAATAGATGATGTCACAGATGCCTACCTTTGGTATTGTAGGCTAGGTTATATCAACAAAATCAGGATGAACAGGTTGGCTCAAGAAGAAATTCTTGATAAATCCAATTATGAATCGTTACCTATCTGTGAGTCTTGTTTATTGGGAAAGATGACCAAGTCACCTTTTACTGAAAAGGTGAATGAGCCAGTGATGTGCTGGGTCTGATACATACCGATGTATGTGGATCTATGAGCACATATGTCAGAGGAGGGTATAACTACTTCATCACATTCACAGATGACCTATCTAGATATGGGTACATCTACTTGATGAAATACAAGTCTGAATCGTTTGAAATGTTCAAACGGTTCTGTAATAAAATAGAGAAACAAACTGTAAAAATTATCAAAATTCTTTAGTCTGATTGATAAGGTGATACCTTTTCAGTAAATTTTGACATATCTAGGAGATAATGGGATTCTTTCCAATGGATCCCACCAGAGACACCACAACATAATGGCATCTCAGAAAGGAGGAACGAATCTTGTTGGATATGGTTCGATCCATGATGGGGTTTGTAACTTTGTCAATCTTCTTCTAGAGATATACACTTGAAACAGCTTATCTTGTGCTCAATAATATTTTTAGCAAATCAGTTAGTAAGACACCATATGAGATATGGTCAAGACGTAGGCCGAACCTCTCTTACTTTAGGAATGGAGGTGTCCAACTTATGTTAAACGATTACAAACTGACAAGCTCAGTCCTAAGTCTGATAAGTGTAGTTTCGTAGGGTACCCCAAGAAAATGAGGAGATATTACTTTTACCTACCTACTAAACAAAAGGTGTTTGTCAACAGTAAGGCACATTTTTTGAAAAAAAAAATCCTTAGTGAAGGAATAAGTGCCTCTAAAATTGAGCTTGACGAAGTTCGACAGATAGAAGAACCAACACCAATGATTGAATTTGAATCGAATTTGATGAGATCAAACCTGGAGCCCAATGAACAAACATTCTTAAGGTGATCTGGTAGAGTACCGTGTCAGCCAGACAGATACTTAAGTTTTTTGATCCGAGATAGGGATCCTGTCGAACTCGATGAGAACGATGAGAATCCAATCTCCTACATGGATGCAATGCAGAGATCCGACTCTGATAAAAGGCTTGAAGCCATAGGATCTGAAATGGAGTCCAGAAAGGTCAACGATGTATGGACATTAGTTGACCCACCTTAAGGGGTAAAGCCCATAGGGTGTAAGTGGGTCTTCAAGAGGAAGAGAGATGGAGACGGAAAGGTGGAGACCTATAAAGCCCATTTGGTTGTCAAGGATTATCATCAGTGTTATGGTATTGACTATGATAAGATATTTTTTTATGTGGCAATGCTCAAATTCATTCGGATCATGCTTGCGATAGTATATATCTGGACTATGAAGTCTGGCAAATAGATATGAAGATAGCTTTCCTAAATGGAGAGCTGAACGAAGAGGTATATATGATACAACCTGAAGGGTTCATATCCATAGATGAGTCCAAGGTGTGCAAGATTCAGAGATCCATTTATGGATTAAAACAAGCATCTCGGAGTTGAAACATATATTTTGATAAGATGATCAGAACATATGGCTTTGTTAGGAATGGAGAGAAATCCTGTATATATAAGTGGGCAAATGGTTCGATAATTATATTTCTGTGTTGTATGTGGATGACATTCTCTTAATTGAGAATGATGTCCCTGCATTACAGAGAATAAAAGTGTGGCTACTGTCACAATTCTCCATGAATGATCTGAGAGAAGCAGCCTACATCCTAGTGATGAAGATCTATAGGGATAGATCTAAGAGGCTGCTCGGGCTCTCCCAATCCACGTACATAGATACTATGCTGAAATGGTTCAGCATGAAGAATTCTAAGAAAGGTTATTTTTGATAGGCCAAGAAATTTCTCTTTCGAAAGGAGATTGTCTGACAACTCCTCAAGAGAGAGAGCATATGAGTAGAGTTCCATATGCTTCGGTAGTAGTTCTATTATGTACGCCATGACATGTACGAGACTAGATGTGGCATACTCATTAGGGGTAGTAAGTAGATACCTATTTGATCCAAGAGAAAACTATTGGAAGGTTGTAAAGATCATTCTTAAGTATTTAAGAAATACTAAGAACCAGTGGCTTATGTATGGTGAAACTGACTTGAAACTTATGGAGTTCAACGACTCCAGCTTTCAATTAGACCATGATGATAGTAAGAGTATGTCGGATTATATTTTTATCCTAAATGATAGAAAAATCTGCTGAAAATATTTCAAACAGAATACTGTGACAGACTCTGTTTGTGAAGCAAAGTATATCACGACATCCGATGCTGTAAAAGAAGCTGTATGGTTGCGAAAATTTATCGACGAGCTTGAAGTGGCATCTTTCATTGATGGTCCTATCTTATTATACTGTGATAATACTGGAGCCATTGCTCAAGCCAAGGAGTCGAGATCCCATCAGCACACCAAACATATTCTGTTCCGTTATCATCTTATCTGAGAGATCGTGGATTGAGATGACACCGACCTTGAAAAGATCAATGGAAGAAAGAATCTGACCAACCCATTTACTAAAGCTCTCAAAATCAAAGAGCTTGATGATCATAAATCAAAGATGGGTATACGATACTGTATCGATTGGCTTTAGTTCAAGTGGGAGTTGTTGGAAAATATGTCCCAAAGCTATTCATTAAATGATTGTGCTCATATTGTAAATCGTATATAAATTTTTATTAATAAAAATTATTTGATATTTTTATTATAAATTGACCATCTTTGAACTCCTGTGTTATAATAAAGTCCTTAGGACTATATATATTAGTCGACAAAGGAGGATTTGTTGTTAAATCTTTAAAATTGTTCACGATCAAATGATACGCTATTACTAGGATGATAGCGATATCAAGTATAGGTCATTCTGTGCCAGATGAGTTGGTTGTCCTCTTAATCAAGGAGTGTGGAGACACTATTATGGCATGCAGATGGAATGTAGGAGTACATTCGCATCGAACGTGAACATATGCCAAGCACTCTACTGTCAAGAGTAGCTTGTGAAGGGTATGGATATAAGTGTCCCTCTGACCTAAAACCACCACGGTGACTTGTAAGCAACTCACTGTACTTTAGTATCAGGCTATCTAAGTTTCTAACTTAGTGACAGAAAGATACCAGGTGCAGTCAAGTACTTATCAAATCAGTGTGTGAGTCAAGATGGAATTGACCCCTCTAAATTGGTAGGAGATATGCATCAGTGTATTTCAATTTAGCAAAATCTTGACCAGAGTAATCCATGAGATAAATTTGAAAGGTTGAAATACAATATGGTTGACTTAATTAAGGTTGACAGTTAAACCCTAAGTCACCTTGAGCATTTGGATCAAAGGGATGAATTATATGGTAACCATACGCCAGTAGGTTCTAGAAGGTTGCTTTGCAACACTTCGACCATCCGATCATCGGGTCATCATTACTAGATGGTTACATCGATTGGTATAGAAAGTTACTTCTATGCTACCAGCTTAGGTTCGAAGCTATGGGGTCACACGCATTAGAAGATTTAGTCAGATCTGATGGCTGAAGAGTCCAATTGGATTGTGACTCGAGTGAAGAGTCCTACTTGGACTAGGACTTTATGGGAGAGTCCCACTGGGATTGGAACTCTACTATTTATAGAAAGTTAATTAGTAATTAGATTACTAATTGACTCAATTTGATTGAGTAAAGAGCTTTGAAACAAGTCTAATTGAATTAGATTTAGTTCGACTCAGATTGGGATTGATATGATCAAACCCGATTACAAGAACAATTTGATCCTGATTCGATCAGGGTTTGGACTCAGCTAATTTTTAATTGAGTTAAAAATTTGATGAGATATTTAGATTTATAATTGGATTAGGTTCATTTCTATCAGTGATTTTAATTCAAATTTGATTTGAATTAGAATTGAATTAGAAATGAAGAGTCTAAGTCAGACTAGACTTTACCTTTATCTTTTGCGCCACATCTGGATCCATACCAATTTCTCTATGCCTAATTGGATTTGGATTGTGATTTTTGGCATCATGAGAGAAGATATAATAAGAGTCATCAGTTATAGCTGATGATCATAATATTATCTCTTGGCTAATTTGAATGCGATCCGAATTAGAGATAAGATGTAGACTAGGAAAGAAATTTTTCGTATATGGTATATTGTTGGAGCCATATTATTTTTTTCTTTATTTTTCCTAAGAAATTTTTAGCATGTGAGACTTTAGATTTCTTCTCCATATCCTAATGATTTTTTTAGAATTTTTGAGGATGCCAAAAAGGGATTTCGGTGTTGATTCATGGCATCCTTTCATGGAAAGTCCTAATTCCTAGTCTCTAAAAAGGGGACCCCTCTCTTGGATGTCCCATGATCAATTTTCTTATAGATCTTTTATTTTCATAGCCTCTTCTCCTCCCCTTCTCTTTCTCCTCTAGATTCCTATCACTTTAGAGTGTCCAAGGTGCTTGTAGAAGAAGGAAGAGGTCAGCTATCGAAGTTGTTCGCAGACTAGCATCTTCGAGCCCTTGATCTTTGCCAGTCTTCACGTAGATTTTTTTATAGAGGCCAGATGACTTCATGTGGCTGTGAGTGACCTGAGGAACACCCTCTCCAACCATTAGATTAGAGAAGATCAAGATCAAAATTTATTTGGTAACGATCTCTAACTTATTTTGATTCCTATGGTAAATCTAATAGTTAGATCTAGAATTTCAGCATCGATGAGATTGATGTGATTTTTATTTTTAGATCTAAAGTACATATTTTTTATATCAAAAATCTTAATGTGGTAGTCTAGAATTAGATCTTATACATGTGATTAGGATTAAATTATTTAATCTATTATTTTTGCTACATAAATTTTTTTAATTGCATGTACTGCACTACCGCAAATTTTCTTCAGTGAGAAACCTAAGAGTTGGGATATGAAAAGTTGAGAGTGGGTTGGCTTTCTGTGTGTGAGAAACAGAGGAAGCATTCTTCCTCTTGGGCATGAGGTGTAGGGTCTAGGGTTTTAACTTAAGATTTTATGAGAAGAAAAATACAAGAGTGAGTCTTGTTCAATCTCCCACACCACCATCTCCTTATAAAGCTTCATCTTTTGATCTAAAAGAGTGGGAGATCTAAAGAAAGGAGCTTGGATCCGTCATTTAGAGCCATCGACATGAGCTAGCACTCCCATGAAGGAAGATCCGATCAGGGCTTCGAGTGGACGATCTGTAGAGGCCAGACGATTTGTGTGACTCTTCAACATCAGTGAAAGCTTCGTACCATGCCTACCAGCAATAGAGATCATCGATTCGTAAAAATATTATGAGTTCTAAACTCAACTGATGTGATCTAAAGTTAGATCAGATTTAAAATATCGATGTGATTGATACAATTTTTTATTTTATATCAGATTTTATATGTAAATTTTTCATGTCATAAATCTTTAATTGATAGTTTAGATCTAATCTAAGGTATGTTTAGAAGATTAAAATATTTAATCTTTTATTTTTTGCTGTAAAATTTTAAAAATACATACTTTGAACTATCAGTTTTCTCTTCAAATGGTATCAAAGCCAGGTTTCTTATGACATAATTTTTTTGCATATAACCTGATATTACATGCATTTAGATCTATAATTTAATTTAAATTAGATTTGATATATGATATTTAGATCTAAAATTAATTATAGATCTAATCGCACAAACTGATATAAAGTTGTCCTGCTGTAAGTTTACCCCTTACAATATAAAGATTGTCCTAGTTTGTGCTGATCTTTATAAAATTTAATTTTAATTATTTAGATTAGATCTAAATAATTAATTTAAAATTTGAGTAGAATAGTAATCTGATTGGATAGATCCTCATAGCCATTCGATCATAGAAAAAATCATAGTTTTGTAACTCTATTTACTCATTCGATGGGATCTCTTATGGCATGTAGGGGTGCTGCATGGTCTTTTTCATGATGATGAACAATGAAAAAAATTTTAAAACTTTATTTTAGATCTAAAATAATATATATTAGATCTAAAATGAATATTTTGATCATTAGATATTGATTGTGAAAATATTTTATAAAATTAAAAACTATTTTCAAACACCGAACCCGAACCCATGTCAGTCCAAAACTTAATTGAGAATTAAGTGATCTAAATTTAAGAATCAAAGATCTAAAGTATTAATTTTATAATTCATGGGTTAATAGGTTAGCTCAAGTCAAGTTTATTTAATTGGGTTAGAACTAGGGTTAGAAATCATTGATAATGAACCATGTTAGTAATTGATCAAATCTAATTAAAAGTTAATTCTGATTAGATCAATTTCTTCTCTTGATCAATTTCAATAGTTGTAGTTGATCGAGTCCATATCTTTGATTAGACCAATATGGATTTTGATCGTAGCTCCATGGTCAGACTCATATCTATAAGTTGATCAAATTGAAAATGACTAACTAGTTGGTGTCTAAGGTAAGTATGATAGCTTTGATCGATGGTCATTAATTGGGAGTTATTCACATAAATTGAATCTATGTCAAGTTAATAGCATATCCCTCCCACCGATCTCACTTACTAGAACAACATAGTGAATCATGTTTTGATTAGATTACTTAATGATTGAGGTTGATCCATGCTAACTAAAAAATCAATATGACTGATTTAGGTGTCCCTAGTTCAATTTGTCTTGAGTCTTCTTCATGACTTGGTGAAGTCAGTGGAAGAATTTATGACTGGTTGGCTAGATCAACTTATGCTTGATCTTCTTTAATCTGACTTGGTGAAGTCAGTGGGAAGATTAAGATTAATTGGTCTTGACTTTTCTCATCTCTTAATTCTACTAATTAAATCTTTTAAAATTGTTAGGTCCTTAAAAATGAAATAGTTATGGTGATAACTAGATCATAGCCTCCTATTAAGTTGGCTGATAATGAGTCCAACAGTTTAGATGATCATTGGAGGTACCACACACCTGGTGCTCATCTAGCTGTCAGAATTATCATTCATAATATGTTGATTTAGTTGTGTCTTTCTGATAATGATCAGGTTGGCCGAGCCACACTCAGACCTGATCACTCATTTGTTAGATACACTAATTCTGGCATATTAATGGTTGGACCTAACTAGAACTTTCAGTGGAGGTGCCACACGCCTGCTGAAGTGGTGTCTAGGATAAAATTGAATGATAAAAATTATTTAGTGAAATAATTGATTATGAACCTACCCATAGGTGCACAGGGGTTGGCCGAGCCACACTCGAGCCTATGTGCAGTCCATGTGGATTCTAGTACCCACTAAGAAATTAGTGTAATTCTTCAAATTAGAGGTAGAGGCTATCAATTCCAATAAAATAGTGAAAGAACCTTTAAACTAAAATTTATATCTTTAGGCTTAATCAATTCATATACTAATTAAGTTTTGATTTTTCTTTTGTAGTTATGGCCACCACCTTGTCGCTCTAATCATTATTAGATAGTAATAAATTGATGAGATCAAATTTTGATAGCTGGTATCAAAAGCTCAAAATAGTTCTGGAGCATGAACAGATTTTATATGTATTGACAGATCCGACATCCAAGGAGCCAGCTCCGAATGCATGTAGTATGATCAGAAACACTTATCAAAAGTGGCTCAACAATCGAACTACGGTTCATTATATTATGTTAGCGGCAATGAATGATGCGTTCAGCTATCGTTTCAAAAATGCTCAGCCATAGGACATGTTGCAAATGTTGAACGAATCCTTTGGCACATCCGACGACGTTAAGAGGCACAAAACTAGTTGTTCCATCTTCAATGCTTGAATGAGGAAAGGAGTGTCAGTCATCGATCATGTACTATACATGATCAAGATGATTGAGCGCTTAAGCAAGCTCAATTTTTTTTTGCATGAGCAGTTGGGGAAGATGCCATTTTGAACTCTCTGACCAAGTCCTACCTTCTTTTTCTTAGTCATTTTTGAATGACAAAGCCTGTGATCAACTACTATGGTTTGCTGGGGTTACTGCAGAACTTTGAGAAGGATCATCAGCTCCACAAAGAGTTGTTGAATGTTGTGGGAGGGTCTTCTTCTGGATGTTGACCCTTTAAAAAAGAGAAGAAGATCAAGAAGAATAAGAAAAGGGTACAAAGTGCTGGGACATCCAAGCCTAGTCAGACCAAGAAACCCAAGTCTGATTAGAGTCAGATGAAATGCTTCTACTGTAAGAAGCGAGGGCACTGGAAGAAAAATTATCCTCAGTACATTACCTCCTTGGATTCGAACAGACCGAGAAAGAAGCAAGTTATTGCTGGACAAGGTAATTATATGATAACACCTTATAATTTCTTAATTTATGATTCTACTACCTGGGTATTAGATATCAGAAGCTCTTTTAATATTTATAATTCATTGTAAGATTTGCAAGTCAGTAGGAGATTTGAAGAAGGTGAAAGATTTCTTAATATTGGAGATGGAAGATCAGTTTCAATTCTAGCGTTCGGGACTATTAAGCTTTTATTCAAGTCCAATATAATTATTCTTAGTGAATATGACTTTTGTCCTTCTTTTTTGTTAAACATTATTTTTGTTGGCCTTTTGGCCATGTACTATTATAAAATTTTAATTAAAAAAATAATTTAAATATTATTATGAATGGTGTTAATGTGATGAATGGATAGCTGAACAATGGTATTTACATATTGTCACAACCTGTTAGTGTAATATACACATCCAGCAAATGCTCTAGAATTAGTGATGTCTCTGATATCTATCTTTGGCACTATAGGTTAGGTCATATTAACAAGAACAGAATAAACAGATTGACACAAGAAGGAATCCTCGAAGTCAGTAATTGTGAATCACTTCCAACCTGTGAGTCCTATCTTCTTGAAAAAATGATCAAGTCATCTTTTACTGAAAAAGATGAGTGAGCTAGTATGTGGACCGATGAACACCAGTGCCAGAGGTGAATATTATTATTTCATTGCATTTACAGATGACCTATCGAGGTATGGGCACGTTTACTTAATGACACATAAGTTAGAGTCATTTGAAATGTTCAAACAATTTCATAATGAAGTAAAAAAATAAATTTAGAAGAGTATTAAAACTCTTTGGTCCGATCGAGGAGGAGAATTCTCTGCAGTGGGTTTCTGACATACTTAGAAGAGAATGGGATTCTCTCACAATGAACCCCTCCTAGAACACCACAGCATAATGGTGTATCGAAAAGGAGGAATCAAACTCTGTTAGACATGGTTCGATCTATGATGGGCTTTGCAAGTCTACCGATCTCCTTTTGGGGATATGCACTCGAGTTGGTTTGTTATATTTTAAATAAAATTTTGAGTAAGTTCGTAAGTAAAACACCATATAAGATGTTGATAGGGCATAAGCCAGCACTCTCTCACCCTAAGATTTGGGGATGTCTGGCTTATGTCAAACGTTTGAAAACTGACAAGCTTGAACCTAGGTCTGACAAGTGTCTATTTATAGGGTACCCAAAAGAGACCAAGGGATATTACTTCTATCTTACTAATGAACAGAAGGTGTTCGTCAATAATAGGACAGTCTTTCTAGAAAATAAGTTCTTTGGGGAAGAAACTAATGCCTCAAAGATTGAACTTGATGAAATTCGATCAGTAGAAGAATCAATACAATCTAATAAACCCATAGAGTTGGACTTGATTAGATCAAATTTGGAACCTATTATAGAAACATCTTTAAGAAGATCCAATAGAGTACCGCATCAATCAGATAGATACTATAATTTCTTGAGATGGAATGGTGATCCAATTGATCTCGATAAGAATAATGAGGATCTGATCACCTATATGGATGCGATGCAGAAATCTGACTCTAATAAGTGGCTAGAAGCCATGAAATTCGAAATGGAGTCCATGAAGGTCAACAATGTATGGACATTGGTTGATCCACCTGAAAGGATAAAACCCATAGGGTGTAAGTGGATCTTCAAAAGGAAGAGGGGCACAGTTGGAAAGATAGAGACCTATAAAGTTTATCTGGTTGCCAAGGATTACTGTCAGCATTATGGTATTGACTATGATGAGATATTTTCTCCTGTGGCAATGTTCAAATCTATTCGGATCATGCTTGCGATAGCAGCATATCTGGACTATGAAATCTAGCAAATGGATACAAAAATAGCCTTTTTAAATGGGGAGCTGGAAGAAGAGGTGTATTTGATACAACTTGAAGGTTTCATACCATAAATGAGTCTAAGGTGTGCAGCTTCAGAGGTCCATTTATGGACTTAAGCAAGCATCTCGAAGTTGGAATATGTATTTTGATAAAGTGATCAGAACGTATGGCTTCATTAAGAATGAAGAGAAATCCTGCATATACAAGTAGGTTAATAACTCTGTGATAGTATTTCTTATTTTCTATATAGATGATATTTTCTTAATAAAAAATGACATCCCTGTATTACAGGGAATAAAAGTTTGGTTGTCATCATAGTTCTCCATAAAAGACTTGGAGAAGCATCCTTCATCCTTGGAATGAAGATCTATAGAGATAGATCTAAAAAGTTACTTAGATTATCCCAGTTGACGTATATTAATACTGTACTGAAAAGGTTCAGTATGGAGAATTTCAAGAAATGCTATCTTTCGATAGGCCAAGAAATTTCTCTCTCAAAGAGTGAATGTTTGACAACTCCTCAAGAGAGAGCATATGAGTAGAATTCTATATGCTTCATGTTGGGCCTTATGTGGTGCACCCAAGGCTCAAGGGACTAAGACTAAAGTCAAGGTCCAAAGTCCATGAGGTAGTCATGGGATTTCTAGGGCTAGTTTGGGCCCTAGGACGAAAAGTTGTCAGCCTTTCGGATCTTGAGATTCAGGAGACTTAAGCCTCAAGGGGCTAACTTATTTTGGACTAGATTTAAGTCCTAGATAGATAAGATTTGTTCAAATCATGGGTGTACATAGATTTGGGTTAGCACAAATCTCATATCAAGTTAGCCAAGGGAGTTTTGTGGTTGGGTCATATGGATCTTGTATAAATACCTTTGTATTTAGGGTCTGTATGAATGGTTCAATCAATCAAATTATTTTCTCTCTCTTCTTTTCTCTCTATCTCTGTGGTCTTCTCCATGCCCTAGAACCAAGAAACCTAGGGTTTCTTGGCCATCACCCCAAAAAGGAAAGAAAGAAGGTGCTAGAAACCAGCACCCCCCCTTTGTGCATGCCCCTATTTTGAGCGCCCCCGCTTGGCCACCCAAGAAGAGTTTCAGATCCTACTTTTTTATTTTTTGGAGGCTTCATCAAGAGCACTTTCTTTTGGGAAATATGTCCCAAAAGCCAATCGTCAAGCTGTTGACGGTTGAGCAACCAAGTATTGTAATTGATTTGTTAATAAATAAAATATATTTTTGGTATTTTCATCATAAGCTTTCATCTTCTACTGAACTTCATTATTATGATGAAGTCTTTAAGACTATTTATGTTTGATAAAGAGAGGATTTATCGATTAGTCCTTAAAATTATTCACGACCAAATGATAGGCTGTTAATAAGGACGACAGCTTCTATCGAGCATAGGTCGCTGTAGGCCATATGGGTAGGTTGTTCTCTTAACCAAGGAGTGTGGAGATATTGGTATGACATACAGGTGAGATATAAAGGTACATCATCATTGAACGTGACCAACTTTAGAGCATTCTACTATTGAGAATGACTCTGATGGGATATAGGTATGAGTGTCCCTTAGACCTGAGATCACCTCAGTGACTTGCAAGCAACTCACTATGCTTTGGTACTGGACTAACTAAATTTTTAATTCAATAATGGAAGGCTTTTGGACATAGTCAAGTACTGATGAAGTCATAGTGTGATCGAGATGGGATTGATCGGTAATCCATCAGATAGATTTGATATTTTGAAATACAATGTGGATAACCTGATCAGAGTTAACAGTTGAACTCTGAGGTATCCTATGATCATTTTTGTCAAAGAGATGAATTCTATGAAAACTATATCCGCATGGGTTCTAAGGATGTTGTTCTACACATTCGACCTATCCGATCGTCAGGTACCATTGCTAGATGGTCACTTCAATTGGTACAGAAATTTATTTTTGTGCTATCGGCTTAGATTCAAACCTATGAGGTCAAACACATTAGAGTTCATAATCCGATTGGATGGTTGATCAACGATTAAGAATCGTTCTAGGGTTAAATGATCAATACGATTGACATTTAACCTAATGCAAGTGTTGCAGAAAGATCGATTAGCAATTGATTGCTAATTAGATTAATTTGATTAAGACAATGAGCTAAGATTAAGTCTAATTGAATAAAATTTAATTAGATTTAGTTTAGGCTTGATTGGATCAAGTCCAATTAGTTTATTGGATAAGCCAAGTGCAAGGAAAAAACTAGTCCTAGTTCAATTAGGACTTGGGTCAACCTAATTTCTAATTTGATTAGAAAATTAAATCAGATTTAAATCTAATTTAATCTAATTAAATTAGATTCTTAATTGGGTTAAGATCTATTTTAATTGGGTTGATCTAATTTTGGTTTGATTTGGTTTAAGAAACTAAATTAAAACAAGTCATAAGATAGAATCTTAGTAAGAATAGGATTCCACCTTGCGCCACATAAGCCCCCCCTTGCCCTCTATCTTATTCCATGCCAATCCCCTCTTATTTTGTGCAACAAAAGCTCTCTCCCAGGTCTTTCTCATGTTCAAAAGATTTTCTCTTTTCTTTCATACATGAAAAGTGGTTGTGGATCAAATCAAAGTAGGAATAAGTTTGGATTTTAAATTCTATGAAATAGAGTTTTAGAAATCCAAAACTCTTTCTTTTTTGCATCGAATTTACCCAGATTTTTTTTGATATTTTTGTGACTTTTAGGCAACACATTGTGCACCCTTTGCTAGTCCATGCATGAAAATAAGGAAGCACCCAAGAGTTGGGCACCCCTTATCTTGCCATGTTTGGATAAGCCTTGACTAGATATTTGACCTAGACAATGACTCTATCATATCTCTCTCTATAAAATAAGTTTCTTTATAAATTTTTGTAAAACATAGAGAATTGAGAGATCTTTGGGGAATCCAAAAATTAAAGAAAAAGACCTTTGGGTCATGGAGATATAATAGACACAAGATAGGGTGTCTACGAGAGAGTAAAGAGAAGAAGAAGAGGGTCTTCTTCTAGGGTTGTTAGTTTCATCTCTTCCCTTCCTCCATCTTAAGTTTTCTGAGAGTATATTAGATCTAAAACTCCTCCTCCTACTTCTTATCTTTGGAAGAGCCCAAATCAAGAAGAAGGAGGTACCTGATCAACCATCGAAGAAGGATCAGCGCAGTACTAGCATACTGTGCTGATTTCCTGAAGTAGGACTTCTGATCGAGATTCGTGGACTCGTGTGGATGACTCCTAGAGACTGGATGCATGTATGGTTTGCAACATCATCCTCAAGCCCGAATCAGCAAGGTTAGAACATCTAACTTGCAAGGTAATAGATCTGATCTATTATTTAATACATACATTAGATGTAGTATAGAAACATGTGGATATGATCAACATGTAGTTCATGCTCTATATATTTTAATTTTTGATTTAATGCTATGTAATAATCATGTAATAAATCTTAGATCTGGAGATTTTCTAGTTTTAAAAAATAAATTTTAATTTATTTTAGTCTTCTGCTGTCTGATCTTGAAAAAGTTTCAAGATCTAACCCTGAAACCCTAGATCTGATTCCAACAATTGGTATTAGAGCCTAAGGTTGTTTATTATATAATTATTTATACATACTTAGATTATCTTTTAGATTAGATCTAATTTATAATCTGATTATTAAATCTAAAATTAAAATTTTAGATCAATCACGAACTGCAAGGTTGTCCTGCTGTAAGGTTTACCACTTACAGTGCGAAGGTTGTCCTAGTTCGTGTAGATCTATCTTTAATCATAAATTTGTTAGATATGATCTAGATTAAATTTATAATTTATTAGATTTAAAAGATATTTAAATCTAAAATAAAATCTTTGTGTTAATAATTTTTGTGCAAAAAAATTATTTAAAGTTGAAATTATTTCAATTACATGATCCTGTTTAGATTAGATCTAAAGTAGTTTCATATTTATTTCATTTGTATCTTGATTACGAATCAAACATGCAATATATTGGTAGAACCATATTATAAAATTATTTTATAAATATAAAAATTATTTTTGAAAAGCCGAACCCAACCCTCAGTCCAAAACTTAATTAAGAATTATAAAGTTGTTTGCTTAGGTTCTAGGATTGTGAATTAAAGAACCTAAGAAACAAATCATAACGCATTGGGTTAATGGGTTAGTGAGAATTAGGTCCATTAATTGGGTTAGACCTATGGTTAGATTAAAGATGGACTTAATTAGAGAATTGACTAAATCTAATCAATTGTTGTCTTAGATTAGGTCAAAGATTTCTCTAGATCAATTACAATAGTTGTAGTTGGTCAAGTCCATGACTTCAACGAGAACCAAATGGACTTGATTCTTGGCTAAACGGTCTAGCACGAACTGTTAGGTTGATCTAATCGAAACTAATTAAACCAGTTGGTGTCTAAGATAAACCAGATCAGTGGTTTTTAATTGGAAACCTGCTTACCTGATCATTTTTTATAGTGTCTAAGGCAAGCTTTGGCCGACCCTCCCACTGATCGAACTTACCTGGCCTCTTAGTGAAATTATGTTTTGATCGGATCACTTGACTATTCGAGCTGACCCATGTCAGCTAGGTAAATCAGTGAGACTGATTTAGGTGCTCCTAGACCAGCCTTTTTAATGGTCTCCCTTAAGCTGACTTGGTGAAGTCAGTGGGAGGATCATGATAAGCTAGTTCATCTGACCTCATCTTCTAAATCATTTAAATCCTCTAAAATTATTATGTCCTAAAAATGATAAAGTTATGGAGATAACTGAGTCATTGCCTCCCATTAAGGTGTTTGATAATGAGTCCATTAACTCAATAATCATTCAGACCCACAGACCCAAAGGCCTGGTGCTTGTTGACTAATAGAATTATCACTTATCATATGACGATTTGAAAGTGTCTCTCTAATGGTGGTTAGGAAAGCCAACAAAAGTTGGGCTTAATCATTCGTTGGTTAGATGCACCAAGTATGGTCATGTTAATGGTTGGACCTAACCGGATCCTAATAGTAGAGGCCAAAGCCTACTGATTAGGCTTTTGGGGCAAAATTAAAATTATTAAAAATTATTTAGAGAAATAATTGATTATGAACCTATCCTTAGATGTACATGGGTTGGCCAACCGAAGTTGGGCTTGTGTGCAGTCTAAGTGAATTCTAGTACCCCTTAAGGAATTAGGATAATTTTTTGAATTGAAAGTAGAGGCTACCAATTCGAATAAAATAGTGGGAGAAACTTTTTGATTAAAGTCTAAATCTTTAGGTTTAATGAATCAATTACTAATTAGGTTATGATTTTCTTTTGTGCAGATATGGCCACTTCCTATCGCTCCGATCATTGTTGGACAATGATAAGTTGGTGGGATCCAACTTCGATAGCTGGTACCGAAAGTTGAAGATAGTCCTGGAGCATGAACGGATCCTATATGTGATAATAGATCCTGCACCTGAGGAGCCAGCTGCCAATGCATGTGGAACAGTCAGAGACACTTACTAGAAGTGGCTCAGTGATCGAACCATGGTGTGCTATATCATGCTGGCTGTCATGAGCGATGAGTTCAGTCGTAGATTTGAGATAGCTCAGCCAAAGGACATGCTTCAAGTATTGGAGGATGCCTTTGGCACACCTGATGACGTGGAGAGGCACAAGACTAGTTGTGCCATCTTCAACACCAAAATGTGGGATGGTGCCTCTGTCACTGATCATGTATTGTACACGATCGAGCTGATGGAATGATTGAGCAAGCTTGGCTTTTCCTTGCATAAGCAGCTTGGGAAAGATGCAATACTAAACTCACTGCCCAAGTCTTATCTCCCATTCCTCACTCATTATTGAATGACAAAGCCTGAAGTGAACTACCACGGGTTACTGGGGTTGCTTCAGAACTTTGAGAAGGATTACCAACTCCACAAGGAGTTGATGAACTTAGTGGGAGGTTCGTCTTCTGGTTCTCGACCCTTTAAAAAAGAAAAAAAGAATAAGAAGAAGAAAGTGTAAAAGATGCAAGTTCAGACTGGGACATCAGTGCAGGACCAGACCAAAAAGATCAAGCCCAATAAGAGTCAAGCTGAATGCTTCTTTTGCAAGAAGCAGGGGCACTGGAAGAGGAATTGTCCCCAGTACATTGCCTCCCTAGACTTGAACAGGCAGAGAAAGCAGCAAGTTATTGCTGGGCAAAGTATTTATATGATAACTCCTTACAATTTTTTTATTTGTGACATAACTAATTGGGTATTGGATATCGGTAGCCCTTACCATATTTGCAATTCGTTGCAGTGGTTGCAGGTCAGTAAGAGATTCAAGCAAGGTGAGAGGTTCTTAAACGTTGGAGATGGAAGACCAATTCCAGTTCTAGCATTAAAATCTTGAAACTTGTATTTGAATCCCATATCATTGTTCTTAATGATTGTCATTTCTGTTCCAGTTTCTTTTTAAATATCATTTCTGTAGGCCTTCTAGCCAAAAATGATTATGAAATTTCAATAAAGAAATAAATTTATAATATTATTATGAATGGTGTTACTATTTTTGTGGACATCTGAACAATGGTGTGTATATGTTATCACAACCTGTTAATGTAGTCTATTCAACTGGCAAGCACCCTAGATTAGATAGTGTGTCAGATATCTACTTATGGCACTATAGGCTAGGTCATATAAACAAGAACAGAATAAACAGGTTGACTCAAAAGAAAATTCTCGAAGCCAGTGATTGTGAATCACTTCCAACCTGTGAGTCCTGTCTTCTTAGTAAAATGATCAAGTCACATTTTATTGAAAAAGGTGAGAGAGCTATTGAGCTCTTGGGCCTAGTACATACTAATGTATGCGGGCCCATGAGCATAAGTGCTAGAGGTGAATATTTCTACTTCATAACTTTCACGGATGATGAATCCAGATATGGATATGTCTATCTGATGAAACATAAGTCGGATTCATTTGAAATGTTCAAATGATTTCGAAGTGAAGTAAAAAAATAAACTGAAAAGAGTATTAAAATTCTTTGATTTGATCGAGGAGAAAAATATCTTTCTAGTGAGTTTCTCACATATCTAGGAGAGAATGAGATTCTCTCCCAATAGACTCTTCCAGGAATACCACAGCATAATGGTGTGTCTAAAAGAAGAAATTGGACTCTGTTAGACATGGTGTGATCCATGATGGATGTTACCAGCTTGCTGATATCCTTCTGGGAATATGCACTCGAATCGGCCTATTATCTATTAAATAGGATTCCAAGTAAGTCTGTAATTAAGACTCTATATGAGATATGGACAGGGTGTAAGCCAGCACTTTCACACCTTATGGTTTGGGGGTGTCCGACCTATGTCAAACGATTACTCACAAACAAACTTAGACCAAGGTCTAACAAATGCACATTCATCGGGTACCCAAAGAGACCAAAGTATATTTTTTCTACCATGCTGATGAACAAAAGGTGTTCGTCAGACTTAAGGCAATCTTTTTAGAAAAGAAGTTCCTTGATGAAGGAACCATTGCCTCTAAGGTTGAACTTGATGAAGTTCAATAGGTAGAAGGACTGACACCAATAGCTGAACTTAAGTCGGATTTGATTAGATCAAATTCAGAGCCCAATGTACTTGCACTATTAAGACGATCTGGTAGAGTACCGCATCAGCCGGATAGATACTACAGTTTCTTGATCCGGGATGGTGATCCCATTGAACTCGATGAAAATGATGAGGATTGTTGCTCCTTAGATTGATTTTGATGATTACAAAGTAGTTGAAGGGGTACTAATATTTCTCACTTGAAAAAGACTTATTGCTCTTCAAGGGCAAAATTATAATTTTACCAAAATCCTGATTTGATAGTATCAAATGATAGAACAAAAGATTTGTGATCCAATGGTGAAAATTTTATTGATTTTGGACTTGTATTTTGAAAGATATGCATGATTGAAAATCATGAGTCGACCCATGAGTCGACTCATGGCACATGAGATGACTGGCACGCTGAAATTCCTGGCCGGCACAGACTTGGCACACCCTGTGAGTCGACCCATGAGTCGATCCCCAAGGCATGAGTCGACCTCTATGCGTCTTTTTGCCAGTTTTACAGAATCTCGGATCCCGTTCGATTCTGTGATGATTTTCCACAGAGGTCGACCCATGAGTCGACCCCCAGGCATGAGTCGACTCATGAGTCGACCCCTGTGATGGGATTTTTTCGTAACGGCTAGTTTTTAACCCATTTTAAATACTTTTAATGCTCATTTAATGCAGTCTAACGGCTCTTTTTCAGTCTAGAATGATTTTCACTATTTCTTAAAGCTATAAAAGGGACAAAAAGGTAGGAATCAAGAAGGATATTCAAGTAGAGAGATTTTGAAAAAGGAATTTCAAGCAAACTTTTAAGCCCTAAGCAAGAGCTCATTCAAAGCATTCAAGAAGCCTTTAATCCAAGCTCACCAACTCCTCAAGTGCACATTCAAGTCTCCAACCACCTTGAGAAAATCCAAAAGGATCTTCTTCTTTGAGTAAAGTGTATTTAAAGTCATATTTGCTCATTAAAGGAGCTTTCTTTGTACTTATTTATGCTATTAATTGTTATTCTCATTTTGAGTTATTGTTTTTATTTTGGAAGGGTTTCAAAACAAGGAAGGTTGATCCGAACCTAGAATCGGAGTGTATTGGGTTGGCTTGTACCCGAAAAATAAGTGGACTAGCTTGGAATAGCTAGAGTCAGAGTTTTCGACATTTGTATTCGGGTTGAATACAAGATTAGTGGATTGAAATTCCCAAGTAGGAGCTTGGGGAGTGGATGTAGGTGCAAGGTTGGTACCGAACCACTATAAATCCTTTTGTTTGGTGTGTGTCTAATTGCTCTTCTGTATCTCTTCATTATTCTCTTGCATTCTTGCTCTTGCTATTAGCCTTGAATTAATTCTACTCACCCTATCTATTTAGTTTTGTCAAACATTTCTCATAAGTCATAAGTTAAGCTTAAAATTTTTAGAAACCCAATTCACCCCCCCTCTTGGGTTGCATAGCTGGGCAACAAGTGGTATCAGAGCCCGGTGCTCTAGCCCTTCTTTGATCTAAACAATCAAAGAGCCAAAGATCTATGGCAACTCATATCGGCACTTCTCTAGCCGAGGGGTAATCCACCAACCGACCTCCATTTTTCAATGGGTCTAATTACACCTATTGGAAAGCTCGGATGAAAATATTCATTCAAGCACTCGACTATGATATATGAAGTATCATAGTGAATGGTCCTCACACACCCACTAAAATTATAGATGGTGAGGAATCAGCCAAATCCAAGAAAGAATGGGATGAGGTTGATAAGAAGATGGCCCAATTAAATGCTAAAGCAATGAATGTTCTTTATTATGCTCTTGATGCTAACGAATTTAATCGCATTTCTACTTGCTCATCTGCTAAAGAAATATGGGATAGGTTAGAAGTAACCCATGAGGGAACCAATCAAGTAAAGGAGTCTAAAATCAACATGCTTGTGCATAAATATGAATTGTTTAAAATGGAGCATGATGAGTCCATAACTGGAATGTTTACTCGCTTTACTGATATTATTAATGGTTTAAAGAGTCTTGGTAAGTCTTATACTAACAGTGAGCTTGTAAGAAAGATTCTCAGGTCCTTACCAAGAACTTGGGAAGCCAAAGTGACTGCCATCCAAGAAGCTAAGGACTTGAACATTCTACCCTTGGAAGAGCTTCTTGGATCATTGATGACTCATGAGCTAAGCATGAAGCAACATCAAGAGGAAGAAGTCAAAAAGAAAAGAATAATTGCCCTCAAATCCACAGCTCCACCAGATGAAGAAACTGATGACACTGAAGATGAAGAACAGGATGAAGAGATGGCACTCATTACCCGAAGATTCAAAAAATTTTTGAGGAAAAGAAAATAAGGGATGAGGAAGAGGCCATTCATAAAAGGGAATAGAGCAAAGAAAAAGAGAAAGACCAACCTCTTATCTGCTACGAATGCAAGAAGCTGGGACACTTCAAATCCGAATGCCCACAACTGAAGAAAGGTCCCAAGAAGTACAAGAAGAAGGCCATGATGGCCACTTGGAGTGCGAGTGATGACTCAAGCTCCACGAGGAAAACTAATTGAACAAGCCAACCTGGCCTTTTGGCACACGAAAATGAGATAATTTCTGAAACTCCTAGTGACTTTACATTTGAAGAATTACATGAAGCTTTTTATGATTTAGTTGATGAATTAAAGAAACTAGGGATGAAGAACAAAGATCTAAAATTAAAAAATCAATCTTTATTGAAATAAAATAAAAATATTTCAATTGAAAAATCCACCTTGCTTCAAGAAAATCAAAGTTTAAAGAATGAAATTGCCAAGCTAAAACCAATAGTAAAAAAATTCACCTTGAGTTCAAATAAACTTAATATGATTCTTGATAATCAAAAAGCCGTGTATGATAAGGCTGGACTTGGCTATAACCCCTTGAAGAAATAAAAATATCTGAAAAATATTTATGTAAACTCTTTAAGTAACAAGTCTTATAATATTACTTGCTTCAAATGTGGTAGAGTAGGACATAAGTCATACACTTGCTTCTCTAACAATTCTGCAAACTCAACTATAAAGAAAATATGAGTTCCAAAAGGAACCATTATGACTAACCAAAAAGGACCCAAGAAAGCTTGGGTACCTAAAACAAAAACTTGACTTTTGCTTGCAGGTGTGTCTAGCATCCCAAGGAGGAAACAGAAATGGTATCTTGACAGTGGATGCTCGAGACACATGACTGGTGATGAATCCCAATTCATCACTCTTGATGCTAAGAATGGAGGAATGGTCACCTTTGGAGACAATGGCAAAAGAAAGATCATCGGTATAGGTAACATTGGTATCACTCCCTCCAAATACATTGAAAATATTTTGTTAGTAGATGGTTTAAAGCATAATTTACTAAGCATTAGTCAATTTTGTGATAAAGGATATAAAGTTATTTTTGAATCGTCTGTTTGCATTGTAACTAGTCCTATTAATGATGGCATTAAATTTATTGGACATAGACATGGTAATATTTATATGGTAGATTTAAATGATTTAGCCAAAATAAACATGCAATGCCTAGTATCCTTGAATGCTAAAATTAATGAGACTAGTTGGCTTTGGCATCGCAGACTTGCACACATTAGCATGCATTCTCTTTCAAAATTAATTAAGAAAGAATTAGTTCTTGGTTTGCCAAAATTGAATTTTGAAAAGGATAGAATTTGTGATGCATGCCAACTAGGTAAACAAACAAGAGTTTCATTTAAATCCAAAAATATTGTTTCAACCTCTAGACCTTTAGAGCTTTTGCATATGGACTTATTTGGACCTACTAGAATCACTAGTCTAGGAGGAAAACGATATGGTTTTGTAATTATAGATGATTACTCTCGTTTTACTTGGGTTTTCTTTTTAGCACACAAAGATAAAACTTTTCATATTTTCACTAAATTTTATCGAAAAGTCACTAATGAGAAAGAATTTTCAATTCAAAATATTCGAAGTGATCATGGAACTGAATTTGAAAATCAAGACTTTGAAAACTTTTGTGATAAAAAGGAAATTGGCCATAACTTCTCTGCTCCTAGGACACCCCAACAAAATGGGGTAGTAGAAAGGAAAAACAGAACCTTAGAAGAAATGGCCCGTACCATGCTTTGTGAAAGCAATCTTCCAAGATATTTTTGGGTGAAAGCAATCAACACAGCATGTTACATTTTAAATCGTGCTTTGATTAGACAAATTTTAAAGAAAACCCTCTATGAGCTTTGGAAAGAAAGAAAATCTAATATTGCTTATTTTCATATTTTTGGTTGCCGATGTTTTGTGTTAAATAATGGTAAAGAAAGACTTGAAAAATTTGATGCAAAATCAGATGAAGCAATCTTTCTTGGTTACTCCTCCACTAGTAAAGCTTTTAGAGTTTTTAACAAAAGAACTTTAGTAGTAGAGGAGTCAATACATGTTGTCTTTGATGAATCTAACGATCTTCCTTCAAGGAAGAATGAAAGTGTTGATGATGTAGATCCTCTTATAGAAGGAATGAAGGAGATCACTCTAAAAGATTCAACAATTCAAGAGGATGAGGAACATGAAGACAAATAGGATGAGGGAGGTGAAGAACATCAAGAACAACCTCAAGGTACAAATGACCTACCCAAAGAATGGAGGTATGTTCACAATCACCTTAAGGAGCTAATTATTGGTGATCCTATGCATGGGGTAAAAACTCATTCTTCACTTAGAGAAGTATTTAATCATTGTGCTTTTATCTCTCATCTTGAACCAAAAACTATTGAAGAAGCTGAAAATGATTATAATTGGATTAATGCAATGCAAGAGGAACTTAATCAATTTGAAAGAAATAATGTATGGACTTTAGTATCAAGATCCAAAAATTATTCAATAATTGGCACAAAATGGGTCTTTAGGAACAAATTAGATGAACATGAAAATGTAATAAGAAATAAAGCAAGATTGGTTGCTAAAGGTTATAATCAAGAAGAAGGAATTGATTTTGATGAGACCTTTGCACCTGTTGCTAGATTAGAGGCCATTAGACTTCTACTTGCATATGCTTGCTTTATGAAATTTAAATTATTTCAAATGGATGTCAAAAGTGCATTTTTGAATGGATATATTGCTGAAGAAGTCTATGTAGAACAACCCCCAGGTTTTGAAAATCATGCTTTTCCTAATCATGTTTTTAAATTAAATAAAGCTCTATATGGATTAAAACAAGCACCTAGGGCTTGGTATGATAGGCTAAGCAAATTTTTACTAAATAATAGTTTTTCAAGAGGTAATGTAGACACAACCCTCTTTATTAAAAGAAATCAAAATGATATGTTAGTTATACAAATTTATGTTGATGATATTATTTTTGGGTCTACTAATGAATCTCTTTGTCAAGACTTTGCTAAGCTCATGCAGGGAGAGTTCGAGATGAGCATGATGGGAGAACTTACATTCTTCCTCGGACTCCAAATCAAACAAACAAAGGAAGGAATCTCCATCACCCAAAGCAAGTACACCAAAGAATTACTCAAAAGATTTGGAATGGAGAACTCCAAAGCAATTGGCACACCCATGAGCCCCTCATGTAAGCTTGATAAGGATGAAGAAGGTAAATTTGTAGACTTAAAATATTATCGAGGTATGATTGGCTCTCTATTATATTTAACTGCAAGTAGGCCTGATATCATGTTTAGTGTTTGTTTGTGTGCTAGATTTCAATCTAATCCTAAAGAGTCTCACTTGAATGCTGTTAAAAGAATCCTTAGATATTTAAATGGTACTCAAACTCTAGGATTATGGTACTCTAAGGACTCACTAATTGATTTATTAGGATATTCAGATGCTGATTTTGCTGGATGTAGATTAGACAGAAAGAGCACTAGTGAAACCTGCCAATTTCTTGGAGTTAACCTAATCTCCTGGTTTAGCAAGAAACAAAATTCGGTAGCACTGTCTATGGTTGAGGCCAAATACATTGCAGCCGGAAGTTGTTGTGCTCAAATCTTGTGGATTAAGCAACAACTCAAAGACTTTGGTATCAAACTTAATGAAACACCCATAAGATGTGACAACACAAGTGCCATAAACCTTACTAAAAATCCAATTCAACATTCAAGGTCTAAATATATTGAAATAAGATATCATTTTATAAGAGAACATGTTCAAAACAAAGATATAATTCTTAACTATATTTGCACTGAAAATCAATTAGCTGATATCTTTACAAAGGCCCTTAGTGAGGATAGATTCTGTGAAATTAGGAGAAATCTAGGAATTCTTGATCCATTTGCCTAAATGTTTCTCCAATTCCAAGGAATCGATGTCAAAATTTCTTTGAGCTCAATTTTCATCATCTCTCTTGGATCTAAAAGCTCAAGATTATCATTCTCACAACTTGTCATTGAGCAAAAATTTTTCTCCCAAAATTTTGAATTTTTTTGAAATTTATTCATATTTTTTCTAAAATTTTGTGAATCATGAGTTGACCCCCTAGGGTCGATCCAATGGCATACTTAAAATTCTTGGCCAACTTCCCACGGGTTCATTTCTTTTTAACTTAAAGCCCGTTCATGAGCCGACCCCTCCTTCTTCATCTTCCTCCCTCCAAGACTCGTCGTCCTCATCTTCATTCTCTCCAAAACCAAGGATTTAGCCCAAGATCATTCTCCCATCACCTCTCCACCTCAAATCACCCCTTGGGAAAGGAGCTTTTCGCATCTTTCTCCCTTGATTGAAGCGGTTGGAGCGTGCCCTAGCTTCCATCGTTCTTCTCAAAATCATGATTTCTCTCCGCCAAAATCCCTTTCCAACTTCTAATAACCCTCCTTCTCCTTGCTTGCTCTTGTGGTGAGAATGGCCCCAAAAATGAAACTCCCTCAAAGAAGAAAATTAGTCCGTGCGCTGGAAGAAGGCATCCGTAGGAAAAGGCAAGCTTCTCAGACCTCCTCTGCTCCCATTCCAGCTTCAGCGTCTGCCCAGGTCTCTCTCAGTCTCCTCTTAGCCCTAGCAAAATCCCTCTCTCTGACAGAAAGGTAGAAACCGGCAAGAATGTGGACTTCAGATTCTTTGAAAAAGAAGGTTTCTCTTTTGGGTCAAAGATCAAAAATCAAGGTTGGGGATTTTACTGTTCTCTCAAGGAAGTTACATATGTAGACTTGGTTAGAGAGTTTTATCTAAATCTGCACTATGGCAATGGAACAGTAACTTCTACTATTAAGGAAATTGATATCTGCTTAGATCTTATTATTTTGGGAGAGATTCTACATTTGCCCTGTGAGGGATATTCTAACATGGAACTCCCAGTGAAAGAAGAAGGGATCAATGTAATTTTAGGAGGAACTTACTCGGGAAGTCTAAATAAATTAGAAGCCAAAATCTTGTCAATTGAAATGAGAATTCTACATCAATTAGTGACAAAACTTTTCTTCCCGAGAAGTGGTAGACATGACCTCCTTTCTGGCCGAGACATATGTATAATGTTTCATGTGATCACCCAAACCCCCTTAAACCTCCCTGCTTTAATGATTGAGGCCATGAGAGAAACACTGAATAGATCCAAGGCACATCTGCCTTTTGGTATGGCCCTCACACTGGTTTTCAGGAGGTTTGGAGTCAGTTTTGAGGGGGAGGCATCTGCTAGGCTTTCTCATGCTGACACCATCAACCAACACACTCTGCACCGCATGGGATTCACTAGGATTGATGGTGGTTGGATCAAAGGTACAGAAGAAAGAGCTGAGGAGAGAGCTGAGGACAGAGTTGAGGACAGAGCTGAGGAAGAAGGTCCCTCATCACCTCTCCATGACTTCAGGGCAGCATCTCCAGACATCCAGTTTGTTTCGATCCAGAGGCTGGCCCTTCAGAGTCTACCAGGAGGCACACACCAATTAGCAGCCAGACAGCAGAGCACCTCCCTCAGAGTTTAGATTGGCTGATGATCAGATTGAGCAGATTTCTCAGCGTGTGGCTTCCTTGCTTTCTCGTTAGTGGAGCACTTCTACGTTTGCACCGGGATCCACATCATTAGATGCATCTGATCAGACCTTGATCCCCCATATCTCTACTGTATTTTAGATGATCTCAGATCAGTCAGTTCGGATTCAGCAGCTCGAGGATTACATTTTGAGACTGACTAGGAGAGTACTTGACTTGCAGGGGCAAGTCTTAGCTCTGGCCCATCCACAGCCACAGGAGTGCACTATTGAGGTCACAGACCTAACTGTGGAGGCTGGTAGACTCAGAGGTGTTTTGGAGGGTGGTTTTGATTTCTTGAGGAGAGAGATCAGAGGCTCAAGTGAGCATGCTTCTACACAGTTCACTGCACTGCTTCAGTCTGTTTCGAGAGCTCTGAACGTTCTTGATTCCATCAGGCTCTCTCTTGCAGTCCAGTCTATGGCCTCTCAGCCTTTAGGATCATCTCGCCCACCTACTCATTCCAGCACCTCCACTCGTGGCAGAGGCAGACGGGGTAGAGGACGAGTCCTTGGTCGTGATCCATCATCTCCCCATCCCATCTCTGATGCATCTGATTCTGATCCATAGAGTCATGAGCTCTACTAGATCCTTGTTGATTAGTCATGTCTGTTGTTCTTTCTAGGATCTGTCTTTTGGGCCATGTAATGATGTTAACTAGTTGACCTTTATATTATGGAATATGTATTGAAATAACTATGGTATCAATCATCTTTTAATTATATATCTACTCTTTGTAATGGTATCAATCATCTCTTGACTATATATCTTCTCTTTGTTGCTAATTCATATCTATGGTACTCAATGGCATATTTTGTTTTATGATTGCTGTATTCAGGGGGAGTAAACATTAATGATTAGCACAAGAAGTTTGAAGAAACACTAAAGAAAAAATATATTCAAAAAAAGAGGGGGAGTTAACAATGTTTGATGATGTCAAAAAGGAGAAGAAATTAAAGAAAAATATCAAAAGCAAAATTATTAAATGACTTAAAAATACAATGAGTGAATTGCTAAGCAAAAGAAAGATAAATAAAAGACTTAAAAATAAAATGAGTGAATTGGGAGAAATTAAAATATCAAAAATAAGATTGCTAACAAAATGAATGAATTGCTAAGCACAAAGCAAATGAGCAACCTTTAAAATTACTTCTTAGACATGCTCTGATATGCTTTAAAATTAGACATGCTCTGATACATCTTAAAATTTGACATGCTCTGACATGCTTTAAAATTAATTTTTAGACATGCATTGATACACTTAATTGTTAAACATGCTCTGATACTAAAACTAAATAATCAAATGAGAATGAGCGAATTTTCAAGAAATTTGAAAAACAAGCAAATGAGCCAATGAGAAATCATAAGGTAAATTCTGCCTTGCTCTGATAACAAAAACAAATTTTTTACTCTGATACCAAAATCACATAATCAAATAAGCAAATTTTCAAATCATTAAGCAATAGGCAAATTATTTATGCAAATGGGCACATGCATCACATGCCAAAAGAATCAATCTTCTTTTCAAACAAATGCACTTATAAGTTGGTAGTAAATTTCCTATTTATCTTCAAACTACCTATAATGCATTTCATTTCTTTGAAATTCATGATCATTGATTCATATAAATGCTTTTGTTCAAATATTTTGTCATCATCAAAAAGGGAGAGATTGTTGCTCCTTAGATTGATTTTGATGATTACAAAGCAGTTGAAGGGGTACTAATATTTCTCACTTGAAAAAGACTTATTGCTCTTCAGGGGCAAAAATATAATTTTACCAAAACCCTGATTTGATAGTATCAAATGATAAAACAAAAATTTGTGATCCAATGGTGAAAATTTTATTGATTTTGGACTTGTATTTTGAAAGATATGCATGATTGAAAATCATGAGTCGACCCATGAGTCGACTCATGGCACATGAGATGACTGGCACGCTGAAATTTCTGGCCGACACAGACTTGGCACACCCTGTGAGTCGACCCATGAGTCGACCCCAAGGCATGAGTCGACTCATGAGTCGACCTCTGCGGGTCTTTTTGTCAGTTTTACAGAACCTCAGATCCTGTTCAATTCTGTGATGATTTTTCACAGAGGTCGACCCATGAGTCGACCCCCAGGCATGAGTCGACTCATGAGTCGACCCTGTGATGGGATTTTTCAGCAACGGCTAGTTTTTAACCCATTTTAAATACTTTTAATGCTCATTTAATACAGTCTAACGGCTTTTTTTCAGTCTAGAATGATTTTTACTATTTCTTAAAGCTATAAAAGGGACAAAAAGGTGAGAATCAAGAAGGATATTCAAGTAGAAAGATTTTGAAAAAGAGATTTCAAGCAAACTTTTCAGCCCTAAGCAAGAGCTCATTCAAAGCATTCAAGAAGCCTTTAATCCAAGCTCACCAACTCCTCAAGTGCACATTCAAATCTCCAACCACCTTGAGGAAATCCAAAAGGGTCTTCTTCTCTTGAGTAAAGTGTATTTAAAGTCATATTTGCTCATTAAAGGAGCTTTCTTTATACTTATTTGTGCTATTGATTGTTATTCTCATTTTGAGTTATTGTTTTTGTTTTGGAAGGATTCCAAAACAAGGGAAGGTTGATCCGAACCTAGAATCGGAGTGTATTGGGTTAGCTTATACCCGAGAAACAAGTGGACTAGCTTGGAATAGCTAGAGTCAGAGTTTCTGACGTTTGTATTCGGGTTGAATACAAGATTAGTAGATTGAAATTCCCAAGTAGGAGCTTGGGGAGTGGATGTAGGTGCAAGGTTGGCACCGAACCACTATAAATCCTTTTGTTTGGTGTGTGTCTAATTGCTCTTCTTTATCTCTTCATTATTCTCTTGCATTCTTGCTCTTGCTATTAACCTTGAATTAATTCTACTCACCCTATCTATTTAGCTTTGTCAAACATTTTTCATAAGTCATAAGTTAAGCTTAAAATTTTTAGAAACCCAATTCACCCCCCCTCTTGGGTTGCATAGCTGGGCAACAAGGATCCGATCGGTTATATGGATGCAATGCAGAGATCTGATTTCGAGAAATGACTTGAAGCCATGAAATCCGAAATGGAGCCCATGAAGGTCAACGATGTATGGACATTGATTGACCCATCTGAAGGGGGTAAATCCATTGGGTGTAAATGGGTGTTCAAAAGGAAAAGGGGCGCAGATAGAAAGGTGGAGACCAATAAAGCCCATCTGGTTGCCAAGGGGTATCGTCAATGTTATGGTATTGACTATGACGAGATGTTTTCTCCTGTGGCAATGATTAAATCCATTCAGCTAATGCTTGCAATAGCTGCCCATCTGGATTATAAGATCTGGCAAATAGATATAAAGACAACTTTTCTGAATGGAGAGCTGACCGAAGAGGTGTATATGATACAACCTGAGAGGTTTACATCCATAGATGAGTCCAAAGTGAGCAAGCTTCAGAGATCCATTTATAGATTGAAGCAAGCTTCTCAGAGTTAGAACATGCATTTTGATAAGGTGATCAAAACGTATGGCTTCGTTAAAAATGGAGAAGAGCCCTACATCTATAAATGGACAAATAGTCCAGTTGTGGTATTTCTTGTTTTGTATGTGGATGACATTCTCTTAATCGGGAATGACATCCCCACACTACAGGGAATAAAAGTCTGGTTGTCATCGCAGTTCTTCATGAAGGACTTGGGTGAAGCATCCTACATCTTAGAGATGAAGATCTATAGGGATAGATCTAAAAAGATGCTTGGGTTATCCCAGTCCACGTACATAGACACTGTGCTGAAGAGGTTCAGCATGAGAATTTCAAGAAGGGCTATCTACCGATAGGCCATGGAATTTCTCTCTCTAAGAAGGATTGTCCGACAACACCTGAAGAGAGAGAGCGTATGAGTAGAGTCCTATATACTTCAGCTGTGAAATCTATCATGTACGCCATGATATGTACAAGACTAGATGTGGCATACACACTAGGAGTAGTGAGTAGATACCAATCTGATCCTGAAGAAAACCACTGGAAAGTGGTTAAAGCCATCCTTAAGTATTTGAGAAATACTAAGGACCAATGGTTGGTTTATGGCAAGTCAGATATGAAACTTGTGGGGTTCTCAGACTCCAACTTTCAATCTGACCATAATGACAGCAAAAGCATGTCGGGTTATATCTTTACTTTAAATGGTGGAGCTATCTACTGGAAGAGTTCCAAGCAACATACTGTGGCAGACTCTGTTTGTGAGGTGGAGTACATCGCAGCATCGGATGCTGCGAAGGAAGCTGTGTGGCTGAGAAAATTCATCGTCGAGCTTGGAGTAGCACCCTTTCTTGATGGTTCGGCCTGCTCTACTGCAATAGCACTGGTGCCATAGCTCAGGCGAAGGAACCCCAAGCACACCAGCAGACGAAGCACATTTTGTGCTACTTCCATCTGATCCGGGAGATCATGGATCGAGGTGACGTCGACCTTTAGAAGATCGATGGAAAGGAGAACCTGACTGACCCCTTCACTAAAGCCCTGACGATAAAAGAGTTCGACAACCACAAGTCGAAGATGGGTATTAGATATTGTGCCGAGCAACTTTAGGATAAGTAGGAGTTGTTGGAAAATATGTCCCAAAAGTCAATCGTCAAGCTGTTGATGGTTGAGCAACCAAGTATTGTAATTGATTTGTTAATAAATAAAATATATTTTTATAATTTTCATCATAAGCTTTCATCTTCTAATGAACTCCGTTGTTATGATGAAGTCCTTAGGACTATTTAAGTTCGATAAAGAGAGGATTTATCGATTAGTCCTTAAAACTGTTCACGACCAAATGATAGGCTGTTAATAAGGACAACAGCTTCTATCGAGCATAGGTTGCTGTAGGCCATATGGGTTGGTTGTCATCTTAACCAAGGAGTGTGGAGATACTGATATGGCATACATGTGAGCTGTAAGGGTACATCATCTTTGAACGTGACCAACTCTAGAGCATTCTGCTATCGAGAATGACTCTGATGGGATATAGGTATGAGTGTCCCTTAGACCTGAGATCACCTCAGTGACTTGCAAGCAACTCACTGTGCTTTGGTACTGGACTAACTAATTTTTTAATTTAGTGGTGGAAGGCTTCTGGGCATAGTTAAGTACTTACGAAGTCAGAGTATGATCGAGATGGGATTGACCATTCAAGAGTTGGAGAAGAATGAGTCACTGTATTTCAATTTAGCAAAACCTTGGCTAGGGTAATCCATTAGATGGATTTGATATTTTGAAATACAATGTGGACAACCTGATTAGAGTTGACAGTGGAACTCTGAGGTGTCCTATGATCATTTTGGTCAAAGGGATGAATTATATGAAAACTATATCCGCATGGGTTCTAAGGATGTTGTTCTACACATTCGACCTATCCGATCGTCGGATACCATTGCTAGATGGTCACTTTGATTGGTAAAAAAATTTATTTTTGTACTACCGACTTAGGTTTAGACCTATGAGGTTACACACATTAGAGGTCATGATCCGATTGAATGGTTGATCAACGATTAAGAATCATTCTAGGATTAAATGATCAA
The DNA here is from genome assembly GCF_000442705.2 of Elaeis guineensis. Lineage (NCBI taxonomy): Eukaryota > Viridiplantae > Streptophyta > Magnoliopsida > Arecales > Arecaceae > Elaeis > Elaeis guineensis. Next base: position 63,211,202 of record NC_026003.2, read on the forward strand.
CACGATTGACATTTAACCTAGTGCAAGTGTTGCAGGAGGATCGATTAGCAATTTGATTGCTAATTGGCTTAATTTGATTAAGCCAATAGGCTGAGATTAAGTCTAATTGAATATGATTTAATTAAATTTGGTTTGAGCTTGATTGGATCAAGTTCAATTGGTTTATTGGATAAGCCAAGTATAAGGAAAAAATTAGTCCTAGTTCAATTAGGACTTGGGTCAACCTAATTTCTAATTTGATTAAAAAATTAAATTAGATTTAAATCTAATTTAATCTAATTAAATTAGATTCTTAATTGGGTTAAAACTTATTTTAATTGGATTGATCTAATTTTGGTTTGATTTGGTTTGAGAAATCAAATTAAAACAAGTCATAAGATAGAATCCTAGTAAGAATAGGATTCCACCTTGCGCCACATAAGCCCCCCCATGCCCTCTCTCTTATTCCATGCCAATCCCCTCGTATTTTGTGCAACAAAAGCCCTCTCCCAGGTCTTTCCCATGTCCAAAAGGTTTCCTCTTTTCTTTCATATATGAAAAGTGGTTGTGGATCAAATCAAAGTAGGAATAAGTTTGGATTTCAAATTCTATGAGATAGAGTTTTAGAAATCCAAAACTCTTTCCTTTTTGCATCAAATTTATCTAGATTTTTTGATATTTTTATGGCTTTTAGGGCACACATTGTGCACTCTTTTCTAGTGGTCCATGCACAAAAATAAGGAGGAGGCACCCAAGAGTTGGGCACCCCTTATCTTGTCATGTTTGGATAAGCCTTGACTAGGTATTTGACCTAGACAAGGACTCTATCATATCTCTCTCTATAAAATAAGTTTCTTCATGAAACTTTTGTAAAATATAGAAATTTGAGAGACCTTTGGGGCATCCAAAAATCAAAGAAAAAGACCTTTGGGTCGTGGAGATACAATAGACACAAGACAGGATGTCTAGGAGAGAGTAAAGAGAAGAAGAAGAGGGTCTTCTTCTAGGGTTGTTAGTTTCATCTCTTCCCTTCCACCATCTAGAGTTTTCTGAGAGCTTCTCAGATCTAAAACTCCTCCTCCTACTTCTCATCTTTAGAAGAACCAAAATCAAGAAGAATGAGGTACCTGATCAACCATCGAAGAAGGATCAATGCAGTACTAGCATACTGTGCTAATTTTCTGAAGCAAGACTTCTGGTCGAGATTCGTGGGCTCGTGTAGACGACTCCTAGAGATCGGATGCATGTGCAGTTTGCAACATCATCCTCAAGCTCAAATCAGCAAGGTTAGAACATCTAACTTGTAAGGTAATAGATCTGATCTATTGTTTAATACATACATTAGATGTTGTATAGAAACATATTGATATGATCAATATGTAGTTCATGCTCTATATATTTTAATTTTTGATTTAATACTATATAATAATCATGTAATAGAATCTTAGATCTAGAGATTCTCTAATTTTAAAAAATAAATTTTAATTTATTTTAGTCTTCTACTGCCTGAACTTGAAAAAGTTTCAAGATCTAACCCTGAAACCCTAGATCTGGTTCCAACAATTGGTATCAGAGCCTAAGGTTGTTTATTACATGATTATTTATATATGTTTAGATTATCTCTTAGATTAGATCTAATTTATAATCTGATTATTAAATCTAAAATTAAAATTTTAGATCAATCACGAACTGCAAGGTTGTCCTGTTGTAAGGTTTACCCCTTACTGTGCAAAGGTTGTCATAGTTCGTGTAGATCTATCTTTAATCATAAATTTGTTAGATATTGTTGGGTATAAAATACCCACAGCCGAAACCCTCAACGGGAGCCGGGCTCCACCGCCGACAGCAGCGCAGCTCCGCCCGGACTCCTATGGGAGCCGGGCTCCACCGCCGACAGCAGCGCAGCTCCGCCCGGACTCCTACAGGAACCGGGCTCACGCCGACAGCGGCGCAGCTCCGCCCGGACTCCTACGGGAGCCTGGCTCCACCGCCGACAGCAGCGCAGCTCCGCCCGGACTCCTACGGGAGCCGGGCCCACCGCCGACAGCAGCGCAGCTCCGCCCGGACTCCTACGGAAGCCAGGCTCCACCGCCGACAGCAGCGCAGCTCCACCCGACTCCTACGGAGCCGGGCTCCACGCCGACAGCAGCGCAGCTCCGCCCGGACTCCTACGGGAGCCGGGCTCCACCGACTCCACCGCCGACAGTGGCGCAGCTCCGCCCGGACTCCTACAGGAGCCGGGCTCCACCGCCGACAGCGGCGTAGCTCCGCCCGGACTCCTATGGGAGTCGGGCTCCACCGCCGACAGCAGCGCAGCTCCGCCCGGACTCCTACGGGAGCCGGGCTCCACCGCCGACAGCAGCACAGCTCCGCCCGGACTCCTACGGGAGCCGGGCTCCGCTCTCAGTATCAACTGCTGGTAAGCCCCGTCCGGACTCCTACGGGAGCCGGACTTCGCCTTTAACTTTAATTGCAGGAAGACTCCGCCCGGACTCCTACGAGAGCCGGGCTTCGTCCTCGACTCCAACGGCTACGAGCAGACTTCGTCCGGACTCCTACGGGAGCCGGACTCCGCATCTGATTTTGATTGCAGGGATTTTGCCCGAACTCCTACGGGAGCCGGGTTCCGCCCGCAACTTCGGCTCCGAGAGGGTTCCGCCCAGACTCCCCCAGAAGTCGGGCTCCACCCACGACCCCAACCTCCAGGAGGACCTCTCCCGGACCTCTACAGAAACCGGGCTCCGACCGCTGCCGAGCTTCAATCGACAGATCCGCGCCCCCTGACAGGCCATCAAAACGGCCACGACCCTGCTCCACTTCCTGTGGCAGATTCCGCACAGCTCCACTATCCCCTGGCAGGCCACAATAACGGCCACGAACCTGCTCCACCTCCTGCGACGGATACCATGCGATTCTCCTATCCGCTGGCAAGTCAAGACAACGGATGCTGCTCCACCCCTCATAACAGATTCCGCGTGGCGAGCCGCGGCGATGACCACGTGTCTGCTCCACTATCTTTCGCAATCAATTCCCCTGACCATGGGCGGCCCACTACCAGGCGGTTACAAATGTCGCCATCAATCCGTTGCCTCCTCCGCCTATAAAAGGGGGACCCAGATACGTTATTCTTTAAGCTCATTTTCCTATCTCAAAACTCTGCTAAAATCTCCGTTCGAGCACTCCATTCTTGTTGAGGCAGAGAACTGACTTGAGCGTCGGAGGGTCTTGCCGGAGCAACCCCACCTCCGGTTTAGACTTCCCTTGCAGGTCCCGCGGCGACCGTGCTTCCCTGACTCCAGCTTCTCTGGCGCAAGCAGATTTTTGCACCAACAGGATTGGCGCTAGAGGAAGGGCCGTGTCTTTGCAGCACCCTTGTTCTTAAAGGAGTGTTCAACGGAGCTGCCTCCGACCGTTTCTCCGTCATCCACTCCTAATCCTCCCCCACGAGATCGACACCCGATGCCTCCGCGCAAGGCATCCACCCGGCGGTCCACGACCTCCGCGGCCAGATCTCAGGCTCCGGCCTCCCCTCCCATTTCTCAGCCTCCTCCTCCTCCCCCTCCGGCGGCGGCGGTCGGCGCGGAGCAGTTTGACTTGCTGGCGCAGCAGGTCAAAGGCCTCGTCGAAGCCGTACAAGCAATGCAGCAGCAGCAACCACAGGCATCGGCGCATCCGGAGGGGGCATCTCCGGAATGCCAGAACCCGGTGGTGGGGCGGGCCACCTGGGCCAGCCGCCCCATCCTTCCTGGGAAGGCAAATCTGAGGGTAGAGAGCCCTCAATCAGACCACGACTCCACCTCTGGAAGATCCCTGCCCCCATTCTGCCAAAGGACCCTCGAGACTCGAAGTCGAGAGGACTTCCTGGATCGGAGGCTCCAGGAGATGAACTGGCGGATCGAAGAACTCCACCACGCGGCTCTCGCTTAAGGTGAGGATATTTGCACTGACCCTCCCTTCTCCCAAATGATTATGCAGGAACCGATCCTGCCGAATTTCAAGCTTCCCCAGTTCGAAAGCTACGACGGGACGTCGGACCCGGTTGATCATCTGGAGGCCTTCCGAACGATGATGCTGCTTCACGGTGCTCCCGACGCCATCTTGTGCCGAGCTTTCCCGTCTACTTTGAAGGGAGCAGCAAGGAACTGGTACTCGGCTCTGAAGCCGGGTACCATATTCTCCTTCGATCAAATGAGCCACCAATTCGTGGCCCATTTTGTCAGCAGCCGACGTCCCCGAAAAGGTTCGGAGTCCCTCATCAACATCAAGCAGAGGGAAGGGGAGTCCATACGGGCCTACGTCAACCACTTCAACATCGCGGCGTTGGAGGTCCGGAACTTGGACCAGTCAGTCGCCATGGCCGCCCTGAAAGGTGGCCTTCAGAAGAATGATCTCTTGTACTCCCTGGAGAAGAAGTACCCCAGGAATTTTGCTGATCTACTGGCTCGGGCTGAAGGGTACGCCCGAGCGGAAGAGGCCTTCAAAATGAAGGATGAAGAGACTGCGAGGGAGCGTCAGGCGGGAGATTCTAGTAAGCCCGCAGTTGAGAAGAGGCCAAAGGAAGCCCAGCCTCGCTCCCGATCCCCTCCTGGACATAAGCGCGCCCATACTCCCCCCCGGGCACGCAGGCAGAGAAGCCCAGACAACAAGTTTCGACGGGGTTCCCCGCCAGGGAAATTCTGCAACTACGCCCCCCTCAACGCCTCGAAGATCCAGGTACTGATGGAGGTCAGGGAGCAGCTCCCTAGGCCGGAGAGGATGCGCACACACCCCGGGAAGTGCAACCCCAACAAGTTCTGCCTCTACCACCGCGACTACGGCCACGACACGGAGGAATGCATCCAGCTCCAGGACGAGATCGAGGAGCTCATTCGGCGAGGTCGACTCGACAGATTCATCCGCCGCAGGCCTGAGGGTAGAGGAGACCGGCCAAGAGCCCTCCCGCCGCCTGAACCGTAGAAGAGGGAGGAGCAGCCCGGGGACCGGCCTCCCATCGGGACCATCGACTCCATCACCGGAGGGCCTCAAGGAGGAGCGGGAATACGGTAAATGTATCGCTTACTATTCCGCTTTGAATCTACTTTTCTTTTAGCTAACATGCTCCTCCCACCTAGCGTGGATGTATTATGACTAGATATGATCTCTCCAAAAACACAGCCATGTCAGGAACAGGAGGAGAACCTCGTCCTGACATGAGCAAGGTCAAAGGCCCGGTTCTTTTAGATCGGATGGGGGGAGAGGCCTCACAACGCCCTAATGTGCCCCCACAGCCTTGTTAGGGATAGGAGGAAAACCTCGCCCTAACTTGAGCAAAGTCAAAGGCCCGGTTCTTTTAGACCGGATGGGGGGAGAGGCCTTACAACACCCTAATGTGCCCCCACCGCCCTGTTAGGGACAGGAGGAAAACCTCGCCCTAACTTGAGCAAAGTCAAAGGCCCGATTCTTTTAGACCGGATGGGGGGAGAGGCCTTGCAACGCCCTAATGTGCCCCCACAGCCATGTCAGGAACAGGAGGAGAACCTCGTCCTGACTTGAGCAAAGTTGAAGGCCCAGTTCTTTTAGACCGGAGGGGGGAGAGGCCTTACAGCGCCCTAACGTGCCCCCACAACCAGGCTGGTAACAAGAGGAGAACCTCGCGCCGGCTCAAGCAAAATGGAAGGTCCGGACTCCTACGGGAGCCGGGATCCTACGCCAAGAAAGACTTCACCCGGACTCCTACGGGAGCCGGGCTCCGCCGCCAAAGAAGACTTCACCCGAACTCCTACGAGAGCCGGGCTCCTACGCCAAGAAAGACTTCACCCAGACTCCTACGGGAGTCGAGTTCCACCGCCAAAGAAGACTTCACCCGAACTCCTACGGGAGCCGGGCTCCTACGCCAAGAAAGACTTCACCCGGACTCCTACGGGAGCCGGGTTCCGCCGCCAAAGAAGACTTCACCCGACTCCTACGGGAGCCGGGTTCCTACGCCAAGGAAGGCTTCACCCGGACTCCTACGGGAGCCGGGTTCCCGCCAAGGCTTCACCGGACTCCTACGGGAGCCGGTTCCGCCCAAGAAGACTTCACCCGGACTCCTACAGGAGCCGGGTTCCGCCGCCAAGGAAGACTTCGCCCGGACTCCTACGGGAGCCGGGCTCCATCCGCCACTTCTGCAGCAAGGGTTAATGATGGTGGCGAAACTCGGCCGCGTAACAAGGTCGGATGAAAGGAAAGAGCCCCCCCCCACGACGACATCTACGTCAAACAAGCCAAACGACCAGAAAGGTCCAACCGACGATAATATCAGTACTACACGTGGACAAGGTAACACAAAACGCTCTTTTTCCATTTCCGATATACATACTACAGGGCCGGGACGGCCAGGGAAAGAAGGACAAAATGACAAAAAAAAAAAAGGGAGAAGAAAAAGGGGGTGACTACAAAAGAGCTCTAAGGAGGCCCCGCTCCCTCCGACCTAGGGTTACCACCTCCATCCCTCAACCAGGACTGCCTCAGGTTCTCCACTGTTTCTTCTAGTTCTTCCTTCTTCCGCAGCGTATCCTGGAGCGCCTGATGAAGTTGCCGGCTCTCAGACTCCGCTTCTCGACATCGCTTCCGCAGAACTTCGGACTCCGCCTCTGCGTCCGCGATGGCCCTCCACTCAAGCGCCAGTTGGATGCTCACTTGTTGAAGTTCGGCTGTCTTCTCCCCAAGGGAGACGGAAATCCCTTCGACAGTGCCTCTCAGGGCTAGGAGCTCTTCGGTATCTTGGGCGTTAGTAAGCTGCGCCCTAGTAACCAACTGCCTCTGGAGACGAACAACCTCATCCGCCGTCTGACGGAATCTCCCTTTGTACTCTTCCACTTGCCGACGCCAGCTGGCCCGCTGCACAACGTGGCTCATCTCAGCATCTTGAAGCTGCTTCTGGAGGTCAGAGACCTTCTGCGACCATTTCTGCTCATCATCAACCCGCGCTGGGAGCCGAGATGAGTTCCCTTCCAGCTGGCTGATCCTCCTCTTCGCAGCTGACAGCTCCGCCTTAAGGGCACTGATCCTGGCTTCTTGAGCCCAAGTTCGGTCGCTGGCGCTCTTCTTATATTCCTCGAGCTCCTTTATGAAGTTGCCTTCCTCCGGCTGTAATCCATGATTGCCTTCACTTGGAGACTCCTAAAGTGGGCGGCCTCAGCGGCGGCCTCGGAATAGCATTTTCTCGACTCACGGAGCTCGCCCTCCGACTTCTTCAACTTCTTCGTCAGGTGGAGGACCTCCTTTTTCAGCCGTTAGATAGTTGACTTCAGCGGGACCCCCAGGGGCAAGGGGAGTGCTTCAGCAGGGCACTGCCATCGGAAGGTGCAAACGTCAAAGACCGACTCATTACAAGAAGAAATGCAGAAAAGGAGGAGGGGGGGAAGGAGAGGCCATCCACAACAAGAAATTCGACTTTATTGATTAATTTTGGAGACAAACAGAAAGGAAATATGGCGATAAAATAAAGACACAAGATCGGAGGTCTCAGACCTCAGGGGCAGGAGGTGGAGAGCTCGGCGCGGGGGGTGCGATCGCGGTAGCGGCGGACGAAGGGCCAGCCTCGTCTTCAGACTCCTCCAGAAAGCCGAGATCGAGGTCGGGGTATCTGCTGGCCACCTTCTCTCGGCAGAGCTCGAACCCCTTTGTGAACGCCTCCAGGCCAAATTGGACGTTCAGTTCCCTCATCTCCGCAGAGGCCTTGAACTCCTCCACCGCAAGGGCCCTGGCCTCCGAGACCAGAACCGGAGCTTGCTCGGCCAAATGGGCGACATCGGCCTCCGCCTTCCTCACCGACTCTCCAAGCTTCATCTCTCCTCCTCCCGGGCTTGTCTCTCCTCTTCCCGGGCTTGCCTCTCCCTCTCCAGGGCCTCTTAGAGGGAGGCTACTTCGGCCATCTACGCTTGAAGGCGAGCAACCTCGGCCTGGCAGCGCTCCTCCGCTTGAAGGAGGTCCCTTCTCATGCGGCTCGACGCCTCGACATAGGCAAAGAGCTGATGCCCAATCTGCAAGGACGGATAGAGAATTACAACAAAGGCCGAGTGACCATGCAAATAAACATCCGCTTACCTCAAGGAAGGACCCCAAAGAATCCCAAGCCCGCTGCTCGGGATCGGCACGGTCGATCCTCTCCACGACGTCGGACAGAATGCAGCCATCAAGCAGCCGCCTGATCAGATCCTTGTCGTTGAAGGGGTTCTCTGATCCCCCCTTGGAGCAGATGAACTCGTCCGCAGCAGCTCGGTGGCTGCTCACCCTGCGAGCCACCGATTTCCTCCTCCTCCCCACGACGGGCGCCTCCGTAGGGCGGACCCCCAGAATGGGGGCCCCAGTCGGCGGGCTCCTTGAGGAAGCCCGAGGGGCCGCTGGCTCGGCATCCGAAGGAATGTCGATGGTCGGGGTCGCCTGGACGGGCGCAGCCAAGCTCGTCTCCTCCACCCTGGCCCTCTTCGCCGATCCGGAGGCCGTCGCGCCCTTCCTCTTCTGAGCTCTCATGGCCTTGGCGAGCATCCGCGTGGCTTCGGCGTCCATTGCCAAAAAAAAAAAAAAAAAACAACAACAGGAAAAGAAAAGAAAAAAGAAGAAGCGACACCGATCAGTCCAGAGCCAAAAAAAAAAAAAAAAAAAAAAAAAAAGAAGAAGAGAGAAGAGAAAAGAAGAGAGAAAGAAAGAGGAAGAAAAGAGCGGGAAGAAAAAAAAAAAATAATAATAATAAAGAGAAGAAGAAGGCAAGAAAAGAAAAGATAAATACTTGCTGGATCCTGAGGGCTCAGGCCGATGTTGAAAAGAAGCTGCTCCTTCAAAAGATTAGGAAGGGAAGGAGCGGGGTAACTTAGAAGCTTCTGGGCGGCCTGGAGGTCGTCCTCTTCCAGGCTGGGAGCCCGGCGGACGGAATCCCTCAGGGACCCCCAAGGGGGCAGGCCCAGTTCCAAGGTCGGGCAGTAGACAAAGAGAAATTTCCCCTTCCAATTGTGAATCGAAGAAGGGGCGCCCTTCAGCAACCCCTTCTTACCAAACTGGGGGGAGAAGTACCACCAGTCCTTCACTGAAGGATGGTGTTTGAAAGTGTAAAAATGCCTGAATAAGGAGAGGGACGGCTGGACCTCGGCTATGTGGCAGAGAGAGAGAAACCCTATCAAGAACCTAAAGGAATTCGGGGCCACGGAGGCGAGAGAAATATCCAAAAAGCGAAAGAAGGTAGCAACAAAGACAGGAAGTGGAAGCCGGAGTCCGGCACGGAATGCCTCCTGATACAGACAAAAGCGACCAGGAGGGGGAGCGCTGGCCCGGTCAGAGGGGCCAGGTAGCTCCAGGTCGTACTCCGGAGGAACCCCGTACCGAGCCCTTATCAGAAGGAGTTCATCCGGAGTCGACGAATATGGAATAGCGCCCGGAGCAAAAACCGGGCGAGGCCCTGCCCCGGACGCGGGTTCGTCCGCAGAGACAGGGACCTGGGGGTTTGAAGCAGAGGAACTCTCGGAACTGCCGGGAGCAGAAGAGTCAGAGGACATTTTGAACAGTTTCGGAGGGAGAACCTAAAAATCCTAAAAAGGAAGACCGAAAGGGAAACGAGATGCCGAAGGCCAACTCGGAAGAAGACACAAAATTAATGAAGAGAGGAGAAGCCCCTAGGCGGTGAGAAGAAGGTTGGCACTAACCTATATTGCTCTGGGGACCTGGGGAGCGAGAAACGGGAGGCGCCTACTGCTCGAGAAGATGTTCACTAGAGCAGGCTCTCGAAGAGAAGACAGACGCCAGCAAAAAATCAGAAGTGGAGTAGGATGCCTGAAGGGGGGAGGACGGGTTTAAATAGACCCTGGGATCCGGCGCCATAACGATCGCGAATCACCCCAGGCCAGTCCGCACCCGACGCGTGTCCCACTCCCCGTGGCAGACGGCTAAAGGCGGCTGGCGGTTGGCAGGATCATAATTGTGCCGTACCTAGGCCAGTGTACCTACGGGATTTTCGAAGCGTCCCCTCGTACCGCTCCAATTCGAAGAGACTCCAGCACGCGCTCATTCAATGCCAAAATATCTGAGGGCGGCAGTGCGCAGGATTCGAAGGGACGGTTTCGGCTGTACCCATCTCTCTCTCTCTCTCTGTGTACTTCCTTCGTTTGAAATTCAAACTTGGATGTAGGAGGACTGGTGTTGGGTATAAAATACCCACAGCCGAAACCCTCAACGGGAGTCGGGCTCCACCGCCGACAGCAGCGCAGCTCCGCCCGGACTCCTACGGGAGCCGGGCTCCACCGCCGACAGCAGCGCAGCTCCGCCCGGACTCCTACGGGAACCGGGCTCCACCGCCGACAGCGGTGCAGCTCCGCCCGGACTCCTACGGGAGCCGGGCTCCACCGCCGACAGCAGCGCAGCTCCGCCCGGACTCCTACGGGAGCCGGGCTCCACCGCCGACAGCAGCGCAACTCCGCCCGGACTCCTACGGGAGCCGGGCTCCACCGCCGACAGCAGCGTAGCTCCGCCCGGACTCCTACGGGAGTCGGGCTCCACCGCCGACAGCGGCGCAGCTCCGCCCGGACTCCTACAGGAGCCGGGCTCCACCGCCGACAGCGACGCAGCTCCGCCCGGACTCCTACGGGAGTCGGGCTCCTCCGCCGACAGCAGCGCAGCTCCGCCCAAACTCCTACGGGAGCCAGGCTCCACCGCCGACAGCAGCACAGCTCCGCCCAGACTCCTACGGGAGCTGGGCTCTGCTCTCAGTATCAACTGCTGGTAAGCCCCGTCCGGACTCCTACGGGAGCCGGACTTTGCCTTTAACTTTAATTGCAGGAAGACTCCGCCCGGACTCCTACGAGAGCCGGGCTTCGTCCTCGACTCCAACGGCTACGAGCAGACTTCGTCCGGACTCCTACGGGAGCCGGACTCCACATCTGATTTTGATTGCAGGGAATTTCGCCCGAACTCCTACGGGAGCCGGGTTCCGCCCGCAACTTCGGCTTTGAGAGGGTTCCGCCTGAACTCCCCCGGAAGTCGGGCTCCACCCACGACCCCAACCGCCAGGAGGACCTCTCTCGGACCTCTACAGAAACCAGGCTCCGGCCGCTGTCGAGCTTCAATCGACAGATCCGCGCCCCCGACAGGCCATCAAAATGGCCACGACCCTGCTCCACTTCCTGTGGTGGATTCTGCACAGCTCCACTATCCCCTGGCAGGCCACAATAACGGCCACGAACCTGCTCCACCTCCTGCGACGGATACCATGCAATTCTCCTATCCGCTGGCAAGTCAAGACAACGGACGCTGCTCCACCCCTCATAACAGATTCCGCGTGGCGAGCCACGGCGATGACCACGTGTCTGCTCCACTATCTTTCGCAATCAATTCCCCTGACCATGGGTGGTCCACTACCAGGCAGTTACAAACGTCGCCATCAATCCGTTGCCTCCTCCGCCTATAAAAGGGGGACCAAATACGTTATTCTTTAAGCTCATTTTCCTATCTCAAAACTCTGCTAAAATCTCCATTCGAGCACTCCATTCTTGTTGAGGCAGAGAACTGACTTGAGCGTCGGAGGGTCTTGCCGGAGCAACCCCACCTCCGGTTTAGACTTCCCTTGCAGGTCCCGACGGCGACCGCGGCTTCCCCGACTCCAGCTTCTCCGACGCAAGCAGATTTTTGCACCAACAGATATGATCTAGATTAAATTTATGATTTATTAGATTTAAAATATATTTAAATCTAAAATAAAATCTCTTTGTTAATAATTTTTGAGCAAAAAAATTATTTAAAGTTGAAATTATTTCAATTACATGAACCTGTTTAAATTAGATCTAAAGTAGTTTCATGTTTATTTCATTTGTATCTTGATTATGAATCAAAAATATAATATGGTTGGTAGAATCATATTATAAAATTATTTTATAAATATAAAATTATTTTTGAAAAGCCGAACCCAACCCTCAGCTCAAAACTTAATTAAAAATTAAGAAGTTGTTTGATTAGGTTCTAGGATTGTGAAATGAAGAATCTAAAACACAAATCATAACACATTGGGTTAATGGGTTAGTGAGAATTAGGTCCATTAATTGGGTTAGACCTATGGTTAGATTAAATATGGACTTAATTAGAGAATTGACTAAATCTAATCAATTATTGTCTTAGATTAGGTCAAGGATTTCTCTAGATCAATTATAATAGTTGTAGTTGGTCAAGTCCATGACTTTAATGAGAATCAAATGGACTTGATTCTTGGCTAAGTGGTCTAGCATGAACTGTTAGATTGATCTAATCGAAACTAATTAAACCAATTGGTGTCTAAGGTAAACCAGACTGGTGGTTTTTAATTGGGAGCCCGCTTACTTGACCATTTTTGATGGTGTCTAAGGCAAGCTTTGGCCGACCCTCCCACTAATCGAACTTACCTGCCTTTTGGTGAAATTATGTTTTGATCGGATCACTTGACTATTCAAATTGACCCATGTTAGCTAGGTAAATCAGTGTGACTGATTTAGATGCTCCTAGACCAACCCTTTTAATGATCTCTCTTAAGCTGACTTGGTGAAGCTAGTGGGAGGATCATGATAAGCTGGTTCATCTGATCTCATCCTCTAAATTATTTAAATCTTCTAAAATTATTAGGTTATAGAGATAACTGAGTCATAGCCTTCCATTAAGGTGTTTGATAATGAGTCCATTAACTCAATAATCATTGCAGACCCAAAGGTCTAGTGCTTGTTTACTAATGGAATTATCACTCATCATATGACAACTTAGAAGTGTCTCTCTAATGGTGGTTAGGTGAGCCAACCAAAGTTGGGCTTAATCATTCGTTGGTTAGATGCACCAAGTATAGTCAAAGAGAAATTAAAATTACTAGAAATTATTTAGAGAAATAATTGGTTATGAACCTACCCTTAGATGTACATGGGTTGGCCAACCAAAGTTGGGCTTATGTGCAGTCTAAGTGGATTCTTGTACCCACTAAGAAATTATGATAATTTTTTGAATTGGAGGTAGAAGCTACCAATTCGAATAAAATAATGGGAGAAACCTTTTGATTAAAGTCCAAATCTTTAGGTTTAATGAATCAATTACTAATTAGGTTATCATTTTCTTTTGTGTAGATATGGCCACTTCCCTATCGCTCCGATCATTGTTGGATAATGATAAGTTGGTGGGACCCAACTTCGATAGCTGGTATCGAAAGTTGAAGATAGTCCTGGAGCATGAACAGATCCTATATGTGATAATAGATCCTGCACCTGAGGAGCCAGTTTCAATGCATGTGGAATAGTCAGAGACACTTATCAGAAGTGGCTCAGTGATCAGACCACGGTGCGCTGCATCATGTTGGCTACCATGAACGATGAGTTTAGTCGCAGATTCGAGATGGCTCAGCCAAAGGACATGCTTCAAGTGTTGGAGGATGCCTTTGGCACACCCGATGACGTGGAGAGGCACAAGACTAGTTGTGCCATCTTCAACACCAAAATATGGGATGTTGTGCCATCTTCAATGCTAAAATGCAGGATGGTGCCTCTGTCACTGATCATGTATTGTACATGATCGAGCTGATGGAATGATTGAGCAAGCTTGGCTTTCCCTTGCATGAGCAGCTTGGAAAAGATGCAATACTAAACTTGCTGTCTAAGTCTTATCTCCCATTCCTCACTCATTATAGAATGAAAAGCCTGAAGTGAACTACCACGGGTTACTGGGGTTGCTTCAGAACTTTGAGAAGAATCACCTGTTGGGAATAGTGTCCCAAAGCCAATCATCAGCCTATTGACGGTTGTGCTCTTTCTTGTATTAGTATATGAATTATAAATTAATAAAAGTTATTTTATATTTTTCATCACAAATTGTTTCATCTTCTAATGAACTCCTATGTTGTGGTGAAGTCCTTAGGATTATTTAGACTTGACAAAGGAGGATTTGTCATTTAGTCCTTAAACCTATTCGCGATCAAATGATACATTGTTACCAAAAAGAACAACATTTATTAAGCATAGGTCATTGTGTACCATATGGATTGGTTGTCCTCTTAACTAAGGAGTGTGGAGACACTGGTATGGCATACAGGTGAGATGTAAGGGTACATCTGCACTGAACGTGACCGACTCCAGAGCTTTTTTTGCTGTCAAGATTTGCTCCAATGGGATATGGGTATAACTGTCCCTCCAACCTGAGACTGCCATAGTGACTTGCAAGTAACTCACTGTACTTAAGCACTGGACTATCTGAATTTCTAATTCAGTGATGGAAGGCTGCTGGGTGTAGTCAAGTACTTGACTTGTCGGTGCGTGTGTCATGATGGGATTGACCACTCCAGTTCAGGAGCTGTGTACAGTCGTGTTTCAATTTAGCAAAACCTTGGCCAGGGTAGTCCTAGTGAGGAGTCACAGGACTATTTGAGTTGAGTATGATTCGGATGATCTGAACAGGGTTGACAATTTAATCTTGAGTCATCCTATACACAGGGGTCAAAAGGGATGAATTATACAGTAACCATATTCGCATAGGTTCTGAATGTTGCGATTGTGACTATTCGACCTATCTGGATGTCGGGTACCATTGCTAGATGGTCACTTCGATTAGTATAGAAATTGGTTCTTGTACTATCGGCTTAGGTTCGAACCTACGGGGTCACACACATTAGAGGTTCCTATCTGATCTGATGGCTGGTGAAGAGTCCCACTGGACTGGGACTCTTCGATCAAGAGTCTTAATACTTGGAGACTCTGAGTCCTACATGTCTGAGACTCTGTGATCAAGAATCAGGATTCTCTGATCATGAGTTTCACACATTTTGGGTACCGGGGTCAAGAGTCCCACTGGTTTGGTACTCTTCAATCAGGGTTTCATATCGATGGACTTTGATGCTCGATTGCCCATCAGATTTGGACTCAGTATTTATGAGAGGTTTAATTAGTAATTTGATCACTAATTAACTCAATTTGATTGAGTAATTATTTTTGGATCAAGTCCAATTGAATTGGATTCAGTTGGGTTTGACCCGATTAGGTTAAGAGTTGACCTAATCACCAAGGTGGTTTGGTCCCTGATCTGATCAAGGATTGGGCTTAGTCAATTTCTGATTTGATTAAAATTTTATTGAGCCTAATTAAGCCTAATTGTGTTGGGTTTAACTTAGTCTAATTATGCCTAACCCATTTTGATAAGATTGGTTCAATTAGGTTTGAAACTACCTTGACTTATCTCCCTGCGCCACCTCACCTCATCCTACGCCCATTTAAATTCATGAGAAATGAGTTCTTGTGAATTTTCTCCCACACAGAAGCCTTCCCACACCCTCCTATGTGTGCCATTTTGAGTGGATAAAGATGGTTGGTTGGCCATTCAAATTCAAATGATGTTTGAATTTGAATGGGCAACTAATCTTATGCGCCACCTTATCCACTTATGCGCCCCATTCACTATACGAGAAAAGGTTTCTCATGTAAACTCTCCATGCATATTTGAACCCATGCCCTTCTCTTCTCATGCCTTGAGTGGATAAGGATAGGTTGGTTGGCATTTGAATTCAAATTCGATTTGAATTCAAGTGAGCAACCACCTGGCTTTATCCTCTCACGTGGTGAAAATACTGAGAAGATGCGGTCTTGCACCATTTTAAAAGGAATGAGAAAGTGGGGCATGTGCTAATCTAATATGTGAGAAAAAAGGGGGCATGAGAAAGGCCTTCTACGTGAGAAAATAAAAGAAAAGAAAAGAGAGAGAAAGGGCGTAGGTTTTTTTCTGAGAGTACCCTAGGGTTTCTGCCTAGGGTTCGAGAAGTGAGAAGGTGAGCTACGAGTGTCGTGAGCCCATCAAAGTTTAGAGAGAGCTTCATCAATCTCTCAAGTTCTTTTTCTGATGATCCAGAGTATCCGAGGAGTCAGCAGACACCGATTGAAGGAGTTCGATCAGCATCGGCCATCGAAAGGGTTCTGCAATGAACTAGCATTCGTAAGGAGCCGATCTGATCGGGAGCTTCGTGTGGACGATCCACGAAGGCCAGACATACTGTGTGGCTATATTACAATGATCAAATCTTCCCGATAGTGATCAGACTGCAGTGATCGACTACCTGCACGAAGGTAATGTGTTCTGAACACATAATAGTAAAACGTTTACTGTAGAATTCAAAATTTTAAATTTAAATATATGCTATATATATCAAATTTAGATCCTTGTGTAGGGTTAATACATATTAATTAATTAGATTAATTAATAATTTTTACTGTAAAATTATAATTTTGAAAAAATTTCAAAATTACTGTTTTACCCTTACACTGAAATTCACTTCAAATGGTATCAGAGCAGGTTCTAAATTATGATATACATTTGCATGTGTAGATTAAGTAGTAATCTAAAAATTTAAATTTAAAATTTAAAATTTAAATTTATTTGAAATTTTAAATTTGAAATTCAAAATTTAAAATTCAAAATTTGAAATTCAAAAATTTGAAATTTAAATTTAAAATTTAAATTTTGAAATTGATATGTTTAGATATACTTGATCCCAGTAGCAAGTAGTCTAATTGGGTTGGTTGCCATGGTCGTCCGGTCATAGGAGAAAAATAGGGTTTAAAGGCCCTCTCCTCCCATTAGATGGGTTCTCCTATGGCGGTAGGGGTGCCAATGCAATTATATCCCATGCAGATGAAGCAGCGAAAGGACTTAATTGTAAAGGTTCATGATGCATAGTCATTGATAGCATCAAAAATAACTTTACTCACTACGTAGGTAGGATGACTCAAGATCGTATCCTCAGGAACCTTGGGCTAAGTTGAGATTGCAAAATAAAAGAAAGAAGCATTATTTTTGATTTAGAGAATAAATTATCTTAAAATTGATGTAATTAAAAAATAAAGAGCTCGAGAGTTTTGAATTAATTTTGCACTAGCAGAGTTGTATCTCTTTTTTAATTAATTAATTAATTGATAAATCACTCTCTTGCATTTGCATAACCTAGACCTTCATCTAAAATTAATTAGATGTTGACCCCTAAGGATTTTAAGCTCATTAGGACAAGTGACCCTGAGAGTTGAACCAGGTTAGACTTGGTCAGCTAGCTGGTATCTAGGCAAGTGGTTTGCGGGACGACTGGGCCGAAGGAAGGTGATTTTTAATTGGTTCCGTTCGCTGACCTGACCAATTTAATTGGTGTCTAAGGAAAGCAACGGGGGGATTCCCACCAACCTTACACTTACCTGGCCAGTTGGTTGGTCAAGCTCCGACTTGGAGGGCTTGAAGGCTAACTACAGTTAGGATCTGTCTAGAACTAGGGTAACTTTAGGATAGAGAGTCCACTGCGTGCTAACTTAATTGTAATTAAAATCTAACCACAACTAATTCTTCTATTAGTTTTAGGACTTCTTAGGATCTCTTCTTTAGAACTCTTCTATCTCTTCTCTTCTCCTCTTAATAAAAAAAATAAAAATCCTTAACAGACTAGGATAGTCCTACATAGATCTTTTAGTTGCATGTTAGGTCGACGATCACTAAAACCCGACTTGCAACCATTAGATGAAGAATTAGAAAAGACTCTTAGGACTATCTGAGTTAGAAACATGACTGCACCTGGTGAGGCTAATCCTCCACGCTCATTGAGAGAATATTTCACTCCATCCTCGTATACTTACTCTCCATGCATTCAAGCACCTCCAATAGAAGCTACCCAATATGAGATTAAGTCTAGCATTATTCAAATATTTCCATCATTCTATGGACTTAGTAACGAGGACCCATACAAACACTTGGATGAATTTTTTGAAATTTATTCCACAGTAAAAATTCAAAACTTCTCCGATGATGCCCTTAGGTTGAAACTGTTCCCTTTCTCACTTAAGGACAAAGCCAAGCATTGGTTAAACTCCTTAGACTCTATAACCATTTCAACTTGGGATCATCTTAAGAGAGAATTTCTCAAGAAATACTTTCCAATTGGAAAAATAAATCAAATTAGAAAAGCTATCTCTAGTTTTTCCCAATTGGAGGGTAAACTTTTTTATGAGACATGGGAAAGGTTAAGGGACCTCATTCGTAAATGTCCACACTATGCTGTCCCTAAATGGCAACTTTGTCAGTATTTTTATGATGGTCTATCAGAGAAACACCGATAAATAATTGATGCATCATGTGGTGGGACATTCATGCTAAAGAGTGAGGATGAAGCCTGGCAGCTTTTTGAAACACTTAGTGAGAATTTTCTACATCATATGTCTGCCACTTCTAGAGAACAACCCATGCTTCAACAAAAAAGAAGTGGAATTTATCAGATTGGAAACGTCATGGATATCCATAGTAAGGTAGATGAACTATCCCAAAAATTAGACCGTCTTCTAAATACTGGACAATCCCTGATTCCACCTAACCCAATCCAAGAAATTTGTGCATTATGTGCAAGTCCGAACCATTTTGTTAGTGAATGCCCAGCCGCACCTCAATTTTCTGAGTTTGTGCACGAGCAGTTTCAGTAAGCTCAAGTCCAACAAGCTCGCAGACCAGGAAACGATCCATATTCGAACACTTATAACCCCGTTGGAGAAATCATCTAAATTTTTTCTGGAGACCACAACCAGTGGTTGGCCCTGCCGCACCTCGACCTCAATATCAGGACCCAACATATAGGCATGGACCATATCATCAATTTCAAAATGTTCCTCAACCGTCTACTACTGGTCACAGCTCAGCTTTTGAGGAAAAAGTTCTGAAAGCACTAGAACGATTAGAAGTCAACACTCAGACCCTTAACTCCCACACACAATCCATTGCTAAGCTAGAGACCCAAATAGGGCAACTAGCGACTGCATTCCGTAGGAGGGAAGGAGAAAAATTACCTAGCCAACCTGAGAGAAACCCAAGAGGACAATTTGTGATTGAGAGCTCTAATACCCCAGAAGCTTTTTCTAAACATGCCAAATCAATCATGACTCTGAGAAGTGGGAAGGTCATTGAACACACTGGTAAAACCAATGAGACCGACCCTAAACCTCTAACCGAAGCCAAATCACCCAAGAACAAGGAGGACCTTAAAATAGAGAATGAACCAACTGCATTGGAATCATCTTACTTGCCTAAAGCCCCATTTTCGGATGTCCTAAAAGCTCCTATTCTTGTAGATAAGAAGGGAGGAAAACTCGATGAGATGTTGGAATTATTTAAGCAAGTCCAAATTAATCTTCCCCTTCTAGATGCAATCAAACAGGTCCCTGCTTATGCCAAATTTTTGAAGGATTTGTGTACCCAAAAACGTAAATCTAGATCACAAATCCCAAAGAAAGTATGTCTCACTGAACAGGCTAGTTCTGTCTTCCAGCATGCCACTCCTCCAAAGCTTAAGGACCCAGGAGCCCCCATCATTTGTTGTGTTATAGGAGATTATCACATTGAAAAAGCTCTTCTGGACTTAGGGGCAAGTGTGAATCTTTTACCTAGTTCAGTGTATGAACTTTTTGGATTCGAAGAATTGAAACCCACATCAGTCACACTGTAGTTAGCTGACAGATCAATTAAGGAACCACGTGGAATGCTTGAGGATGTCTTGGTCAAGGTAAATGAGTTTTACTTTCCAGTTGATTTTCTGGTTCTCGACATGGAACTAAGTGACAACCCAAGATAAATTCTCATTATCTTAGGACGACCCTTTCTAGCTACAGCAAATGCATGCATTAATTGTAGGACAAGAGTTATGGACGTATCATTTGGGAATAAGAAACTGAGACTGAATGTGTTTGGTACTTCCCAAGGACCATCAATGGATAGTTGCTTCGAAGTAGATACACTAGAAGATATTATAGAAGATGCAACACCCATAATTCTAGCACTAGACCTCTTAGATACTTGCTTGGCTCACTTTGTAGTGTATGACTTTGAGAGATATATGAAAGAAGTGAACACCTTGTTGGATATACCACACGATAAAACCACTCCTCCATGGACAATCAAGTATGAGCCATTGCCCACCTTTTGTTGATTTTATTGCATATGACGTCTGGCTGAAGACGTTAAACTTAGCACTTTTTAGGAGACAACCCAAATTTTTTTTATTTTGTTTTAACTGATATTCATTTTTTTTAAGAATAAAGGACCGCTCTGTATGGAAGAGTCTGTCAATAAACTTGACGTCTGGCTGAAGACGTAAAACTTAGTGCTTGTTGGGAGGCAACCCAACGATTTCATATTTTTTTTTTACTTTACTGTAGCTACAGGAATTTAGAACAAGAGCCTATTAATCAATGAAGCTATCTTCAACTTCTGAAGCAAAATTATTTCAGGTGCACTCTCTCCTTTTTATTTTCTTTGCTTTCCTACTCCATTGAGGACAATGTAGATTAAGTTAGGGGGGAAGAAAATTAATCAAATCCTCGAGTATGGTCAGAAATAATTAGTTTTGTGTATCCAAATTTTATTTTGATTAAGAGTCAATTAGGCATCCTAATCAATGAATAATTAATGATCAAGAGAATTTTAGAGATACTAAGGAATAAATTATTAAGAAAACCCAATGAATGGTAGGGTTTGGACTAGACCAAATTTTAGGAGTGATTCTACAACCCTCTTCTTACTGATCTCAATAAAAAATCTACTTCATGAGAGATTGGGTGGAAAGATCGAGGTATGCAAAGAAATTCTCCTTAAAATATATTTTTTATTTAAAAAAAAAAAAAACATTGGTTTCCTACTGAGTAACCGGGCCCCTTCGCCTAAGTAAGTGTTGTGGTTCACGTAAAAAGCTGGGCAATGTTAAAAAAATAGTGGATAATAAGGGAACTAAATTGCAAGAAGATAATAAACCCCTCTCACATTAAGTTAGAGGATTTAAAGAGTAAAGTGGGGAGTTGGTGAAAGAAAAGCTCTTGAAATTTTTTTAGTTAATACTCAGCCACTAATTGGGTCAAATTGATAATCCAATGAAGTATCTCTTTAATGGTCTGATCAGATATCATCTACCTTTTGGGATGCCTAATCTAACTTTTTATTCAAGATCGAGTCGGTACACAATGCTGATATATCTATTTTACTCGAGGATGAGCAAAATTCAAGTTGGGGGGTGTGATAAACACTTAATTTAAGTCATTTAAAGTAAAAAATTATAGTTAATTTATTTTATTTATTAAGAATTTGATGATATTTTACAGGAAAGGTGATTGCCGATACAAAGAGTCCAATTCATAGATCAAAAAGATTCAAGTTTGAAGAAAATTAGACTTAAAATAAAATTAAAATAAAAGAAGGATACTACGGTATTATAGAAAATGAAGATACTATGCAAAGAATCCAAAAAAGATATAGGCGTCATTTTAAAGAAACAAAAGTTTTTTTTTGGTAATCAAAAAGAAAAGGCAGCGTGAGCGACAGCACCGGCACAGGCGAGCGTGGCATCGCGGGCGCAAGAGAGCGTGCGCGGGCGCGGGCGAGCGGCAGTGCGAGCGAGCGTGAGTGGCAGCGCGGGCGAGCGATAGCACGGGCGAGCGGGCACGGGCGCGGGCGAGGCAGCGGCCGTGCGGGGTTCGTGGGGACAGACGAACAGATGGACCTAAAAATAAAAGGAAAAAAATATATATTTGAAAATACTTCAAAGAAAGAATTTGTATTTTCTTTATCTGCTTGTTATCTTTCCATCTCATCCATCCATCTTTTAGTCCTTAGTATTTTCTTTAGTCCCACATCGAAAAATCATGTAAAACTCCTCCCTCCTAACACCTATAAAAAGGTTTTTATACTCCCATTGGAGGGAGAGCCCAGAAATTCTTCTAGAGCCTTGCATAAAAAAATAGAAAGGGACTACTTCATGAGCTGCTAGGCTAGCAGTCTCGGGAGTGGAGAAAGAAGAGCGGGTTTAAATAGACCTCGGGATCTGGCATTATAATGATTGCAGATCTTTCCAGGCCGACCCATGTTCGCCACGTGTCCCACTCGCCGCAGCAGGCGGCTAAAAGCTGCTGACAGCTGGCAGGGCCATTATTGTGCCATACCTAGAGCAACGCTCCAACGGGAGTTCCGAAAAGTCTCTTCGGATCGCCCCGATTTGAAAAGACTCCAGTATGCGCGCATTAAGTGCCTGGATATCTGAGGGCGATCGTGCACAGGATTCAAGGGAGCAACTTTAGCTGTAAAAATTTCTCTATACCTTCATTCGAAACTCGAACTCGGAAGTAGGGGGACTGGTGTTGGGTATAAAATACCCCCCAGCCGAAGTTCGTATCAGGAGTGACCCTCCCGGGACTCTACCGACGTCCGACCTTGGGCGACGTCTTTTCGAACCTCTCCGGCAGTCGAGCTTCCGCAATGTTCCCAAGTTCTGTCGACGGATAAACTCCCACAGCTTCTTCCATGAGAGTCGATCGGGTTCCCCGACGGACGAACTCCTGCCGCATCTCCTGGGCTTCTCCAGCGATAAGCTTCTTCGATCGTCTATTAGGCTGCTCCAAGTGCTCTCTGGATTCTACTATCGGCCGACCTCCTACAAGGGTCAACCGTTCCCCGAACTTCTTCTAGATCTTTTCCAACTGGATTCGGTCAACTCCAATCCGAATTTCTTCCAGAACTTCGTCAGTACGTCAGTGGCCGAACTTTTCTAACAGCAGATCTCCATGATGGAGGGACTCCATCCAAGTTTCTACGACGGTCGACCACCTTCTGGATTTCATCCGTGCTCCTACGGGAGCCGGACTTCTTCCCCGAACTCCTACTGCAGGTGGATTCCATCCGTGCTCCTACGGGAGCCAGACTTCTTCCCCGAACTCCTACTGTAGGTGGATTTCGTCCGTGCTCCTACAGGAGCCGGACTTCTTCTCCGAACTCCTACTGCAGGTAGACTTCGTCCGAGCTCCTACAAAAACCGGACTTCAGCCCTGAGCTCCCATTGCAGGCGATCTACTCCGAGCCCCCACCACAAGCAATCTACTCCGAGCTTCTACTGCAGGCGATCTACTCTGAGCCCCCGCCACAAGTGATCCACTCCGAGCTTCTACTGCAAGCGATCTACTCTGAGCTACCACTACAAGCGGTCTACTTCGAATTTCTACTACGAGCGGTCCACGTCGGATTTCTACTGTAAGCCTCCACCTAAGCTTCTATTATGAATGAATTCCTTCCGAACCTCTATTGCAGACAGGCTTCAGCCGAGCTTCCTCAACAAATGATCCCCATCCAGACTTCTATAGGAACCAGACTCCGATCGAACTTCTGTAGCGGACAGATTTGGATGAACTCCTACGACGCACGAGCAGCTGAACCCCTCCAGTGGGTGAACCTCTCCAGCACCATCCGACATCCGCTGTCGGTCGACCTTCTATCAAATTCTGCGTGAAATCAAACTTCATCCACAGAAAGCCCCTGATCGAGCTTCTACAACGGATGACCTTCGCCTGCGGTGCTAGCGCCCGAGGCACCCAACGTAGAAAGCTCGCCAGCAACATCCGAGCTCCTCTCAGATGGAGAGCTGTCCCTCTCCACCAAACACCCCAATCGAGCTTCGACCGACAGGCCTAGACTCCCTGGCAGGCTACAGTAATGGTCGCGACTCTGCTCCACTTTCTATGATGGATCCCACACGGCTCCATCATGCTCTGGCAAGTCACGACAACGAACATCACTCTGCTCTCCACAATAGGCTCCACGTGGCAGGCCACGGCGATGGCCACAACGCCACTCCACTACTCTCCATAACAAACTCCTCATGGCCTCGAACGGCCCACCACCAGGCGGTTACAGACGTCGCTGTCAATCTATTGCGCCCTCCGCCTATAAAAAGGGGACCCCCAGATATGTTATTCTCCAAGCACTAATCTCTATCTCAAAACTCTGCTAAAATTTTTGTTCGAGCACTCCATTCTTGTTGAGGCAGAGAACTGACTTGAGCGTCGGAGGGTCTTGCCGAAGCACCCACAACTCCGGTTTAGACTTTCTTGCAGGTCCCGGCGGCGACCGCGACTCCCTCGACTCCAGCTTCTCCGACGTCGGTGGATTTTTGCACCAACAAACTTGATTCAATCAAGCCCGAACCAAATCTAATTAAATCATATTCAATTAGACTTAATCTCAGCCCATTGGCTTAATAAAATTAAGCCAATTAGCAATTGAATTGCTAATCGATCCTCCTGCAACACTTGCACTAGGTTAAATGTCAATCATATTGATCGTTTAACCCTAAAATGATTCTTAATCATTGATCAACCATCCGATGGCTTGTGAACTCTAATGTGTGTGACCTCATAGGTCCAAACCTAAGTCGGTAGCATAAAAATAAATTCTTATACCAATTGAAGTAACCATCTAGCAATGGTACCTGATGGCCGGATAGGTCAAATGTGTAGAACAACATCCATAGAACCCATGCGGATATAGTTTCCACATAATTCATCCCCTTGACCAAAATGCTCATAGGACACCTCAGAGTTCAACTGTTAACTCTGATCAGGTTGTCCACATTATTTTTTAAAATATCAAATCATCTGCTGGATTATCCTGACTAAGGTTTTGCTAAATTGAAATACTGCGACTCATTCTTCTCCAACTCTTGGAGTGGTCAATCCCAACTTGATCACACTTCGACTTTGCAAGTACTTGACTGTGCCTAGAAGCCTTCTGTCACTGAATTAAAAATTTAGTTACTCCAGTATCAAAGCATAGTGAGTTGCTTGCAAGTCATTGAGGCGATCTCAGGTCTAAGGGACACTTATACCTATATCTCATTAGAGATATTCTCGACAGCAGAATGCTCTGGAGTTGGTCGCGTTCAATGATGATGTCGCTTACATCTCACCTATATGCCATATCAGTGTCTCCACACTCTTTGGTTAGGAGAACAACCAACCCATATGGCCTACAGTGATCGACGCTCGATAGAAGCTATCGTCCTTATTAACAACCTATCATTTGATCGTGAACAGTTTTAAGGACTAGTCGATAAATCTTCTCTTTATCGAACCTAAATAGTCTTAAGGACTTCATCACAACAATGGAGTTCATTAGAAGATGAAAACTTGTGATGAAAATATCAAAAATATATTTTATTTATTAACAAATCAATTACAATACAAAGTTGCTCATGTTGGAGCACGATCTCGACTCCTCCCACAGACCTTGGGTGCAGCAAAACCAGCAACGAACAAATCTGGAGACTTCTGGACTCGATCAAAGGCCCTTGATGAAATCAGCCTGGTTGCTGTCTTCTTCGTCAACCTTTCATTTCAGATGAAGAATGCCTCTGAAATCACCTCTAAAAAATTCAAGATCTGGTACCCAACCAGATCAGGCCTTGCAGATCTGTCCTGCTATAGCCTTTCTTATAGATTTGTTGATGGAGATCTCACCCACGCCTCAAACGACATCAGATCAACTCCAGATCTGAGAGGAACTTGTATCAACCTCTTCTCAAAAAATTTCAGGTCCTGGACCTGATGCTTGGGTGGCTACAAGAGAGGAGGGGAGCAATCTGGTTGGTGGCTGCAAAGGGGAAGGGGCTAGCACCTCCTTGCTTTTCATTCCTTTTTAGGACCTGACGGCAAGAAATCCTAGGGTTTCTTGCTTCTGGGGTGTGGAGAATTGCTGGAGAGAGAGGGAGAAGACAGAGAGAGACTTAGGAGAAAGAGTCATCTATTTCTTGGCTTAATCAAACCTATACAAGTACATGTATATATAAACACTGGGTCAAGTGACCCAAACCCAAAACTCCCTTGACCAACTCTATGGGAGATTAGGTTAACCCAAGCCCATGTACACCCATGACTCGACCTAATCTCACCTATCCTGGGCCCAGACATAGCCCATAAAGAGTTGGTCCCTTGAGGCCCACATAACTTAGACCTCAAGAACCCGAAAGGCCCACAACCTTTCAACCTAGGGCCCAACTAGCCCTAGAGCCTCCATGAAGCCCTCATGAATGATGGACCTTGGCCTTAGCCTTGGTCCCCTGGGCCTTGGGCACACCACCTGGATCATAACAATCTCCACCTTGGTGTCCCAAGGCCTCAACCAGCTCCACTCTGTCCTTGCAACTGTAGACCATTTGCAGCCAATGGGCCTCTTCCCCTGTGGCAACTGCACCAATCGCCATGTCTGGTTCTGATGGAGAGACTGCATCTCCTCGGACATCGACTAAACCCATCGCTCTCTATCCTGGCTCTCAATAGCCTCCTGATATGTATATGGGTCTCTATTCGCTGTCACCAGGGCATATGACAGCATCTCCTCGAAGCCATATCAGTCCGATTGCTTGATGGTCCTCTTGGGCTTGTGTAGGGCAACACCGATATCAGTTCTTGGTCCAGCTCACTCCTACTGGACCTCTCCACCTCGATCATCCATCCAAATCCTCTCCACCTGTGGAGACACCTTAGGTAGGTGCTCCACCTGAATGTCATGTCCTCCAGTAGTACCTGCAAGAGGCAAAATCAAAGAGGTAAGCTGTCCAGCAACGCCCTACTGGACCTCCTCCTTCTCCTGCTGCTCCTCCATGCCTGCTCGCCTCCATAGGATTGACTCCTCATCAAAAGTCACATCCTGACTAATGATGACCTTCTTTTCCAAGGGATCCCACAGCCTGTATCCCTTGACTCCTCGCGGATAGCCTAGAAACACCATCTTACGTGATCTGGCATCTAGCTTGCTCCGCTCACCAGCTTAAATGTGCACATAGGCCGTGCACCTAAATACCCGTAGATGGCCCAGCCCAACTATCCTCCCAGACCACACCTCCTCTGGAAGCCTGCCATCCAACCTGATGTGTGGTGATCAATTGACCAAGTAACCTGCTGCGTCAACTGTGTCAACCTAGAACTCTTTTGGAAGTCCTGCCTGCAGCCTCATGCATCGTGGCTTTTTCAGAAGTGTTCTGTTCATCCTCTCGACCACCCCATTCTGCTGTGGAGTCCCCTTAACTGAGAAGTATCTCCTGATCCCACACTCCTCACAGTAGTCCTGGAACTCTCTACTGGTGTACTCCCCGCCATTGTCGACCTCAGACACTTCACGCTCCTCTCCTGCTCCTTCTCCACCTCAGCTCTCCAGATCTTGAACTTGGTGAAGACCTCTGACTTCTCTCTCATGAAGTAAATCCAGAGTTTCCTTGAGAAATCATCAATCAGGGTCATGAAGTATCTAGGCCCATTCCTAGCTAAAACTGGGGCTGGTCCCCACATATCCGTGTGTACTAACTCCAGAGGGGCTACACTGCAGGCTGTACTGATGTTGAACTGAACTCTCCTCTGCTTTCCCATCTGGCAAGGCTCACAGATCTCCCCTGTAGCACCATCCTCCAGATCAGAGATGAGTCCTCTCCTGCTCAACTCCCTCAGCCCCCTGTCACCCATGTGGCCTAGGCGGTAGTGCCACATCCTGTAAGCCCCCTGCTGGTCCTGTGCTACAGTTGCTGCATCAGACTCTCCGATCACCACAGATCCCTCCATGCAATAGAGATTATTGTCCAACCTCCTGCCTCTCATCACCACCATAGCTCCATTGGCGATGTTCAGTACTCCGCTTCTAGCCCTACTGCTGAAGCTGTATCCATTGCGCTCCAAGTAGCCTAGTGACACCAGATTCTTTTCCAGCTCTGGGATGTGCTTTACATTTGTCAATGTCCTCACAATCCCATCAAACATCCTCACCCTGACTGTCCCTATCCCAGCCACCTCGCAAGGATGATTGTCGCCTAGAGTCACTGATCCCTCATCTGTCTTGGTGTATGTCGCAAACCAAGACCTGTGTGGTGTGTAGTGATGTGAGCACGCAGAGTCTAGTATCCACTCCTCTGTGTAATGCCTGTGACCATCTGATACCACAAGTAGATCATCCTCCACCTGTGGCCCAGCCACTGCACTCACTGATTCTGAGCCACTTCTTTCTCCCTTCTTGCTCTTTCATAGTGGACATTCTCGCTTGAAGTGCTCGAACTCGTTGCACTTGAAGCATTTCATCTCTTTCTTTCCCTTCCTAGACTTGGACCGCCCCCTGAACTTGCTTCTGCCTCTGCCTCTACCTGTCCTCTCCTCTACTGCCAAACCCTCTTGGGGAGCTCGATCTCTGGTCAACTTTTCCCTCTGCTCATTAGACCTTAGCACCGAGACTATGTTCTCATATTCCAGAGTCTCCTTGTCGTAGAGCAGTGTAGTCACCAAAGAGTCATATGATCCTGATAGTGAACACAAAAGTAACAGGGACTTGTCCTCCTCATCCAGCTTCACCCCGATATTCATCAACTCCGTGCACAACTGGTCGAACCTCTGAATGTGGCCAATCACATCAGATCCCTCCTGCATCGAAGACTGTACAACCTCTTCTTCAGCATCAGGTTGTTGCACATATTCTTCCCCATATACATGGTGTGCAACTTCGACCAAAGGCCCTTCGGGGTCTTTTCTTCCAGCACCGAATACAACGCCGCATCCGCCAAACATCCTCTGATCACCGAGCATGCTTTCTTCTCCAAGATGTCCACTGTCTATCTGTCATTCCCTCAGGCTTCTCATCCAAAGCCTGATCCAGATCTGCTTGCACCAGAAGATCCTCCACCCAGATTTTTACATGGAAAAATTCCCCTTGCCATCTAACTTCTCAAAATCGACCTTCATATTGCTGCCCATGACTGGATCCAAGCCAAACAAGCAATATAAAATCAAGAAGTGTAGAATATACCTTGATGGTACCTTGCTGAAAATTTTCAGCACTTGGGATCTTCAACTTCTCATGCTTGAAACAGCTTCCTCACCATCGTAGCTCTGATACCAACTATTGGAGCACGATCCCGACTCCTCCCATGGATCTTGGGTGCAGTGGAACCAGCAATGAACAAATCTGGAGACTTCTGGACTCGATCAAAGGCCCTTGACAAATCAGCCTGGTTGCTGTCTTTTTCATCAGCCTTTCGTTCCAGATGAAGAACACCTCTGAAATCACCTCTAAAAAATCCAAGATCTGGTATCCAACCAGATCAGGCCTTGCAGATCTATCCTGCTATAGCCTTTCTTGTAGATCTATTGATGGAGATCTCACCCGCACCTCAAACGACCTCAGATCAACTCCAAATTTGAGAGGAACTTGTATCAACCTCTTCTTAAGGGTTTCCAGGTCCTGGACCTGATGCTTGGGTGGCTGCAAGAGAGGAGGGGAGCAATCTGGTTGGCGGCTGCAAAGGGAAAGGGGCTAGTGCCTCCTTGCTTTTCTTTCCTTTTTAGGACCTGGCAGCAAGAAACCCTAGGGTTTCTTGCTCCTGGGGCATGGAGAATTGCTGGAGAGAGAGGAAGAAGAGAGAGAGAGACTTGGGAGAAAGAGTCATCTATTTCTTTGGCTTAATCAAACTTATATAAGTACATGTATATATAAACACCGGGTCAAGTGACCCAAACTCAAAACTCCCTTGACCAACTCTATGGGAGATTAGGTTAACCCAAACCCATGTACACCCATGACTCGACCTAATCTCACCTATCCTAGGCCCAGACCTGGCCCATAAAGAGTTGGTCCCTTGAGGCCCACATAACTTAGACCTCAAGAACCCAAAAGGCCCACAGCCTTTCAACCTAGGGCCCAACTAGCCCTAGAGCCTCCATGAAGCCCTCATGAATGATGGACCTTGGCCTTAGCCTTGGTCCCCTGGGCCTTGGGCACACCACCTGAATCATAACAGCTCAACTGTCAACAGCTTGACAATTGACTTTTGGGATATATTTTCCAACAACTCCCACTTGTCCTAAAGCCACTCGGCACAGTATCTAATACCCATCTTCGATTTGTAGTTGTCGAACTCCTTTATTGTCAGGGTTTTAGTGAAGGGGTCAGCCAGGTTCTCCATTCTGTTGATCTTTTGAAGGTCGACATCACCTCGATCCATGATTTTTTGGACCAGATAGAAATGACACAAAATATGCTTTGTCTGCTGGTGTGCTTTGGTTCCTTCACCTGAGCTATGGCACTAGTGCTGTCATAGTAGAGCAGGATTGGACCATCGAGTGAGGGTGCTACTCCGAGCTCGGTGATGAATTTTCTCAGCCACACAGCTTTCTTCGCGGCATCCGATGCTGCGATGTACTCCATCTCACAAATAGAGTCTGTCACAGTATACTACTTGAAACTCTTCCAGCAGATAGCTCCACCATTCAGAGTAAAGATATAACCCGACACACTTCTGCTGTCATCATGGTCAGATTGAAAGCTGAATTCTATGAACCCCACAAGTTTCAGATCTGACTCGCCATAAACCAACATTGGTCCTTAGTATTTCTCAAATACTTAAGGATGGCTTTAACCACTTTCTAGTGGTTTTCACCAGGATCCAATTGGTATCTACTCAATACTCCTAGTGAGTATGCCACATTTGGCCTTGTACATGTTATGGCGTACATGATAGATCTCATGATCGAAGTATATGGGACTCTACTCATACGCTCTCTCTCTTCAGGAGTTGTCGGACAATCTTTCTTAGAGAGAGAAATTCCATGATCTATCGGTAGATAGTCCTTCTTGGAATTCTCCATGTTGAACCTCTTCAGCACAGTGTCTATGTACGTGGACTGGATAATCCAAGCATCCTTTTAGATCTATCCCTATAGATCATCATCCCTAGGATGTAGGATGCTTCACCCAAGTCCTTCATGGAAAACTGCGATGACAACCAAACTTTTATTCCCTGTAGTGCGGGGATGTCATTCTCGATTAAGAGAATGTCATCCACGTACAAGATAAAGAATACCACAACTGGACCATTTGCTTATTTATAGATGCAGAGCTCTATTATGATCTAGGTGGTGTGCCCAAGGCCCAGGGGACCAAGGCTAAGGCCAAGGTCCATCATTCATGAGGGCTTCATGGAGGCTCTAGGGCTAGTTGGGCCCTAGGTTGAAAGGCTGTGGGCCTTTCGGGTTCTTGAGGTCTAGGTTATGTGGGCCTCAAGGGACCAACTCTTTATGGACCAGGTCTGGACCCAGGATAGGTGAGATTAGGTCGAGTCATGGGTGTACATGGGCTTGGGTTAACCTAATCTCCCATAGAGTTGGTCAAGAGAGTTTTGGGTTTGGGTCACTTGACCCGGTGTTTATATATACATGTACTGTGTATAGGTTTGATTAAGCCAAGGAATACACAACTCTTTCTCTCAAGTCTCTCTCTCTCTTCTCCCTCTCTCTCCAGCCATTCTCCATGCCCTAGGAGCAAGAAACCCTAGGGTTTCTTGCAGCCAGTCCATAAAGGAAAGAGAAGAAGGGGAGGCGCTAGCCCCTTCCCCCTTGCAGCCGCCTACCAGATCTGCTCTCTCCCTCTTGTAGGCACCCAAACTCTAGGTTCAAGACCTGAAATCTCTTGAGAAGAGGTTGGTACAAGTCTCTCTCAGATCTGGAGTTGATCTGAGGTCGTTTGAGGCACAGGTGAGATCTCCATCAACAGATCTACAAGAAAGGCTGCAGCAGGACAGATCTGCGAGGTCTGTCTCCATCTATCTTCTTCTCCATTTAGAATACCCCGATTCGAGATCTACAAATTGAAAGACCTCAGTCCAGGTCTGATCTGGTTGGGTACTAGATCTTGGATTTTTTTAGAGGTGGTTTCAAAGGCGTTCTTCATCTGGAACAAAAGGCTGACGAAGAAGACAACAACCAGGTTGATTTCGTCAAGGGCCTTGGATCGTGTCCAGAAGTCTCCAGATCTATTCATTGCTGGTTTTGCTACACCCAAAGTCTGTGGGAGGAGCTGGGATCATGCTCCAATAGTTGGTATCAGAGCCACGGTGGTGAGGAAGCGGTTCCAAGTATGAGAAGTTGAAGATCCCAAGTGCTGAAAATTTTCAGCAAGGTACCATCAAGGTATATTCTACACTTCTTGATTTTATATTGCTTGTTTGGCTTGGAAACAGTCATGGACAGCAATATGAAGGTCGAGTTCGAGAAGTTTGATAGCAAGGGGAGTACACCAGTAGAGAGTTCCAGGATTACTGTGAGGAGTGTGGGATCAGGAGACACTTCTCAGTTAAGGGGACTTCATAGTAGAATGGGGTGGCCGAGAGGATGAACAGAACACTCTTGAAAAAGGCACGATACATGAGGCTACAGGCAGGGCTTCCAAAAGAGTTCTGGGTTGACACAGTAGATGCAGCGGGTTATTTGATCAATCGATCACCTCACATCATGTTGGATGGCAGGCTTCCAGAGGAGGTGTAGTCTGGGAGGACAGTTGGGCTGGGCCATCTATGGATATTTGGGTGTACGGCCTATGTGCACATTGGAGCTAGTGAGCGGAGCAAGCAAGACGCCAGATCACGCAAGATGGTGTTTCTAGGCTATCCGCGAGGAGTCAAGGGATACAGGCTGTGGGATCCCTTGGAAAAGAAGGTCATCATTAGTTAGGATGTGACTTTTGATGAGAAATCAGTCCTACGGAGGCGAGCAGGCATGGAGGAGCAGTAGGAGGTCCAGCAGGGCGCTGCTGGACAGCTTACCTCTTTGATTTTATCTCTTGCAGGTACTACTAGAAGATATGACATTCAGGTGGAGCACCTACCTAAGGTGTCTCCACAGGTGGAGAGTACTCGAACGGATGATCGAGGTGGAGAGGTCCAGCAGGAGAGAGCTGGATCAAAGACTGATATCGGTGTTGCCCTACAGAAGCCCAAGAGGACCATCAGGCAACTGGACCAATATGGCTTCGAGGAGACGCTGTCATATATCTTGGTAACAGCGAATGGAGACCCATATATGTATCAGGAGGCTATTGAGAGCCAGGATAGGGAGCGGTGGGTCCAGGCGATGTTCGAGGAGATGCAGTCTCTCCACCAGAATCAGACGTGGCGATTGGTGCAGTTGCCACAGGGGAAGAGGCCCATTGGCTGCAAATGGGTCTACAGCTGCAAGGACAGAATGGAGCTGGTTGAGGCCTTGGGACACCAAGGTGGAGATTGTTATGATCCAGGTGGTGTGCCCAAGGCCCAGGGGACCAAGGCTAAGGCCAAGGTCCATCATTCATGAGGGCTTCATGGAGGCTCTAGGGCTAGTTGGGCCCTAGGTTGAAAGACTGTGGGCCTTTCGGGTTCTTGAGGTCTAGGTTATGTGGCCCTCAATGGACCAACTCTTTATGGACCAGGTCTGGGCCCAGGATAGATAAGATTAGGTCGAGTCATGGGTGTACATGGGCTTGGGTTAACCTAATCTCCCATAGAGTTGGTCAAGGGAGTTTTGGGTTTGGGTCACTTGACCCGGTGTTTATATATACATGTACTGTGTATAGGTTTGATTAAGCCAAGGAATACACAACTCTTTCTCCCAAGTCTCTCTCTCTCTTCTCCCTCTCTCTCCAGCCATTCTCCATGCCCTAGAAGCAAGAAACCCTAGGATTTCTTGCCGCTAGTCCATGAAGGAAAGAGAAGAAGGGGAGGCGCTAGCCCCTTCCCCCTTGCAGCCGCCTACCAGATCTGCTCTCCCCCTCTTGCAGGCACCCAAACTCTAGGTCCAAGACCTAGAATCTCTTGAGAATAGGTTGGTACAAGTCTCTATCAAATTTGGAATTGATCTGAGGTCATTTGAGGTGCGGGTGAGATCTCCATTAACAGATCTACAAGAAAGGCTGCAGCAGGACAGATCTGCGAGGTCTGTCTCCATCTATCTTCTTCCCCATCTAGAACACCCCAATTTGAGATCTACGAATTGGAGGACCTCGGTCCAGGTCTGATCTGATTGGGTACCAGATCTTGAATTTTTTTAGAGGTGGTTTCAAAGGCGTTCTTCATCTGAAACAAAAGGCTGACGAAGAAGACAGCAACCAAGCTGATTTCGTCAAGGGCCTTGGATCGGTCCAAAAGTCTCCAGATCTATTCGTTGCTGGTTCTGCTGCATCCAAAGTCCATGGGAGGAGCTGGGATCGTGCTCCAACAAGCTCTTTTCCATTTTTAATAAAGCCATACGTTTTGATCACCTCATTAAAATGCATGTTCCAACTCCGAGAAGCTTGCTTCAATCCATAAATGGATCTCTGAAGCTTGCACACCTTGGACTCATCTGTGGATGTAAACTTCTCAGGTTGTATCATATACACCTCTTCGATCAGCTCTCTATTCAAGAAAGCTGTCTTTACATCCATCTGCCAGATCTCATAATCCAGATGGATAGCTATTGCAAGCATTATCCGAATGGATTTGAGTATTGCCACAGGGGAGAATGTCTCGTCATAGTCAATACCATAATGTTGATGATACCCCTTGGTAACCAGACAGGCTTTATAGGTGTCCACCTTTTCGTCTACGCCCCTCTTCCTTTTGAAGACCCATTTACACCCAATGGGTTTAACCCCTTCAGGTGGGTCAACCAATGTCCATACATTGTTGACCTTCATGGACTCCATTTCAGATTTCATGGCTTCAAGCATTTCTCAGAATCAGGACTCTGCATTGCATCCATATAGGTGATTAGATCCTCATCATTCTCATCGAGTTCAATGGGATCACCATCCCGGACCAAAAAATCATAGTATCTGTCTGACTGATGTGGTACTCTATCGGATCGCCATAATGGTGCAAGTACATTGGGCTCTGAATCTGATCTAATCAAATCCGACTCAGGTTTAGCTATTGGTGTCAGTCCTTCTAGCCGTTGAACTTCATCAAGTTCAGCCTTAGAGGCAATGGTTTTTCACCAAGGAACTTCTTTTCTAAAAAGGTTGCCTTAAAGCTGACGAACACCTTTTGTTCATCAACATGGTAGAAAAAATATCCTTTGGTCTCTTGGTACCTTATGAATGTGCATTTGTTAGACCTAGGTCCAAGTTTATCTGTAACTAACCGTTTGACAAGCTGGCAAAACCCATCATGGATCGTATCATGTCTAACAAAGTTCGATTTCTCCTTTCAGACACACCATTATGCTGTGGTGTTCTTGGAAGAGGCCATTGGGAGAGAATC
This sequence comes from Elaeis guineensis, assembly GCF_000442705.2. NCBI lineage: Eukaryota > Viridiplantae > Streptophyta > Magnoliopsida > Arecales > Arecaceae > Elaeis > Elaeis guineensis. Next base: position 63,246,024 of record NC_026003.2, read on the forward strand.
CCATTCTCTCCTAGATATGTGAGAAACTCACCAGAAAGGTATTCTCCTCCTCGATCAGATTGAAGAGTTTTAATACTCTTCCCAGTTTATTTTTCTACTTCACTTCAAAATTATTTGAACATTTCAAATGAATCCGACTTATGTTTCATCAGATAGACATATCTATATCTGGATAGATCATCTGTGAAAGTGATGAAGTAGAAATATCCACCTCTAGCACTTGTGCTCATGGGCCCACATACATCAGTATGTACTAGGCCCAAGAGCTTAGTAGCTCTCTCACTTTTTTCAGTAAAAGTGACTTGATCATTTTACCCAGAAGACAGGACTCACAGGTTCGAAGTGATTCACAATCACTGACTTCGAGGATTCCCTCTTGAGTCAATCTGTTTATCTTGTTCTTATTTATATGACCTAGCCTACAGTGCCATAAGTAGATATCTGATACACTATCTAATCCAGGGTGCTTGCCAATAGAATAGACTACGTTAACAGGTTGTGATAACATATATACACTATTGTTCAAATATCTATAAAAAATAGTAACACCATTCATAATGATTTTATAAATTTATTTCTTTATTAAAATTTCATAATCATTTTTGGCCAGAAGGCCTACAGAAATAGCATTTAAAAAAAACTGAAACAGAAATGACAATCATTGAGAACAACGGTATGGGACTCAAATACAAGTTTCAAGATTTCTAATGCTAGAACTGGAACTGCTCTTCCATCTCTAATATTCAGGAACCTCTCACCTTGCTCGAATCTCCTACTGACCTGCAACCCCTACAACAAATTGCAAATATGGTAAGGGCTACCAGTATCTAATACCCAGTCAGTTATATCACAAATAGAGAAATTGCAAGGAGTTATCACAAAAATATCTTGCCCAGCAATAGCTTGCTTCTTTCTCAGCCTAATCTGATCCAAGGAGGCAATGTACTGAGGATAGTTCCTCTTCTAGTGCCTCCGTTTCTTGCAAAAGAAGCATTCAGCTTGACTCTTATCAGGCTTGATCTTTCTGGTCTGGCCCTGTACAGATGTCCCAACCTGAACTTGCACCTTCTTCACTTTCTTCTTCTTGTTCTTCTTTCCTTTCTCAAAGGGTCGAGAACCAGAAGACGAACCTCTCACAAATTTCACCGACTCTTTGTGGAGTTGGTGATCCTTTTCAAAGTTCTGAAGCAACCCCAGTAACCCATGGTAGTCACTTCAGGCTTTGTCATTCTATAATGAGTGAGGAATGGGAGATAAGACTTGGGCAGTGAGTTCAGTATTGCATCTTTCTCAAGCTGCTCATGCAAGGAAAAGCTGAGCTTGATCAAACGCTCCATCAGCTCGATCATGTACAATACATGATCAGTGACAGAGGCATCATCCTGTATTTTGGCGTTGAAGATGGCACAACTAGTCTTGTGCCTCTCCACATCATCGGGTGTGCCAAAGGTATCCTCCAACACTTGAAGCATGTTCTTTGGCTGAGCCATCTCAAATCTATGACTGAACTCATTGCTCATGACAGCCAGCATGATGCAGCACACCGTGGTCCGGTCATTGAGCCACTTCTGGTAAGTGTCTCTGACTATTCCACGTGCATTGGCAGCTGGATCCTCAGGTGCAGGATCTGTTATTATATATAGGATCCGTTCATGTTTCAGGACTATCTTCAACTTTCGGGACCAGCTACCAAAGTTGGGTCCCACCAACTTATCATTGTCCAATAATGATCGAAGTGATTGGAAAGTGGCTATATTTGCACAAAGAAAAATCATAACCTAATTAGTAATTGATTCATTAAACCTAAAGATTTGGACTTTAATCAAAAGGTTTTTTCCCACTATTTTATTCGAATTGGTAGCCTCTACTCCAATTCGAGGAATTATCCTAATTCCTTAGTGGGTACTAGAATCCACTTAGAGTGCACACAAACTCAACTTTGGTTGGCCAATCTATGTACATCTAAGGGTAGGTTCATAACCAATTATTTCTCTAAATAATTTTTATTAATTTAATTTTACCCCTGTTGGTGCAGAATTTCGCTGACGCTGGAGAAGCTGGAGTCGAGGGGATCGCGTCCGCTGTCGGGACCTGCAAGGGAAGTCTAAATTGGAGTTGGGGGTGCTCCGGCAAGACCCTCTGATGCTCAAGTCAGTACTCTACCTCAACAAAAATGGAGCACTTGAATGGAATTTTAGTAGAGTTTTGAGATAGAGTTTAGAGCTTAGAGAAGAACGTATCTGGGGGTCCCTTTTTATTGACGGAGAGCGTAAATGATTGACAGCGACATCTGTAACCGCCTGGTAGTGGACTATTCAGGACCACACGGAGTTTGTTACAGAGAGTAGTGGCGTCAGGGGGCCATTCAGGGCCACGTGGAGTTTGTTATGGAGAGTAGAGTGGTGTCCGTTGTCGCAACTTGTCAGAGAGTGGTGGAGCCATGTGGAATCTGTTACAGAGAGTGGAGTGGTGTCCGTTGTCGTGACTTGCCAGAGTGTTCGGATCTGACCGCTGAAGCTCGATTAGGATGTCTGATGGAGCGGAATGGCTCTCTATCTCATCAATCCAGGAGAAGCTCAAATGTTTCCAAGGTTGCTAACGGGTTTACTATTGTCGGATGCCTTGGGTGCTGATGCTACAGGCGGGAGTCATCTGCTGTAGAAGCTCGGATGAAAACTTTCTGTTGGTGAAGTTTGGTAGAAATCCGATTGCCAGAGAAGTTCGTCTAAAATTTATCTGATGTAGAAGCTTGTCTAAGGTCTGTCCATCGGAGAGGTCCGGTTGCACGAGGGATCCGACAGAAGGTCGACTGATAGCGTTATGGAAGTTCATCCGCTGGAGGAGATCGGATGGATCTGTGGAAGGGTGGCTGGCGTTGTTGAAGGTTGATGGTTGGAGAGGTGTGGAAGGCACCAGAGATAGTCGGTCGTTGTAGAAGTCCGACGGCTGGAGCACATCTATTATAGAAGTTTGTCCGAAATCCAACCGCTGTAGAAGTTCGGACGGAGTCCAGTTCCTGAAGGAGTCCGGAAGGAGGCCGCATACTGTAGAAGCTCGGATGGAGATCGATTGTCATAGAAGTTTGGAGTAGACCGCTTACTATAGAAGTCCCACTACCAGAGAAGCTCGATCCTCGATGAAGTTTGAAAGAGGTTCAGAGTAGAGATCCAGCTGCTGGAGCCCGTCCGTTGTAGAAGTTCGTCTGGAATCCATCCACTATGGAAGTTCGAGCGGAGTCCGATTCTTGTGAAAGTCCAGATGGAGACCGCTTATTGTAGAGGCTCAGTTGAAGTCCGCCTACAATAGAAGTTCGGAAGGAATTCGCTTATAGTAGAGGTCCGGGGTAGATGCTTGCAGTAGAAGTCCTGCTATTGGAGAAGCTCGATCCTCGATGAAGGTCGGCTGCTGGAGCCCATCTGTTGTAGAAGTTTGTCTGAAATCCAATCGCTGTAGAACTTCGGATGGAGTCTGGTTCCTGAAGGAGTCCGGAAGGAGGCCGCATACCGTAGAAGCTCAGATGGAGACCAGTTGTCATAGAAGTTTGGAGTAGACCGCTTACTGTAGAAGTCCCACTATGGGAGAAGCTCGATCCTCGATGAAGTTCGGAAGAGGTTCAGAGTAGAGATCTGGCTACTGGAGTCCATCATTGTAGAAGTTCGTCTGGAATCTATCCACTATGGAAGTTCGGGCGGAGTCTGGTTCTTGTGAAAGTCCGGATAGAGACCGCTTATTGTAGAGGCTCGGCTGAAGTCCACCTGCAATAGAAGTTTGGAAGGAATTTGCTTACAGTAGAGGTCTAGGGTAGACCGCTTGCAGTAGAAGCTCGGAGCAGACTGCTTGCGGTAGAAGCTCGGATGAAATCCGGAGGGTGGTCGACTGTCGTAGAAACTTGGATGGAGTCTAGTTACTATAGAAAATTGGTTGATAATAAAGCCCGAAGAGCATTTGAAGTAGTCCGGTAGATGAGTGGAGAAGCTCATGATTGGAGAAGTCCAGATGGTATTATGGAAGCTCGAATGATCAAGGGAGTTCGGAAAGACGCCACACAAGGTTGGAAGCCGAAAGAGCCCTGGAAGGGTCGGCCTTTTACGAACTTCGACTGGGGTTATTTTATACCCAACACCAGTCCCCCCACTTTCAAGTTTGGATTTCGAATGAAGGAAGTACGGAGAGATTTTTACAATCGAAGTTGCCTCCTTCAATTTTCATACTTGGTTGTTTCCAGATATTTTGATGCTTGGCGCACTGGAGCTGGAGTCTTTTCAAATCAAGACGATCCAAAAAGATTTTTCCGAAATTTTTGTCGGAGCGTTGCTCTAGGTATGGCGCAATAAAGGTTTTGTCAGTTGCCAGCCGCTTTTAGCCACCTGCTATGGTGAGTGGGACACACGACGAGTGTAGATCGGCCAGAGGAGATCTGCAATCATTACTACATCGGGCCCTATTGCCTATTTAAACCCGCTCCCCTCCTCCAGGGATTTCACTTTGCCAGAGAGTCCTGTTGGTGCCCTTCTTCTTCTCCGAGAGTTCCATCCCTCTCGGCCTTAGGCGTTCTTCGAGTCGATCCCCATCTCTGCATCTCTGCATCCTTCAGACCAGCTTAGGTTAGCTCCAGAACTCTCCTTTTTCTGCAGCTCTGTTTCTAAACTGTGCCGATCTTCTTTCGTTGTAGATATGGATGCAGATGTGGCTCAAATGATAGCCAAGAGTCTCAAGGCCCATAAGAGGAAAGGCACTGCAACATCTGGGTCGGCGAAGAAGGCGAGGGTAGAGGAGACAGATCCGACTGTGCTTCACCTTGATCGTCCAGAGCCCGTGCTTGTGGTACATCTTCGATCGCCAGTACTTTTCGATCCTCCGAAAGGGGGAAGCAGAAGGGGGACTGGAAGAAGAAGTCAGGCACTTAAAGCAATCCTCGATGATGGCTGGAACTGAGAGTTCGAAGTCTAATGAAGCCGAGCTTCCTTAGAGCTTTTTTACCTTTTATTCTATGTATTCCTTTCTTTTCTTGTTGCTCTTTTTTTTTTTTTGCCTTCAAAGGCTTTGTAACGCACACTTTACTAATGAAATGAAAAAAAAATTTCCATTACCTTGTCCATTCTTGCATTAAGTTGTTGTTTACCGAACTTCTTTTGTCTTTTGTCTTGTTCTATGTCTACGTTGTTTGAAGGTTCCTGGTCGTCGTCGTGTTGATTTGTCCTTTTTATTCATGATCGAAGGTCTTTTCGATACCATTTGAGTTTGACGCTTCCTTCCGGTGCTCGAGCTTGGGAGCCCGAACTTCTCGTTACCTTGAGGAAGTCGATTTTTTCTCGACCTGTGTTGAGTTTTCTCTTAGAGACTGAGGATTTTTGATAAGAGTCCTTTCCTCATTGAGATGAGGTCCCTTGTGTCTTTGATGTAGTTTGTTTTTTTCTTATCACTGGTGTAGTTCGTCGCTTTCCCTTTTTATCTCCCCCTTTTTTTTTTGTTCGAGTGAGGGTTTTCCCTTTGCCCTTAACGGGGTCGTAGGAGTGTAGAGGTGCTGTTGAGGAGGCTTTCCTCCTCGTCTAGTCTTGATCGATCGGGTCTTTGTTTGTGTCAGGACGAGGTTCTCCTCCTATTCCCGACACAATCAATTTCAGCTCATGTTAGGATGAGGTTCTCCTCCTGTTTCTAACATGACTGTGGGGGCATATAAGGGCCGTTATAAGGGCCTCTCCCCCTTTGATCTTTAAATAATCGGACCTTCGACTTTGCTCATGTTAGGACGACGTTCTCCTCCTGTTCGAACATCACTGTGGGGGCACATAAGGGCCATTGTAAGGGCCTCTTCCCCCATCCGATCTTTAAACAACTGGACCTTCGACTTTGCTCATGTTAGGACAAGGTTCTCCTCCTGTTCCTAACATGGCTGTGGGGGCACATAAGGGCCGTTGTAAGGGCCTCTCCCCCCATTCGATCTTTAAACAATAGGGCCTTCGACTTTGCTCATGTTAGGACGAGGTTCTCCTCCTGTTCCTAACATGGCTATGGGGGCATATAAGGGCCATTGTAAGGGCCTCACCCCCCATCCAGTCTTTAAATAATCGGACCTTCGACTTTGCTCATGTTAGGATGAGGTTCTCCTCCTGTTCCTAACATGGCTGTTGGGTATAAAATAATCCCAGTCCAAGTTCGTAAAATGCCGATCCTTCCAGGGCTCTTTCGGCTTCCAACCTTGTGTGGCATTTTTTCGAACTCCCCCGATCATCCGAGCTTTCATAATACCATCCGGACTTCTCCAATCATGAGCTTCTCCATTCATCTACCGGACTGCTTCAAATGCTCTCCGGGCTTTATTATCAGCTGATTTTTCTACAGTAACCAGACTCCATCCAAGTTTCTACGGCGGTCGGCTGCCCTCCGAATTTCATCCGAGCTTCTACCGCAAGTAGTCTGCTCCGAGCTTCTACAGCAAGTGGTCTACCCCGGATCTCTATTGTAAGTGAATTCCTTTCGAACTTCTATTGCAGGCGGACTTCAGCCGAGCCTCTACAATAAGCGATCTTCATCCGGACATTTACAAGAATCAAACTCCGCCCGAACTTCCATAGTGGATGGATTCTAGATGAACTTCTACAACGGACGGGCTCCACAGCCAGACTTCATCGAGGATCGAGCTTCTCCGACAGTGGGACTTCTACTGCAAGCGGTCTACCCCGACCTCTACTGTAAGCAAATTCCTTTTAAACTTCTATTACAGGCGGACTTCAGTGAGCCTCTACAATAAGCGATCTCCATCCAGACTTTCACAAGAACCGGACTCGCCCGAACATTCATAGTGGATGGATTCCAGACAAACTTCTATAACGGATGGGCTCCAGCAGTCGGATCTCTACTCTGAACCTCTTCCAGACTTCATCGAGGATCGAGCTTCTCTGACAGTGGGACTTCTATAGTAAGGGATCTACTCTGAACTTCTACAACAACTGGTCTCCTTCCGAGCTTCTACGGTATGCGGCCTCCTTTCGGACTCCTTTAGGAACCGGACTCCGTCCGAACTTTTACAGCGATTGGATTTCGGATGAACTTCTACAACGGACGGCTCCAGCAGTCAGACTTCATCGAGGACCGAGCTTCTCCGACAGCGAGACTTCTACTGCAAGTGGTCTACCCCAGACCTCTACTGTAAGCGAATTCCTTCTGAACTTCTATTGCAGGCAGACTTAGCCGAGCCTCTACAATAAGTGATCTCCATCCAGACTTTCACAAGAATCGGACTCCGCCCGAACTTCCATAGTGGATGGATTCAGACGAACTTCTACAACAGACGGGCTCCAGCAGCCAGATCTCTACTCTGAACCTCTTCTGGACTTTGTCGAGGATCGAGCTTCTCCGACAGTGGGACTTCTATAGTAAGCGGTCTACTCTGAACTTCTACGATAACTTATCTCCATCCGAGCTTCTACGGTATGCGCCTCCTGCCGAACTCCTTCAGGAACCAGACTCCATCCGAACTTCTACAGCGGTTGGATTCCAGACGAACTTCTACAACGGATGGGCTCCAGCAGTCGGATCTTTACTCTGAACCTCTTCCAAACTTCATCGAGGATCGAGCTTCTCCGACAGCGAAACTTCTACAGTAAGCGGTCTACTCCAAACTTCTATGACAACCGGTCTCCATCCAAGCTTCCATGGTATGCGGCCTCCTTCCGACCTCCTTCAGGAACGGACTCCATCCGAACTTCTACAGTGGTTGGATTCTGGATGAACTTCTACAATGGACGTGCTCCAGCCACCGGACTTCTACAGCGACTGACTGTCTCTGGTGCCTTCCACCCTCTCCAGCCATCAACCTTCAACAACGCCAGCCGCCCTTCCACAGACCCATCCGGTCTCCTCCAGTGGATGAACTTCCATAACGCTATCAGCTGACCTTCTGTCGGATCCCTCGTGCAACCGGACCTCTCTGGTGGACAGCCCTTAGATAAGCTTCTACATTAGATAAATTTCAGACGGACTTCTCTGGCAATCAGATTTCTATCGAACTTCACCAACAGAAAGTTCCCATTCGAACTTCTACAGCAGATGACTCTCGCCTGTAGCATCAGTGCCCAAGGCATCCAACAATAGTAGACCCGTCAGCAACCTTGAAAACATCCGAGCTTCTCTGGATTGATGAGACAGAGAGCCATTCTGCTCCATCAGACATCCTAACCGAGCTTCAGCTGTCAGATCCGAATTCTCTGGCAAGTCACGATAATGGACACCACTCCACTCTCTATAACAGATTTCACGTGACTCCACCACTCTCTGGCAAGTCACGACAACGGACACCACTCCACTCTCCATAACAAACTCCACATGGCCCTAAACGGCCCCCTGACGCCACTACTCTCCGTAACAAACTCTGTGTGGTCCTGAACAGTCCACTACCAGGTGGTTACAGACATCGCTGTCAATCAGTTATGCTCTCGGTCTATAAAAAGGGACCCCCAAATACATTCTTCTCTAGGCTCTAAACTCTATCTCGAACTCTGCTAAAATATCATTCGAGTGCTCCATTTCTGTTGAGGTAGAGTACTGACTTGAGCGTCGGAGGGTCTTGTCGGAGCACCCCAACTCCGGTTTAGACATCCTTTGCAGGTTCCGATGTCGGACACGATCCCCTCGACTCCAGCTTTTCTGGCATTGGTGGAATTCTGCACCAACAATGGCTGTGGGGGCACATAAGGGCCATTGTAAGGGCCTCTCTCCCCATCCGATCTTTAAATAATCGAACCTTCGTTCGTGTCAGGATGAGGTTTTCCTCTTGTTCCCGACATACTTAATTTTGATTGTCTGATGGAGCTACACCCTGTTGTTATAAGCTCATACCAAAAGAAAAGATATGCGAATATGGAAGAAACTTTTATTTAAGGCAAAGTTATCGGTAGTACATTCATAGATTTTTCGAATTCCACAGTCGCAGAAGGTCTGTTCCTCCGAGCTCTTTCAAATAGTTTATTTCGGGCCGAACCACCTCCCTGACTTCATGCGGGCCTTCCCAGTTAGGGATAACTTTTTCTTGATTCTGAGGTTGTGAGACAGCGGCTCGTCGAAGTACTAAGTCCCCCGCTCTGAAGGCCTTGCTCTTGACCCGGGAGTTGTAGTAGCGGGCCACTTTCTGCTTGTAGGTGGCCATCCGAACTCGAGCTGTCTCCTGCTTTTCTTCTAATAAGTCGAGGTTGGCTTTGAGATCCTGTGAGTTGCGCTGCTCATCGAATGCCACAACTCATGCCGACGGGAGTTTGAGTTCAATCGGGATCACGGCTTCTATTTCGAAGGCTAAGGCAAAGGGGGTCTCCCCTGTAGGCAGTCTTTGGGTAGTTCGATATGCCCACAATACATGATAAAGCTCATCTGCCCAAGTTCTCTTTGCTCTTTCAAGTCTTGCCTTGATCCTTTGCAGCAGAGTCCTGTTAGTAACCTCGGCTTCACCGTTTGCTTGCGGATGGGCTACTGACGTGAAGTTGTGGGAGATATTTAAGTCCTCACAAAATTCAGTAAACCTTGCCCCGACAAATTATTGCCCATTATCAGTAATGATAGTTTGGGTAGGCCGAACCTACAGATAATTGACTTCTAAACGAAGTCCTGCACCTTAGCTTCGGTAATTTTCACCAAAGGTTCAGCTTCGACCCACTTGGTGAAGTAGTCAATTATCACCAGGAGGAACTTTTGCTACTCGGATGCCATGGGAAAAGGTTCGAGGATATCCATCCCCCATTGTGCAAATGGCCATGGGGCACTCAGGGGTGTAAGTTCGGAGGCGGATTGCCTTTGGATATTTGCATATCTCTGACACCGATCACATCTTCTGACATATTCGATGGAGTCATGGTACATGGTGGGCCAGTAATAGCCTTGTTGGAGCAGCTTGTGGGATAAAGATCTGACCCCCAGGTGACTTCCATAGACTCCCTCATGTACCTCCCACAAGGCGAAGTCAGCCTTAGAAGGCCGGAGTCATTTCAAAAGGGGCAAAAAGTATGACCTCTTGTACAGCTTGCCTTCATAAAGAATATATCGAGAGGTCTGGTTTCTAAGCTTCCGAGCTTCTTTTGCATCAGGAGGAAGAACCCCATCCTTGAGGTATGCAACCAGTGGGTCAATCCAGTTGGGTTCATGGTTGATCTCCATCACAAGCCATGGTTCTTCCGTACTTGGATACTTCAGAACCTCGAAGAAGACTTTCTTGGGCAGTTCAGCCGGAGCTAGTGTAGCCATCTTGGAGAGAAGGTCGGCCCTGGTATTTTCTGCTCTCAGAATCTGCTTGATGTCAAAGCTACCGAAGTCAGGGATGATCTCTTTCACCTTTTTGAGGTACTTGGCCATACTGTCCTCCCGAGCTTCATAGTTTTTACTGACTTGTCCCACCACCAATTGGGAGTCACTATACACTTGGAGCCGATCTACTGCTAACTCTTTGGCGATCCTCAATCCTGCAATTAGAGCTTCATATTCTGCTCCGTTATTTATCATAGAAAATTCGAAGTGCAATGCGTACTCTGCTATAATTCCTTCTGGATTAACCAAGATCAGGCCCGTGCCTGTGCCTGACATGTTGGAGGAACCATCCACGTAGAGAGCCCAAAAGCCATCAGAGAGATCCGTTCTTTCTTTAGGGGAATTTGACTGGAGCCCTGAGTTATCAACTTCACCTTGTTCAAATTCGGCCCCTTCCAGAATAGTGCACTCCACTATGAAGTCTGCTAATATCTGGGCTTTAATTGCCGACCGAGGTTGATAGTTGATGTAGAATTCCATGAGCTCGACTGTCCATTTTGTTATCCTTCCGGAAGCATCCGCTCGATGTAGAACCGCCTTGATCGGCTGGTCGGTGAGCAGTGTTATGGTGTGCCCTTGAAAGTAAGGTCGGAGCCTTCGAGCTGCAATCAACAAGGCGTAAGTTAGTTTCTCTAACTTAGTATACCTGGTTTCAATGTCTCTCAATACTCGGCTGATGTAGTAGATCGACCGTTGAATTTTTACTTCTTCCTTAACCAAGACTGCTGCGAGAGCCACAGGGAAGATCGCCAGGTACAGGAACAACTCCTCTCCAGGTTCAGGCTTTGCCAATAGTGGGGGTGAGCCGAGGTAGCTCTTTAATTTTTCGAATGCTTGCTGACATTCAATGGTCCAACAGAAGTTCTTCGACTGTGTGAGGGTCTGAAAGAAAGGCAGGCATCGTTCGACCGACCTTGAGAAAAGTGATTCAGAGCTGCTACTCTCCCAGTAAGGCGCTGAACTTCCTTTATTGACTTCGGATAGGTCATTTCCTGGATGGCACGAATCTTTTTCGGATTTTCCTCGATCCCACGCCCCGACACTATGAAGCCCAAGAGTTTTTTTGAGATTACTCCAAAAGCGCACTTGGCCGGGTTCAGCTTCATCTTATATTTTCGAAGGGCGCTGAAGGTCTCCTCAAGATCGGCGACGTGGTTCTTTGTGGATTTGCTTTTTACAAGCATATCGTCCACGTAGATCTCCATGTTGCAGCCGATCTGCTCTTTGAAGATCTTGTTCACTAGCCGTTGGTAGGTCACCCCTGTATTTTTTAGGCCAAAAGGCATGACCTTATAACAATAAAGACCACGGTTAGTAATAAAAGCGATTTTTTTTCGTCCTCCGGTGCCATCCTGATTTGATTGTAGCCGAAAAATGCATCCATGAAAGTGAGATGCTCGTGGCCTAAGGTTGCATCCACTAATTGGTCAATTCTGGGCAGAGGGTAACTGTTCTTCGGGCAGGCTTTGTTTAGCTTTTTGAAGTCTATACACATCCTCCACTTGCCATTCGCCTTCTTGACGAGAACCACATTGGAGACCTAGTTCGGGTAGTTGACTTCTCTGATGAACCCAACCTTTAGGAGTTTATCAACTTCCTCAGCTATTGCCACTTGCCTTTCTGGTGCATGACTTCAGATTTTTTCTTTCGTTAGCCGATGTTTAGGATCAATAGCCAGGTGGTGTTCCATGACTCCCGCATCAATCCCTGGCATGTCCGCCGGGACCCAAGCGAAAACATCCGCATTCTTTTGTAAAAAATTAATGAGCTGTGTCTGTACGTCTTCTCCCAGGCTAGAGCCGATCTTCACCACATGCTCCTCATTCCCATCGTTCAATGGAATTGAGACAAGATCTTCAATTGGCTCACCCCGTTCTTCAGCAAGGTCGTCGCGAGTGTCCAATCCATCAACCGGATAGGGGTCAAACTGTCCCTTTCTCTGAAGGGCTATGTTATAGCAGTGTCTTGCCAAAGCTTGATCTCCTCTGACCTCTCCAACTCCTTGGCTAGCAGGAAATTTCAGCTTCAAGTGGTAGGTCGACACCACAGCTCGGAGGGCATTGAGGCCAGGTCGGCCGAGTATTGCGTTGTAGGCAGACGGTGCCCTTACTATCAGAAAATCCACTTGCGCTCTTGATTGCTTTGGGTGTCGGCCTGCAACCATGGTTAAAGTTATTACCCCTTCTACTGGTACAGCATCGCCTGTGAACCCTACCAACGGGGAGTTTATCGGCCCTAATCGACCATCTAGAATGGACATTTTTGAGAATGCTTCATAAAATAGAATATCAGTCGAGCTTCCACTATCAACAAGAATGCGGCGTACATCATAGTCAGCAATATTTAAAGAAACTACAACCGCATCATTATGTGAGAATTGAATCTCCTAGGCATATTTTCTGTAAAGGTTATAGACTCTTCAGTCCTCTGCCGCTTGGCGGTACGGCCGATCCAGTGGCCGCTCCCCATCGTGGTCCTCCAGCGATGGTGTTGACGATCCCGGTTGGAGGTCGATCTTCAAACCATTCCTCCCTCCTTGGTGGCTCTGGTTGTGGTAGGGCCCTCGGTCGATCCTCCCTACCTTCAGGTCGATGCTGGATGAATATGCCATGCCAACCTCATCTGATGAGCTCCTCGATCTTCCAGTTCATTTTTTGGAATCTTTGTCCCAGGAGGTCCTCTCGACTGCGAGTCTCGAGGGTCTTCTGGTAGAATGGAGGTAGAGACCCCCCGAGGGTGGAATCATGATCAGTGGAGGGCTCTCCGCCATCTGCTTCCCCTCTCCAGGGAAGACAGGGTGACTCACCCAAGTGGCCCACCCAGTCGCTGGATTTTGGAACTCCGATGATGCTCTTTCCAGTCGCACTGATGCCTGCAGATGCTGCGGCTGCTGCTGCATGGCCTGCACTACTTCGGTGAGGCCCCTGACCTGCTGAACCAGCAAGTAAAACTGCTTCATACCGACTGTCATTATTAGAGGAGGAGCCTGGAAAACTGGGGACGAGGCCAGAGCTTGCGGAGCTCACTTAGATCTGGCCACAGAGGCTGTTTATCGCCTGATGGATGCCTTTCGGGGAGGCATCAGGTGGAGATCTGGCAAGAGAAGGAGAAGAAGATGTCAGAGAAGATGATCGAAGATAGTCCCGTTGAGCACTCCTTTAAGATAAGGGTACTGCGAAGACACAGACCCTTCCTCTAGCATCAATTCTGTTGGTGCAGAATTCCACCGATGTCGAAGAAGCTGGAGTCGAGGGGATCGCATCCACCATCGGGACCTGCAAGAGAAGTCTAAATCAAAGTTGAGGATGCTCCGATAAGACCCTTCGATGCTCAAGTCAGTATTCTACCTCAACAGAAATGGAGTACTCGAATGGAATTTTAGCAGAGTTTTGAGATAGAGTTTAGAGCTTAGAGAAAAATATATCTGGGGGTCCCTTTTTATAGACGGAGAGCGTAACTGATTGACAGCGACGTCTGTAACCGCCTGGTAGTGGGCTGTTCAGGACCATGCGGAGTTTGTTACAGAGAGTTATGGCATCAGGGGGCCATTCAGGGCCACGTGGAGTTTGTTATGGAGAGTGGAGTGGTGTCCGTTGTCGTGACTTGCCAGAGAGTGGTCGAGCCATATGGAATCCATTACAGAGAGTGGAGTGGTGTCCGTTGTTGTGACTTGCCAAAGAGTTCGGATATGACGGCTGAAGCTCGGTTAGGATGTCTGATGGAGCGGAATGGCTCTCTGTCTCATCAATCCAAGAGAAGCTTAGATGTTTTTGAGGTTGCTGACGGGTCTACTATTGTCGGATGCCTTAGGCGCGATGCTACAAGAGGGAGTCATCTGCTGTAGAAGCTGGATGGGAACTTTCTGTTGGTAAAGTTCGGTAGAAATCTGATTGCCAGAGAAGTTCATCTGGAGTTTATCTGATGTAGAAGATTATCTGAGGGCTATCCATCAGAGAGGTCCGGTTGCATGAGGGATCCGACAGAAGGTCGGCTGATAGCGTTGTGGAAGTTCGTCTGCTGGAGGAGATCGGATGGTCTGTGGAAGGGTGGCTGGTGCTGTTGAAGGTTGATGGCTGGAGAGGTATGGAAAGCACCAGAGATAGTCGGTCACTGTAGAAGTCCGGTGGCTGGAGCACGTCCGTTGTAGAAGTTTGTCTGAAATCCAACCACTGTAGAAGTTCGGATGGAGTCCGATTCCTGAAGGGAGGCCGCATACCGTAGAAGCTCGAATGGAGATCGATTGTTTTAGAAGTTTGGAGTAGACCGCTTACTGTAGAATCCCACTGTCGGAGAAGCTCGGTCCTCGATGAAGTTCGAAAGAGGTTCAGAGTAGAGATCTGGCTGCTGGAGCCCGTCCGTTGTAGAAGTTCATCTGGAATCCATCCACTATGGAAGTTCGCACGGAGTCCGATTCTTGTGAAAGTCCAGATGGAGACCGCTTATTGTAGAGGCTCGGCTGAAGTCCGCCTGCAATAGAAGTTCAGAAGGAATTCACTTACAGTAGAGGTCCGAGGTAGACTGCTTGCAATAGAAGTCCCACTGTCGGAGAAGCTCGATCCTCGATGAAGTCCGGCTGCTGGAGCCCGTCCGTTGTAGAAGTTCATCTAAAATCCAATCGCTGTAGAAGTTCGGATGGAGTCTGGTTCCTGAAGGAGTCCAGAAGGAGGCCGCATACCGTAGAAGCTCGGATGGAGACCGGTTGTCATAGAAGTTTGGAGTAGACCGCTTACTGTAGAAGTCCCACTGCGGGAGAAGCTCGATCCTCGATGAAGTCCGGAAGAGGTTCAGAGTAGAGATCCGGCTGCTGGAGCCCATCTGTTATAGAAGTTCGTCTGGAATCCATCCACTATGGAAGTTCGGGCGAAGTCCGGTTCTTGTGAAAGTCCGGATGGAGACCGCTTATTATAGAGGCTCGGCTGAAGTCCGCCTGCAATAGAAGTTCGGAAGGAATTTGCTTACAGTAGAGGTCTGGGGTAGATCGCTTGCGGTAGAAGCTCGGAGCAGACTACTTGCGGTAGAAGCTCGGATGAAATCTGAAGGGCAGTTGACCATCGTAGAAACTTGGATGGAGTCTGGTTACTATAGAAAATTGGTTGATAATAAAGCTCGGAGAACATTTGAAGCAGTCCGATGGATGAATGGAGAGCTCATGATTGGAGAAGTTCGATGGTATTATGGTAGCTCGGATGATCGGGGGAGTTCAGAAAGACACCACACAAGGTTGGAAGCCGAAAGAGCCTCGGAAGGATCGGCCTTTTATGAACTTCGGCTGGGGTTATTTTATACCCAACAACCCCAATCCCTAATCAGTAGGCTTTGGCCTCCACTGAAAAGGTCTGGTTAGGTCCAACCATTAACATGACCATACTTGGGCCATCTAGCCAATGAATGATTAGGCCCAACTTTGGTTGGCTAACCTAACCACCATTTAAAAAGATACAGTCAAGAAATCATATTGTGAATGACAATTCCATCAGCCGATAAACACCAGGCCTTGGAGCCTCCAATGATTATCCAACTGATGGACCCATTATCATCCACTTAATGGGAGGCTATGATCTAGTTATCATCATAATTATTTCATTTTAAGGATCTAATAATTTTAAAAGATTTAATTGATTTAAAGGAGGAGGTCAGATGAACCAACTTATCATGATCCTCCCACTGGCTTCACCAAGTCAGCTTAAGGGAGACCATTAAAAGGGTTGGTCTAGGAGCACCTAAATCAGTCACACTGATTTACCTAGCTGACATAGGTCAGCTCGAATAGTCAAGTGATCCGATCAAAACATAATTTCATCAAGAGGCCAAGTAAGTTCGATCGGTGGGAGGATCTGCCAAAGCTTGCCTTAGATACCATCAGAAATAGCCAAGTAAGCGGGCTGCTAATTAAAAACCACCAGTCTGGTTTACCTTAGACACCAACTGGTTTAATTGTTTTGATTAGATCAACCTAACAGTTCGTGCTAGACCACTTAGCGAAGAATCAAGTCCATTTGGTTCTTGTTAAAGATATGGACTTGACCAACTACAACTATTGTAATTGATCTAGAGAATGCTTGACCTAATCTAAGACAACAATTGATTAGATTTAGTCAATTCTCTAATTAAGTCCATCTTTAATCTAACCTTAGGTTTAACCCAATTAATGGATCTAATTCCCACTAACCCATTAACACAATGTGTTATGGTTTGTGTCTTAGGTTCTTCAATTCACAATCCTAGAACCTAATCAAACAACTTCTTATTTTTCAATTAAGTTTTGGACTGAGGGTTGGGGTTCGGCTTTTCAAAAATAATTTTCATATTTATAAAATATTTTTACAACATGGTTCTACCAACCAAGTTGCATGTTTGATTCATAATCAAAATGCAAGTGAAATAAGCATGAAACTACTTTAGATCTAATCTAAAAATGTTCATGTAATTGAAACAATTTCGACTTTAAACTGTGCAAATTTTTTAGACAAATATATGATGGTTCTTTGTACAGAAATTATTAACAAAAAGATTTTATTTTAGATTTAAATATCTTTTAAATTTAATAAATCATAAATTTAATCCAAATCACATCTAATAAATTTATGATTAAAGATAGATCTACACGAACTAGGACAACCTTTGCACTGTAAGGGGTAAACCTTACAGTAGGACAACCTACAGTTCGTGATTGATCTAAAAATTTTAATTTTAGATTTAACAATCAGACTATAAATTAGATCTAATCTAAGAAATAATCTAAGCAAGTATTAATAATCATGTAATAAACAACCTAGGCTCTGATACCATACCAGTGTCTCCACACCATATATTTAAGGATGCCATATCAGTGTCTCCACACCACTTAGTTGTTGAAAAATGTATCCTAAAGCCAATCATCTGCTACTTAGATGATTGGTTTTAGGATATATTTTTCAACAACTCTCACTTGTACTAAAGCCAATCAAAATGATATCAAATATCCTATCTTCCATACCAGTGATCTGATCATGTTCTGATGAGAGAAGAAGAAGAAAAAAAGGGTCTTCTCTTAAGGTTTCTTTTAGATCCCTTCTTCTCTATAAATCATGAGATTTTTCTATGAGAAAAATCAGATATCATAAGATCTAAAATTTAAAAAATATCTAGAGAAGAAGGTCTTCTCATGTCCTAGCATAGAGATGTTCTCAAGACATCAATCATTGATGTACTGAAAGAGAAGATTCATCTTCTCTTAGGACCTATTGGTGCAGAATTCCACCGATGCTAAAGAAGCTGGAGTCGAGGGGATTGCGGCCACCATCGGGACCTACAAGGAAAGTCTAAACCAGAGTTGGGGGTGCTCCGACAGGACCCTTGATGCTCAAGTTAGTACTCTGCCTCAACAGAAATTGAGCACTCGAATGAAATTTTAGCAGAGTTTCGAGATATAGTTTAGAGCTTAGAGGAGAACGTATCTGGGGGGTTCTTTTATAGACAGGAGAGCATAACCGATTGACAGCGACGTCCGTAACTGCCTGGTAGTGGGCCGTTCGGGGCCACGTGGAGTTTGTTATGGAGAGTGGAGTGGTGTCCGTTGTCGCGACTTGCCAGAGAGTGGTGGGGCCATGTGGAGTTTGTTACGGAGAGTGGTGTGGTGTCTGTTGTTGTAACTTGCCAGAGAGTGGTGGGGCCGGATGGCTGAAGCTCGGTTGGGATGTCTGGTGGGGTAGAATAGCTCTCTGTCTCAGTAATCTAAGAGAAGCTCGAATGTTTTCGAGGTTGCTGACGGATTAACTGTTGTTGGGTTCCTTAGGCGTTGATGCTGTGGGTGGAAGTCATCTACTGTAGAAGCTCGGATGGAAACTTTCTGTTGGATAAGTCCGTCTGGAGTCCGATTGCTAGAGAAGTCTGTCTGAAATTTATCCGATGTAGAAACTTGTCTGAAGATCGTCCACTGGAGAGGTCCGATTGTATAAGGAATCCGACAGAAGGTTGACCGATAGTGGAGTCTGGAAGGCATTGTGGAAGTTCATCCACTGGGGAGTTCGGTTGGCAGTATTGAAGTCTGATTAGCACTGTTGAAGGTTGATGGCTGGAGAGGTATGGAAGACATCGAGACAGTTGGTCACTGTAGAAATCCGACTGTTGGAGCCCATTTGTTGTAGGAATTCGTCTGGAATCCATCCGCTGTAGAAGTTCGGATGGAGTCCGGTTCTTGTAGAAGTCTGGAAGGAGGTTGCTTAATGTAGAAGCTCGGATGGAGACCGATTGCCGTGGAAGCCCAGATGGAGACCGCTTATTGTAGAAGCTCGACTGAAGTCTGCCTGCAATAGAAGTTCGGACGGAATTCGCTTACAGTAGAAGCTCAGATGAAATTCACTTACAGTAGAAGTTCGGAGTAGACCGCTTGCAGTAGAAGTTCGGAGTAGACCGCTTGCAGTAGAATTTGGCTAAAATTCGGAAGGCAATCGACCACCGTAGAAACTTGGATGGAGTCTGGTTACTGTAGAAGTCCTGCTGCTGGAGAAGCTCGGACATTGACGAACTCCAAAAGAAGCTCGGAGTGAAGTCGATTGTGACAGGAGAAAGTCTGAAAGAGATTCGGAGAGTAGTCGATCACTGTAGAAAATTGACTGACAATGAAGCCCAGAGAGCATTTGGAGCAGTCTGGTGGACAACTGAAGGAGCTCATTATCGGAGAAGTCTAGACACTATGGAAGGTCAACTGCTGGAGGAGTCTGGATGGTATAGTGGAAGCTCGGACGACCGGGGGAGTTCAGAAAGACGCCGCACAAGGTCGGAAGCCGGAAGAGTCCTGGCAGGGTTGGCCCCTTACAAACTTCGACTGGGGTTATTTTATACCCAACAGGACCCTTTTCTTTTACACATTATTTATGATTTTAGGGAGGTCAAAAGGTTTGACTTCTCCCTCATTCTTTCTCATATTCTTCATCTCATGGAATGTCCAAGAGATCAAAAGAATATTTTTAGATTAACCATCTAGAGGGATCTGCAAGAAGCTAGCACTTCGAGTGGATCTTCGTTCGACGAACCTCTAATTTTGTTGCAGCCTCATGTGGATCATCTGTAGATGCCGGATGTATGTGTAGGTCCAAAGGCAATAAAAAAAATTAATCGTGAAGTTCTCGACCCACATAAAGGTAAGAGATCTGATCTCTTCTCTTATCTAGATGTGATCTAAGTTTTAGATCTAAAACTATTTTAGATCTAGGATATTGATTTGATCAATATCAAAGCTTTTATTTTTTAATTTATAAATACAATATGACATGTTATAGATCCTAATTATAAGATTTAGTAATCTGATTACATGTATTTATATATTAAATTATTTAATTTACATATTCTGCTGTGTTATATTTCAAAATTATTTTGAAATTCATGCATAAAACCTTGCACCTTTTCCAATAGTGGTATCAGAGCATCTAGGTTCTTTTATAACATATTCATAATTATATTAAAATAAATCTAAAAAATAAAATAATGATCACACGGATTGTAGGTTGTCCTGCTGTAAGGTTTATCCTTACAGTACAAAGGTTATCCTGGTATGTTGCGATCTAGAAAATTTAAAAGAGTTTAAATAAATCTTATCATGAATGTTTTAGATTAGGTCTATTTCATTTCATAATTTTTTATGTAATGTACATAAATTAAAATTAGCCAAGAACAGGATCTTACGAAGGTTCTATTTGCTAATTGAACCGGCTCACTTAAAATCGGACCAACTCGACCAGCATGCCAGCTCGACTGAAAAGTTAGCTGAATTATATTTCTGACCGATTTTAATTATTTTAACCTACAATTAGTATTTGTTAGTGAAATAAACCGACTCATTTTTTAAATGAGTTGACCTATTTAGTGAAACAACACTAGATTGTATTAAATCTTTCAAAAGTTGAAAATAATTTTCAATATGCCGAACCCCAACCCTCAGCCATGAACTTAATTAAAAGGATTAAGTGATTGTTTAGGATCTAGGTTTGTGATTTAAAGATCCTAAGACAATTTATAAAACATGGGTTAAAGAGTAACGGGTTAGCTTTGATCAGGTCATTAACTGGGTTAGACCTAGGGTTAGATTAAATATGGACTAAGTTAAGAAATTGATCAAATCTAATTAAAAGTTAATTAGGATTAGGTCATTTCTATAGATCACTTCAATAGTTGTAGTTGATCAAAGTCCATATATCTAACAAATGGACACTGATCGTGGCTCAGCAGCTTAGCCCGAGTCTTTAGGCAGACCAAATCAAAACTGATAAATCAGTTGGTGTCTAAGGTAAACCTGACCGGTGGTTTTTAATTGGGAGCCCGCTTACCTGGTCATTTCTTATGGTGTCTAAGGAAAGCTTTGGCAGATCCTCCCATCGATCATATTTACCTGGCCAATATGGTTAATCAGGTCTTGATTAGGTTACTCATTGATTCATGCTAACCCATGTCACATAGAAAATTAGTGAGTCTGATTTCATTCAGTGAGACTGATCTAGGTGCCCATGGATCAAATTTGATCCTAGTCCTTGTTAATGACTTGAGAAGTTAGTGGGAGGACTTGACTTGATGAAGTCAGTGGGAGCAAATTGGTCCATATCCTTTCTATCCTTAAATCATTAATAATTTTAAATCTTCTAAAATTGTTAGGTCCTTAAAATGATAAAGTTATAAAGATAACTGAGTCATAGCCTCTCATTAAGGTGTTTGATAATGGGTCCATTAACTCAATAATCATTGCAGACCCAAAGGCCTGATGCTTGTTGACTAATGGAATTATCACTCATCATATGATGACTTGGAAGTGTATCTCTAATGGTGGTTAGGTTAGCCAACCAAAGTTGGGCTTAATCATTCGTTGGTTAGATGCACCAAGTATGGTCATGTTAATGGTTGGACCTAACAGAATCCTTACAGTGGAGGCCAAAGCCTACTGATTAGGTTTCTAGAGAAAAATTAAATTACTAAAAGTTGTTTGGAGAAACAATTGGTTAATGAATCTATCCGTCAATGCAGATGGATTGGTCGACCAAAGTCAAACTTGTCTGTAGTCTATGTGGATTCTAGTACCTACTAGGAAATTAAAGTAATTTTTTGAATTGGAGGTAGAGGCTACCAATTTGAATAAAATAGTGGAAGAACCTTGAGACTAAAGTCTAAGTCTCTAGGCTTAAAATAATTCATATACATTAGGTCATTGTTCTCTTTTCTCAAAATAAGGCTAAACCTTAATTGGTCCAATCGCTGTTAGACAGTGATGACTTATGGGATCAAACTTCGTTAATTAGTATCGAAAGTTGAATTTAGTTTAGCAGTATGAATGAGTTCATATTGGGGCTTCTTAGTCTGGTCAAAATAATTAGTCCAAAATCGATCCAAATCAGGCATGTTGCTTCTACTATTAGAAGCAGGGTCATAGGAAGAAGAATTGTCTTACTTCCCTTGACTATAATAGGCTGAACAAGAGAAAGAAGCAAGAGTTGCTCATCAAGGATGTTATATAATAATATCTTAAGTTTCTCTATGTAATTCTACTACCTAAGTATTAGATACCGATGGTCTTATGCAATTTATTGCTGGGACTACAAGTAAGTGGAATGTTTGAAAATGGTGAGAAATTTTTGAATGTTAGGGATGGAAGTCTTATTCCAATCCTAACTTTAAAAATTGTAGAGCTTATTTTCAAATATTGTCATTTAGAGTAATTGTTACTATTGTCCATTGTTTATGATGAATGCAATCTTTGTTGGCCTTTTGGCCAAAGATGATTATCATTCATTAATAAAGGAAGATTATTGTGATATTATTATGAATAATGTTACAATAATATATGGACAATAAGGAAATGATATTTAATATTTACACAGCCTATTAAGTGTAATGTACACACCTAAGTTAGATAATGTCATGAAAGTCTATCTTTGGCTTAGTCACCTTGACAAGAATAGGATAAACAGAGTAGCTTGAGAGAGAAACCTCGACATCAATTTTTGTGAATCATTAATAGCCTGTGAGTCTTATCTTCTTGGAAAGATGACAAAGTCACCTTTTAATGGAAAAGATGAAGGAGCTGATAAAGTTCTAAGTCTCATACATAGTGATGTATGTAGATCTGTGAACTTAAGTGCTGTTGGTGCAAAAATCTGCCTGCATCGGAGAAGCTAGAGTCGAGGGAGTCGCAGTCACCGTTGGGACCTGCAAAAGAAGTCTAAACCAGAGGTGGGGTTGCTCCGACAAGACCCTCCGATGCTCAAGTCAGTTCTCTACCTCAACCAGAATGGAGTGCTTGAACGAAAATTTTAGCAGAGTTTTTGGGAGAGTAATTAGAGCTTAGAAAATAACGTATCTGGGGTCCCCCTTTTATAGGCAGAGGGGGCAACAGATTGATGGCGACGTTCGTAACCGCCTGGTCATGGGCCACACGGGGCCAGGAGAGACTTATTATAAAGAATAGTGGGATGGAGTCGTGGCTGTTACCATGGCTTGCCACATGGAGTCTGTTGCAGATAGTGGAGCGGCATCCGCTGTCGTGACTCGCCAGGGAGTAGTGGAGCCATGCAGAATCCATCGCAGGAGGTGGAGCAGAATCGTGGCTGTTACTGCGGCCTGCCAAGGAGTGATAGGGCCGCATGAAATCCATTGCAGGAGGTGGAGTAGAATCGTGGCCATTACTGTGGCCTGCCAGGGAGTGATGGCGCCGTGCGGAATCCATCGCAGGAGGTGGAGCAAAATCATGGCCGTTACTGTGGTCTGCCAGGGAGTAATGGAGCCGCACGGGATCCGTTACAGGAAGTGGAGCAGAGTTGTGGCCATTACTACGGCCTGCCAGTGGGTCCAGGCCTGTCGGTCGGAGTTCGGTTGGAGTCTGATCCTCCGTAGAAGCTTGGTTGGGGATCATTTATCGAGAAGTTTCAGCCAAGGCCTGTCTGCTATAGAAATTCAGAAGGAATCCACGAAATCCGCCTTCGATGGTAGCCCGACCAAAGGCTTGCAGTGGGAATCCAGCGCGGACCGGTCGAAGTAGATCGTTTGTAGCAGAAACTCAGAGCGGGTCGCTTGCAGTAGGGGCTCGAAGTCCGATCCTTGTAGGAGTTCGGGGTGAGGTCCACCTGCAATAAGAGTTTAGGATGGAATCCAACTCCTGTAGGAGTCCGAATGGAGTCTACCTACATTTGGCATCGGGGACAAAATCTGGCTCCCATAGGAGCCCGATTGGAGTCTGCCTGCAGTTGAAGTCGGGGATGAAGTACGGCTCCCGTAGGAGTCCGGATGGAGTCTGCCTGCGTTTGACGTCGGGGATGGAATCTGGCTCCCGTAGGAGCCCGGATGGAGTCTACCTGCAGTTGAAGTCGGGGATGGAGTCCGGCTCCTGTAGGAGTCCGGATGGCGTCTGCCTGCAGTTGAAGTCGAGGATGAAGTCCGGCTCCCGTAGGAGTCCGGATGAAGTCTGCCTGCGTTTGATGTTGGGGATGGAATCCGGCTCCCGTAGGAGCCCAGATGGAGTCTACCTGTAGTTGAAGTCGGGGACGGAGTCTGGCTCCCATTGGAGTTCGGATGGCGTCTACCTGCAGTTGAAGTTGAGGATGAAGTCTGGCTCCCGTAGGAGTCCGGATGGCGTCTGCCTGCAGTTGAAGTCGGGGATGGAGTCCGGCTCCCGTAGGAGTCTGGGTGGCGTCTGCCTGCAGTTGAAGTCGAGGATGAAGTCCGGCTCCCATAGGAGTCTAGATGGCGTCTACCCGCAGTTGAAGTCGAGGATGAAGTCCGGCTCCCGTAGGAGTCCGGATGGAGTCTGCCTGCGTTTGACATCGGAGATGGAATCTGGCTCCCGTAGGAGCCCGGATGGAGTCTACCTGCAGTCGAAGTCGGGGATGGAGTCCGGCTCCCATAGGAGTCCGGATGACGTCTGCCTACAGTTGAAGTCAAGGACAAAGTCCGACTCCCGTCCGACTCCCGTAGGAGTCCGGATGAAGTCTACCTGCGTTTGACGTCGGGGATGGAATCCGGCTCCCGTAGGAGCCCGGATGGAGTCTACCTGCAGTCGAAGTCAGAGACGGAGTCAGGCTCCCATAGGAGTCCGGATGGCGTCTGCCTGCAGTTGAAGTCGAGGATGAAGTCCGGCTCCCGTAGGAGTCCGGATGGCATCTGCCTGCAGTTGAAGTCGAGGATGAAGTCTGGCTCCTGTAGGAGTCCGGATGGCGTCTGTCTGAAGTTGAAGTCGAGGATGAAGTTCGGCTCCCGTAGGAGTCCGGATGGCGTCTGCCTGCAGTTGAAGTCGAGGATGAAGTTCGGCTCCCGTAGGAGTCCGGATGGAGTCTAGAGGTGGTCGATCATCGTGGAGGCTTGGGCGGAGTCCATCCACTGCGAAGAATCCGGTCGACGCTGGTGGGGGCTTATCCGTTGGCAAAACTTGGGAGTGTTGTGGAGGCTCGGCCGCCAGAGAGATTCGGGGGGATGTCGCCTCAGGTCGGAAGTCGGCAGAACCCCCGGAGGGCCACTCCTGTCACGAACTTCGACTGGGGGGTATTTTATACCCAACATCCATCCCCCCACTTTCGAGTTCGAGTTTCGATCGAAGGAAGTATAGAAAATTTTCACAGCCGAAGTCGCTTCCTTGAATTCGGCACACGATCATCCTCGGAAATCTTGTCATTTAATGCACGCGTGCTGGAGCCTTTTTCTGATTAGGGCGATCCGAAGAGTCCTTTCGGGACTCCCACCAGGGCGTAATTCTAAGCTCCATGCTATAATGATCCCGCCGGCAGCTGGCCCTACGTCACGGTAAGTGGGACACGTGGCGGGCGTTGGTGGGCTTAGGGATTTCCGCCACCATAACTGTGCCAGGTCCCATTGCTTATTTAAGCCCCCGCCCTTCCTCCAGGGGCTTCACTTCGCCTGAGGGTTGACACCTTTCTTCTGCCTGAGAGTTTAGCCATTTCAGCCACTCCATCGGTGCCCTTTTTGACTCTGAGCACTTTTCGCACCAGTCTTCGCCATCCCCGTCGGCTTCCCGCCGCCTTCAGTCCTCCGAGCCTCTAAGAGGGGTTCTCCCATCGGGGCTCCCACCCTGGAAGCCAACCACGAGAGGATGCCACGGACCAAGAGGAGTGTGAGGGGGAAAACAGCGGCCTGCGAATTCTCCGGCTGTCAAACTATCACTGAGGGTTCCCGTCGCCTCAAAGGGGGTTCGAAGGGGAATTCCTTCAACAACAGGGATTTAATAATGGGGACAACCGGTGAGCGCATTCTGCCTGAGAATTTTAGAGTAGCTGAACAGGGCGACACCGATCAAGGGGGCAGAGTTGACGTCATGAGCTATGGCGGGATTCTTGATGTCGTCGGGGCCGAGGGGCCAGAAGCGGTCGGCACCGAAGGTGGGACAGTAGAACTTGCTGTGGGGATGGTGGAAGTAGCGAATGCCGACCTTGCCGAAGTGCCTAGGACGGTGGTGGTGCACGTCTCTGACGCCATCGTGGCCTCCAGGGTACCTCTGGTTCTTCTTGATGTAGGTCGTCGCCACCGCTGCCGTTGCCGTCGCTGCCCCTTGAATTTTATCCCACCCTTTTCCCCCTAGGGCTGGGGTTTCGACGACGGAGCAGAACAAGGTGGGGGGCAAGAGCTGAGGGATTTATCACATGCACTGGAAAATGCGGTTGAGACGGATGGAACCAGAAAGAGAAGTTGGGAGCTTGAAGTGGTCTCCAACGTGTTCCTTTTGAGTCTTGTAGTAATGTTTTTTTTTTTTTGGCCCCCCAGGGCTTTGTAACGCACACCTTTGTTAATCAAGAACGAGTAGGAGATTTTGTTACTTCGTCTGCACTTTGCATCGAATTGCTGCCTGCCGAACTTCTTTCATTTGCCATTGTTATTGTTGTATTCCCTTCTTTTTCTTTTTCTTCTCTTCTTCTTCTTTCTCTTCTTCTCTTTTTTTCTTTTTTTTTTTTTTTTTTTTTGAACATCGTCCGGAGGTCACTGGTTGTTGCCATGTGGCTTGCCTTTCCAGTCATCCATCTTCTTCAGCCTTAATGGCTCGGTAATGCATATTTAATAAATAACAGGAGAAGGGAATTTTTCACTACCTCATTTACTCATGTGTCGAATTATCGCTTGCCGAGCTTCTTTTGGCTTTTGCCTTGATTGAATTCGATGCCGTTCGAAGGTACCCGATTGCCATCGCATTGACCCATCCTTTCGTCCATGGCTGCAGATTTGCCCGGGGTCGCTCAGGTTTGACACCCCCTTTCAAAGTTCGAGCTTGGAGGTCTGAGCGTCTCGTCATTTCGAGGAAGTCGTCCTGTCTCGAGCTTGCGTTGAGGGCTTTCTTGAAGGTCGGGGGTTTTGATAAGAACCCCGATCCCCACTGGGACGAGGTTCCCTACATCTTTGATACTGTTTGTTTTTCATTCATCGCTGACGTAGTCCGTCGCTTTCCTTTTTAACTTTCCTCCCCTTTCTCCTTTTTCATTTTTGAGTGAGGGTTTTCCCTCTGCTCTTTGTGGGGTTGCGGGAGCATGAAGGGGCCGCTGGGAAGGTCCCCTTCCTCCTATCTGATCTTAAATGACCAGATCTCGACTGGCGTTAGGATGGGGTTCTTCCCCTTTTTCTGACATGATCAATTTTAGCTCTGGTTAGGATGAGGTCCTCCTCTTGTCGCTAACAAGGCTATGGGGGTGCATATGGGCGCTGCGGGGCCTCTCCCCCCATCCGGTCTGAGTGTAACCGGGCCTTTGACTTTGCTCATGTTAGGGCGAGGTTCTCCTCCTATCCCTAATATGGCTGTGGGGGCACATGTGGGCATTGCAGGGCCTCTCCCCCCATCCAGTCTATGAAGAACCAGGCCTTCGACTTTGCTCATGTTAGGGCGAGGTTCTCCTCCTATCCCTAACATGGCTGTGGGGGCGCACATGGGCGTTGCAGGGCCTCTCCCCCCATCCGGTCTATGAAGAACTGGGCTTTCGACTTTGCTCATGTTAGGGCGAGGTTCTCCTCCTGTCCCTAACATGGCTGTGGGGGTGCATGTGGGTGTTGCAGGGCCTCTTCTCCCATCCGGTCTATGAAGAACCGGGCCTTCGACTTTGCTCATGTTAGGGCGAGGTTCTCCTCCTATCTCTAACATGGCTGTGGGGGTGCATATGGGCGTTGCAGGGCCTCTCCCCCATCCGGTCTAAAGAGAATCAGGCCTTCGATTTTGTCGAGACGAAGTTCTCCTCCTGCCCCGGCATGATTTGTTTTGACTATCCTATCGATATAAGCTTGTGCCAAGAGAGGAGACATGTAGATACAAAACTTTTATTTAAAATAAAGTTATCGGTAATACATTCGTAAGTTTTTCGAGCTCCATGATCACAGGAGGTCTGCTCCTCCAAGCTCCTTGAGGTAATAAGTTTCGGGCCGAACTACTTTCTTGACTTCGTACGGGCCTTCCCAATTTGGGACGAGCTTCCCTCGATCCTGAGGTTGCGAGACAGCGGCTCGTCGAAGCACTAGATCTCTGGTTCTAAAGACTTTATTCCTGACTCTGGAATTGTAATATCGGGCGACTTTCTGTCTGTAGGCTACCATCTGAACTTGAGCTATCTCTCGCTTTTCTTTCAGTAAGTCGAGGTTGGCTTTAAGACATTGCGAATTGTGATGTTCGTTGAATGCCACGACTCGTGCCGACGGGAGTTTAAGCTCAATTGGGATAACAGCCTCCGTTCCGAAGGCTAGAGCGAAGGGGGTCTCTCCCGTGGGTAGTCTTTGGGTAGTTCGGTACGCCCACAGCACATGGTAAAGTTCATCTGCCCAAGTTCCCTTCACCTTTTCGAGCCTTGTCTTGATCCCCTGCAGCTGGTTCTGTTGGTCACTTCAGCTTCGCCGTTCGCCTGGGGATGGGCTACTGATGTGAAGTTGTGGGAGATGTTTAGGTCTTCATAGAACTCGATGAATCTCGCTCCCACAAATTATCGCCCATTATCAGTGATTAGGGTTCTTGGCAGGCCGAACCTGCAAACGATCGACTTCTAGACGAAGTCTTGCACTTTAGCTTCTGTGATTTTCACTAGTGGTTTGGCTTCGACCCACTTGGTGAAGTAGTCAATCGCTACCAGGAGGAACTTCCTTTGCCCCGACGCCATGGGAAAGGATCCAAGGATATCCATCCCTCATTGCGCAAACGGCCATGGGGCACTCAAGGGTGTGAGTTTGGCGACGGGCTGTCTTTGGATGTTGGCATATCTCTGGCAGCGGTCACACTTTCTGACGTATTCAATTGAGTCACGATGGATCGTCGGCCAGTAATATCCTTGGTGGAGCAGCTTGTGGGATAAAGATTTAACCCCCAGATGGCTTCCGCAGATTCCTTCATGCACCTCCCACAAGGTGTAGTCGGCTTCCGAAGGCCAGAGATATTTTAAAAGGGGCAAAGAGTATGATCTCTTGTACAACTTGCCCTCATAAAGGATGTATAGGGAGGCTTGATTTCTAAGCTTCCGAGCTTCTTTTGCATCATGAGGGAGAACCCATCTCTGAGATATGCCACCAGTGGGTTGATCCAACTGGGCTCATGGTCAATTTTCATTACGGGCTGCAATTCTTTCGTACTTGGGCATTTCAGAACTTCAAAGGGAACACCCTTGGGCAATTCAGCTGGAGCCAGTGTAGCCAGCTTGGAAAGAAGATCGGCCCTGGTATTTTCCATCCTTGGAATCTGCCTGACGCTGAAGCTACTAAAGGTGGGGACAAGCTCCTTTACCTTTTCAGGATACTTGGCCATGCTGTCCTCCCGTGTTTCGTAGTTTTCGCTGACTTGTCCCACTACCAGTTGGGAGTCACTGTGAACTTGGAGCCAGTCTACTCCCAACTCTCTGGCGATCTTCAATCCTGCGATCAAAGCTTCATATTCCGCTTCATTGTTTGTTGCGGGGAACTCGAAGCGCAGAGCGTACTCCACAATAATTTCCTCCAGACTGATCAAGATCAGGCCCGCACCTGCGCCCGACATGTTGGAAGACCCATCCACATAGAGGGCCCAAAAGCAACTAGGGGGGTCGCCCCTTCTTCGGGGGAGTTCGGTAGGGGCTCAAGGTCGTCAATTTTACTCTGTTCAGGTTCGGCCTCCTCCGAGATAGTATATTCTACTATAAAATTTGCCAATACCTGGGCTTTCACTGCTGGTCTGGGTCGATAGTTGATGTCGAATTTTGTGAGCTCGATCACCCATTTCACCATCCTCCCGGAGGCATCTGCCCGATACAGGATCGCCTTGATCGACTGATCGGTGAGTAATATCACGATATGCCTTGAAAGTAGGGTCGGAGCCTCCGAGCTGCAATCAACAGGACGTAAGTTAGTTTTTCTAGTTTAGTGTACCTGATTTCGATGTCTCTCAACGTGCAGCTGATGTAGTAGATCGGCCGTTGAATTTTTACCTCTTTTTTGACAAGGACTGCTGCGAGAGCCATAGGGGAGACCGCTAGGTACAAAAATAGCTCCTCACTGGGCTCGGGCTTCGCCAACAATGGAGGTGAGCCGAAGTAGCTCCTCAGCTCTTCGAATGCCTGTTGGCACTCAGTGGTCCAACAGAAGTCCTTCGGCCACTTGAGGATTTGGAAGAAGGGTAAGCACCATTCGGCCGACCTCGCGATGAAGCGATTCAGGGCCGCCACCCTCCCTGTAAGGTGCTGAACCTCTTTTATCGATTTTGGGGCAGCCATCTCCTGGATGGCGCAAATCTTCTCTGGATTGGCTTCAATCCCACGCTCCGATACCATGAAGCCCAGGAACTTTCCCGAGATAACTCCGAAAGCACATTTAGTCAGGTTCAGCTTCATCTTATATTTTCGGAGGGCACCGAAGGTCTCCTCGAGGTCAGCGACGTGGTTCATGGAAGATTTACTTTTCACGAGCATGTCATCGACGTAGACCTCCATGTTGCAGCCGATCTGCTCCTTGAAGATTTTGTTCACCAGCCGCTGATAGGTCGCACCTGCATTTTTTAGGCCGAAAGGCATGACCCTGTAATAGTAAAGGCCATGGTTAGTAATGAAAGCAGTCTTTTCTTCATCTTCTGGTGCCATCCTTATTTGATTATAGCCGAAGAATGCATCCATGAAGGTGAGAAGCTCATGGCCCGAGGTCGCATCCACCAGTTGATCGATCTTGGGTAGAGGGTAGCTGTCCTTTGGGCAGGCTTTATTTAGCTTTTTGAAGTCTATACACATCCTCCACTTATCGTTTGCCTTTTTGACTAGGACAACGTTGGAAATCCAGTCAGGATAGTTGACTTCTCTAATGAATCCGGCTTTCAGGAGTTTGTCCACTTCCTCTACTATTGCTTTCTACCTCTCTGGTGCATGACCTCGGATTTTCTCTTTCGTCGATCGATGCTTGGGATCGACGGCCAGGCGGTGCTCCATGACTTCCGTGTCGATCCCCGGCATGTCTGCTGGAACCCAAGCAAAAATATCCGCATTCTTTTGTAGAAAATCGACGAGATGCGCCCGCACCTCTTCCCCCAAGTTGGAGCCGATCTTCACCACATGCTCCGCATTCCTGTCGTTCAAAGGGATTGACACCAGATCTTCGATTGGACCGCCCCTCTCCTCAGCGAGGTCGTCGCGGGCATCCAGCCCATCAACTGGGCAGAGGTCGGATTGGCCGCCTCCTTGCAAGGCTATGTTGTAGCAGTGCCTGGCCAGGGCTTGGTCTCCCCTGACTTCTCCGACCCCCTGGTTGGTAGGGAATTTTAATTTCAAATGGTAGGTTGACACTACGGCCCGGAGAGCGTTGAGGCCAGGTCGGCCAAGGATTGCGTTGTAGGCTGACAGTGCCTTCACCACCAGGAAATTCACCAGAGCCCTGGATTGTCTTGGGTATCGGCCCGCAGCTACAGTCAAAGTTATTACTCCCTCCACCGGGACAGCATCACCGGTGAACCCTACCAGAAGGAAACTAATCAGCCCCAAATGGCCATCAAGGATGGACATCCTTGAGAAGGCGTCTAGAACAAAATGTCGGTCGAACTTTCATTGTCGATAAGAATGTGGTGGACATCGTAATTAGCTATATTCAAGGAAACTACAACTGCGTTGTTATGAAGAAATTGAACTCCCCGAGTATCCTCTTTAGTGAAAGTTATGGATTCCTCAATCTTTTGCCGCTTGGGAGGTCCGACCAATACGTCGATCGCCCCCGGGTGGGATTCTTCCGAGATGATGTTGGCGAAATCCGTTGGAGGTCGATTGTCTGACCACTCCATGCCAGCGGCCGTTACCGGAGGAGGAGGAGCTTGGGAAACTGGAGGTGAAGTCAGAGCCTGAGATATGGTCGTGGAGGCTATGGATCGCCATGTGGATGCTTTGCGGGGAGGCATCGGGCGGAGATCTAGTGGGGGAAGGAGAAGTGGATGTCGGAAGAGATGACCGGAGGCGGTCCCGTTGAGTGCTCCTTTAAGAACAAGGGCACTGCGAAGACACAATCCCCTTCCTCTAGCGCCAATCCTGTTGGTACAAAAATCCACCTACATCGGAGAAGCTGGAGTCGAGGGAGTTGCGGTCGCCGTCGGGACCTGCAAAAGAAGTCTAAACCGGAGGTGGGGTTGCTCCATCAAGACCCTCCGACGCTCAAGTCAGTTCTCTGCCTCAACCAGAATGGAGTGCTCGAACACAAATTTTAGCAAAGTTTTTGGGAGAGTAATTAGAGCTTAGAAAATAACATATCTGGGGTCCCCCTTTTATAGGCGAAGGGGGCAACGGATTGATGGCAACGTTCGTAACCGCCTGGTCATGGGCCGCACGGGGCCAGGAGAGACTTATTATGAAGAATAGTGGGATGGAGTCATGGCTGTTACCACGGCTTGCCATGTGGAGTCTGTTGCAGATAGTGGAGCGGCGTCTGCTGTCGCAACTCGCCAGGGAGTAGTGGAGCCGTGCAGAATCCATCGCAGGAGGTGGAGCAGAATCGTGGCCGTTACTGCGGCCTGCCAGGGAGTGATGGGGCCACACGAAATCCATCGCAAGAGGTGGAGCAGAATCATGACCGTTGCTGCGGCCTGCCAGGGAGTGATGGGGCCGTGTGGAATCCATCGCAGGAGGTGGAGCAAAATCGTGGCCGTTACTGCGGTCTGCCAGGGAGTAATGGAGCTGCGCGGGATCCATTACAGGAAGTGGAGCAGAGTCATGGCCGTTACTGTGGCCTGGCAGTGGGTCCAGGCCTGTCGGTCGGAGTTCGATCGGAGCCTGATCCTCCATAGAAGCTCGATTGGGGATCATTTGTCGAGAAGTTTTAGTCAAGGCCTGTCTGCTATAGAAATCCGGAAGGAATCCATGGAATCCACCTTCGATGGTAGCCCGGCCAAAGGCTTGCAGTGGGAATCCGATGCGGACCGCTCGAAGTAGATCATTTGTAGCAGAAACTCAGAGAGGGTCGCTTGCAGTAGGGGCTCGAAGTTCGGTCCTTGTAGGAGTTCGGGGTGAGGTCCACCTGCAATAGGAGTTTAGGATGGAATCCGGCTCCTGTAGGAGTCTGGATGGAGTCTACCTGCATTTGGCATCGGGGATGGAATCCAACTCCCGAAGGAGCCCGGTTGGAGTCTGCCTGTAGTTGAAGTCGGGGATGAAGTCTGGCTCCCGTAGGAGTCCGGATGGAGTCTGCCTGCGTTTGACGTCGGGGATAGAATCCAGCTCCCGTAGGAGCCCGGAAGGAGTCAACCTACAGTTGAAGTCGGGGATGGAGTCCGGCTCCCGTAGGAGTCCGGATGGCGTCTGCCTGCAGTTGAAGTCGAGGACAAAGTCCGGCTCCCGTAGGAGTCCGGATGGCGTCTGCCTGCAGTTGAAGTCGAGGATGAAGTCCGGCTCCCGTAGGAGTCCGGATGGAGTCTGCCCGCATTTGACATCGGGGATGGAATCTGACTCCCGTAGGAGCCCAGATGGAGTGTACCTGCAGTTGAAGTCGGGGATGGAGTCTGGCTCCCGTAGGAGTTCGGATGGCGTCTGCCTGCAGTTGAAGTCGGGGATGGAGTCCGGCTTCTGTAGGAGTTCAGGTGGTGTCTGCCTGCAGTTGAAGTTGAGGATGAAGTCTGACTCCCGTAGGAGTCCGGATGGCGTCTGCCTGCAGTTGAAGTCGAGGATGAAGTCTGGCTCCCGTAGGAGTCCAGATGGAGTCTGCCTGCGTTTGATGTTGGGGATGGAATCCAGCTCCCGTAGGAGCCCAGATGGAGTCTACCTGCAGTTGAAGTCGGGGACGGAGTCCGGCTCCCGTAGGAGTCCAGATGGCATCTGCCCGCAGTTGAAGTCGAAGACAATGTCTGACACCCGTAGGAGTCCGGATGGAGTCTTCCTGCGTTTGACGTCGGAGATAGAATCCAGCTCTCGTAGGAGCCCAGATGGAGTCTACCTGCAATCGAAGTCGGGCATGGAGTCCAGCTCCCGTAGGAGTCCGGATGGCGTCTGCCTGCAGTTGAAGTCGAGGATGAAGTCCGGCTCCCGTAGGAGTCCGGATGGCATCTGCCTGCAGTTGAAGTCGAGGATAAAGTCCGGCCCGTAGGAGTCCAGATGGCATCTGCCTACAGTTGAAGTCGAGGACGAAGTTCGGCTCCTGTAGGAGTCCGGATGGCGTCTGCCTGCAGTTGAAGTCGAGGATGAAGTCCGGCTCCCGTAAAAGTCTGGATGGAGTCTAGAAGGTGGTCGATCATCATGGAGGCTGGGGCGGAGTCCGTCTGCCATGAAGAATCTGGTCGACGCTGATGGGGGCTTATCCGTTGGCAAAATTTGGGAGTGTTGCGGAGGCTCGGTGACCAGAGAGGTTTGGGGGATGTCGCCGCAGGTCGGAAGTCGACAGAACCCCCGGAGGGCCACTCCTGTCATGAACTTTGGCTGGGGGGTATTTTATATCCAACAAGTGCCAAAGGAAGACATTAATATCCCATTACAGACGACCTATCTGGGCATGGATGTGTCTGGCCTGAATCATTTGAAATGTTCAAATGATTCAATAATGAAAGATTGAAACAAACTGGATAAGATGTTAGAACTCTTCGATCAGATCGAAGAGGCGAATACTTATCCAGTGAGTTTGTGACATATCTATGAGAGAATTGAATTCTCTCTCAGTGGATTCCTTTTCGGAACAAAGTGTATCTGAAAGGAGAAGTTGAATTTTGTTAGACATGGTTCAATCCACAATAGGGTTCACTTCTCTGCCTATTTCAGGATTGTGCTCTTGTGTGATTATCTATTTTACTCTAAAAATATGCTGAGTAAGTCTGTTGTACAGATTTCATATGAGATATGAAACGAGCATAGATCTAGACTCTCTCACCTTTGGGTTTGGAGTTGATCGGCCTATGTCAAAGGTTTGCATACAGATAAACTTGGTTCTTGGTCCAATAGGTATTTAAGGGTTACTAATTCTATCATGCTAAAGAACATAAGATGCTCATCAGCAGTAGTGCATTCCTTTTGGAAAGGAGTTCCTTAGAGAAGGAACTGATGCCTATCAAGTTGAACTTGAAAGTTTGACTGATAGAAAATGAACCGACATAATCTAGTAAACCTATAGAACTGGATTTGATCAGATCAAACTCGGAGTCCATTAAAGTAACACCTTTAAGGAGATCTGATAGAGTACTGCATTAGCTGGACAGACACTCCAGTGTCTAGGTCTGGGACGGCGATCCTATTAAGCTCGATGAGATTAACAAGGATCCGATCACCTATAGGGATGCAATGCAGTGGTCTAACTCTGAGAAGTGTCTTGGAGCCATTAAATCTAAATTGAAGTCCATGAAAATCAATAGTGTATAGACACTAGATGATTCACCTGAAGGGATAAAACCCATTAGGTGTGAATGGATTTTTCAAAAGGATCAGAGTAATGCAGACGGAAAGGTGGAGACCTATAAAGCCCGTTTTCACTATTATCTCAGAGTTGGAACATACGTTTTGAACATATGTCTTTGTTATGAACAAAGAGAAACCCTGCATTTATAAGTGAGCAAAATATTCTATAGTGTCATTCCTTGTGTTGTCTGTAGATGAAATTCTCTTAATCGGGAATGGCATTCTAGCATTGCAAAGAATAAAGGTTTGGGTGTCATCTAATTTCTCCATGTTCAAGATCAGATATGGTATACTCACTAATGATAGTGAGCAGATACCAGTTTAATCTAAGTACGAACCACTGAAAGATTGTATGGACAATCCTTAAGTATTTGAAAAATACTAAAGTCTAGTGACTCAAATATGAAAATACTGACTTTAAACATATGGATATTTCGATTTTAGTCAAATCAAGATGATAATAAGAAAATGTCAGATCATACCCTAATTGTAGGAGCAATTTGCTGGAAAGGTTCCAAGCAGGATACTTTAGACTACTCAGTTAGTGATGTAGAGTACATCGTAGCATATGATGCTGCCATGTATGCTGTGTAGTTGTTGAGCTTCATGAGCAGGTTGGGAGTGGCACCCTCCACCGATGGTCCAGTCTTATCGTAGCATTAGAGCCATAAATATGGCTAAAGAACTGAAGGACCAGCATATTCTGATTGCTATCACTTTTGATTTTAGATCAGGGTGACAACGATCTTAGGAAGATCGATGATAAAAGAGAACTTGATCGACCCATTTGTTGAGGCCTTGAAATTAAGAAGTTCTACAAACTCAAGTGGAAGATAAGATATTTGATATCATTCTGATTGGCTTGAGTACAAGTGGGAGTTGTTAGAAAATATATCCTAAAGCCAATCATCTAAGTGGTAGATGATTGAAATTAGTATATGAATTATCTAATAATAATAGTTATTTGGCAGGTTCATCATAAAAGTTCTATCTTCCTTAAATGAACTCGTAAATTATGATGAAGTCCGTAGAACCACAATCAATTGATAAAGGAGAATTTATCGGATGGTTCTTAAATTGTTCACGACCAAATAATAAGCTATTAACAAGGATGATAACTTATCAAGTGTAGGTCGCTGTATGCCATATGCATTGGTTGTCCTCATAACCAAGTGATGTGAAGACACTGGTATAACATCCAGGTGAGATGTAGGAGTACATCTACATTGAACATGATCAATGTAACACTCTACTATCAAGAGTAGTTAGCCAAGGTCAATGGGTATAAATGTCCCTCTGACCTGAGATCATCACGGTGACTTGCAAGCAACTCATTGTGCTTTGGTGCCGGACTGCCTGTATTTTTAATATAGGTTCAAAAAATTTTTGGATATAGTCAAGTACTTGTGAAGTCAGTGTGTGAGTCAAGATGGGATAGACTACTCCTGATTAACTTCAGGAAGAGAATGTCTCGCTGTGTTTCAATTTAGCAAAACCTAGGCCTGGGTAATCTTCATGAGGAGTCACGAGATTTGTAAAATTTTGAGACACAATAGAGATGACTTATATGAGTGTTGACAGTATACTCAAAGTCATCTTGAGTATTATTGATCAAAAGGATGAATTATACGATAACCATGGGTTAGGGTTCTTAGAATGTTGTTTTGCATACATTTGACCTATCGGGATGTTGGAAACCATTGCTAGATGGTTACTTCGACTGGTACAGAAATTGATTCCAATGCTACCGACTTAGGTTTGAACTTATAGGGTCACACACATAAGAGGTTGTTGTTAGATGTGTGCCCTAGATGCCAAATTGGCTGACACATTCCTATACAAATGTAAGGGCAAATTTATAATTTTGATTATAAATAAATAAAAAGGTTATTCTACTATCACATTGTATACATTATGTCTGTGATACATCCTTTGAGTTAGTAGGAATGTTAATTCATATTTTTAAGAGTTGAAAATTTAAGGCATGAAATTACATAACTAACTCATAAATAGCTCCTGACCATAGGATCATCACGAGGATGGTGATCGATCCAGAAGGTTGGTGTATGATCGCTTCCTTAGGGTAGATGTATCTTGAGTCTACGGTATGGAGACATCGGACTGAGAGTACAGGTATTTATTGAGAATGAGAGTACTGAGCGTGACCACCTCGAGCAGTCATAAAGAAGTCTACCTTCTCGTCGATGACTAGCTCGATGTTGCAGCTGTGTGTCTAGTTCTTTGACCTGAGGTGCATCGACAGTTCACCTTGAGTGTGTTATAGTTTGACTACATCATAACTCGGTCTTCTAACCATTCAAAATCCTGAAGTGTATGTTGGCTATTGCATATTCATTGTAGGAACCAGATTGCACCAAGATGGGATCTATCAACCTCTGTAGATAAGAGGAGTAGTCCTATGATAATCGAAAGATCGAGTCCTTAAGCCCATGGCCATGGCAGAGTGAAATAATGAAAAAGAGTTTTCCATTGAGGTTTCACATCAGACTCGGATCGATCAATTGATTTATATGACTGATGTTGGGTTTGACGAGTTCACCTTAACCCTAATTCAGTCGGGACTCATGATAGAAGAACTCAATCACACAGGTAGCTGCACCGAGAGATTCATCTTTATTTCTGATGGATTGCGACCATATACTGCTAGGTGTCACTAGTGAATTTTGGGAGCAATTAGAATGATCTTGATAATCGATCATTCTAAATTGTCTAAATCAAAAGAGTTTTGGTCCATCGAAAGGAGTTTCGATGATGTCGATGATGAGATCACGACATGTCTCATTACCATACAAAAATGAACCTAACTGGGTCACACAAACATGAGTTAGGATCTGGATGTCATCAATTGAGCTAGCCCAATTCGATTGATTTGGATTAGATCCAATTAGGTTCAAGAAAATCGTGCTAACACACGATTGAGCCTAACTTTCTCCTCGTGCAATCTTTTTTATCTCGACTGAGCCAAATGTGATTTGACTCCCCCAAAGAACCTTGAGAAGATTTTTCTCAGTCTGACTAGAGCTAGTCTAGCTCAAAAAAATCTTATCTTAATTCATGAGATGAATTTAAGACAACACCTGCCAATTCCTGTCACCTGCCATTTTCGTTTTAGGACATTGGTCAAACGTTGACTTATAAATCTTGAACTGAAGGCCACTTGGCAAGAGGTCATTGGAGAGTTTTTGTGGAGTGTCCACCTTCTAAATTAGGCCTCAAAGTGGGTGCCAAGATTAGATTGGGCATGCACCCCAAGTGGATAAGGATAGAGTCCCATGAGATGAGGACTCTATGCCTTGATCGACTCAAACTGTTGGGTGCCAATCTCACTGTGTTTATCCAGTGTTGGCACCAACAGTAAGAGGGTTTGATGGAGTTTTTATTTGATATGATCAAATAATATCACTCCATCAATCAAAATTTTTTCAGAATTAATTAGAATTTTCTGATTGGTCGAATGATGTGGCACTGCATGGTGCAGTAGGGTCTATTTAAACCCTGTCTACGCCTAGGGTTGTGAGTCTCTGCTCAATACCCAGTAAAAGCCTGATATCCCTCTACTTATTTATATCTCCTCTGGTCCTCTCTCTCCCCTCTTCATGTCCAAGAAGTTGGGCATCCATCTGGTGCTTGTCCAAGGCGTGGTGGCCCCCTGATCAGAAGGCTACAGGGATTTGTCGAGAAGCTGCTGCTCCAGCTCCAGAAGATCTTTTGAAGATCTTTCGGATCAGATCCAGATCTGATTTTTGAAGCAAAGATTTATGAGGAGAAAATGATCGAGATCCTACTCAAGTGGATACTGGTAGAGGCCAGACGACTGTGTGCTATTTTAGAACCTCGGGCAATGCTGCGATCATCTACAGGGTAATCTAGTTACCCTAGAGGTATTCCTCTAATCCTCATGATTTTAGATTTAATTTTAGATTGAATATTAGATAATAAGAATTAGATCTAATAGATCTTAGATTTGAAATAAAGTAGGATAATTTTTTTTTTAAATATTCCATCCCAGATTTCATTAGATCTGGATGATCCTACAAGGAAAAAGGTAGTTTTTCCTTCGACTGGTATTAGAGCCAGGTTGATGGCTCTATTTCAGATCTAATTTAAATCTAATTTTTATTTTTATTTATCTGATATTAATGAATTTTAGATGTCACATCAGATATGATTGGATCTAAAATCAAAAAATTTAAAATTAAATCTAAGTAGATCTAACATATATGAGATGTATGACTAAACTAGGAATAGTTTAAACTATGAATAGTCTTGAAGTTTAATATTTTAATATGATTAAAATATAAATAGATCTAATTTATTCTCTAATTTTTTAATATTATAAATATTATATTCAGATCAAAAAATAAAAAAATAAAATTTAATTAATTCATAAGATTGATCTGCTGCATGCCTAGACTAGTTGTAGAATTATTCTAGTAACTATCTAGAATAGATTTTATATTGAATAGTTTAATTTAAATCTTATTTTTCAGATGTTACATATGATGTATCAGATCTGAAAGCATGCTAATTAGATCAGATTTTAATACATAAGATGTATGCAAAGCATGTAAAAGTTAGATCTGAAATTATATATGTGATATGTAACTTAGATCTAACTAGTTTTGTAGTTAAATCAATATTTCTGATTAAGGTGTTCCTCATGGCCATCCGGTTATAAGAACAAAGTAGGGTTTAAGACCCTCTCCTCCCATTCAATGGGGTGTTCTTATGGCATGTAGGGGTGCTGCGCATTCATCCTTAATCAAAAATCAAACTTACTTTTCTGCAAAACCCTAGATCCTGAAATCCTAGAATTTATTTTACATATTTTGTTTATGAACCCAAGACTTAATTAATGAATTAAGCTTATAAAATTAAATTAGGTCTAAAATTGAGAATTTCAGATCTAAGTCATTTTCATAAAATTGGGTTCGGACTTGGGTAGCTCAATTAGGTCTAGCGATTGATCAAATCGAATCAAAAGTTGGTTATGTGGGATCATGAAAGCTAATAATTGACTAGCCTAATAAGATTAAGTCTAGGTCAAGATCGAATCACATTCATATGTGACTCGATCAAGTTAAGACCTAATTTGGCTCAGTGGTTAGAGCCTGGATTGTAGGCTAACCCAATTAGTTCTGGTTCGATAATTTGGTGTCTAAGGTAAGTTGGGCAGATGCGATCGAATAGTTTTTAATTGGGAGTACTCGACTCGAATATGTTCTTGTCGAGTTAATGGCATATCCCTTCCATTGGTCTCACTTACCTAGCCATATGTGTCGATCCAGTTCTGATTTGAGGTGACTAACAATTCGAGCTAACCCATGCCACTAGATTAGTCATAATTGTTATGACTATGTCAAGTCAAGTTTAATGAGACCTAAATTAAATCTCCCTAAGAAAATATTAAGTCTAAGATCTTCCACCATTGTGGATGTGCGGGCCCTTTTCGGGGTTGATTGTTCTCTGTTGGTTACAGTGGCTCAGTTGCACTGGGAAGACGCAACCATGTCCATTAGGCATTGGATGCTACGGACTAGAGGATGGGTTATGCTCAATATTTCGGATACGGTGAGGGACTCAATCAGGAATCTAGTTTGTGCAAATGGTGGGTCTGACTTAACTAAAGATTGGAGCAATATTCCAGACATGGTGAGCTTCATGAATTAGAGATCAAGTTTTGGGTGCACCATGATTAGAGAATCATTGGACAAGAGTTGTCCACTCATCGGTTGACCCTCACCAATAACTGTTAGGTGAGGTGATGAGCCAGTCGGTGAGACCGCACCACCCACTAAAAATTACTAATCACGGAGATTTTCACATCTCTACCTAGGGAGTTTAAGGATCTAAGAAAATAGTGGGAGCCTAATTTGTTTAAAAATAAAATTCTTAAATAAATTAGTTAAGTCTGATTACAAAATCTAACTAGAAACTTTTGATTCTCTATAGGAAATATGTCTGCGTCCAACCCCCTGACCAAAATACTAGACACCCACAGATTGACTGGACCTAATTTCAAGGACTGGTTGAGGAACTACAGAATTATTCTAGGTTTCGAGAAACTGACTCATATCTTGGACCAGGACCCACCTACCATACCAGCACGTCCGACTGCTGAACAGAGAGCATCTCTGAAAAAGTGGATGGATGAAGATAACAAAGTCAGGTACTACATGTTGGGTGCATTGTCTGATGACTTATAGTGCCAGCATGAGAATATTATGACTACCTGCCAAATGTTGGCTCACCTACAAGAGTTGTTTCGTGAACAAAGTTGCACAGCCAAGTATCAAGTCTGTCAAAGACTTTTTAAGGCTAAAATGCATGACGGACAGTTAGTCCAAGATCACTGTTTGACAATGATCAAGGACCTTGAGGAGCTTGAGAAGCTCGGTATCATCTTAGATAAGGATTTTCAGATTGATGTGATCCTTCAGTCCTTGTTCGATGCATATGGTTAGTTCATCATGAACTTTCATATGCATAAGATGCAGTGTACCTTGGCTGAGTTAATGAACATGTTGGTTACGGCTGAGCTTTCTTTGAAGAGTTTAAAAGGCTCAGTTTTTACTGTGGAGCAGACTTCTTCCAAGAGAAAGTCTTTTGGAAAGAAAAAAGTCTGCGAAGAAGCAGAAGGTGGATGGGAAAAGGAAGAAGATGGAACCGAAGAAGAAAGCTGCTGAAAAGAAAAAATATTTCTACACAATTCAGACGGCCATTGGAAATGAAACTGTCCTCAGTACCGACCACCCTGAAGAACAAGAAGGATGGTCCTTTTGGAGGTATGCTCATTATAGAATCTAATCTTACGGTTTCCTCTGCATCCAATTGCATACTTGACTCTGGTTTTAGTGCTCATTTGTGCACTTCTATGTAGGGTCTTGAGGAGAGCAGGAGGCTGAGGGATGGAGATATGATCTTACGCATCGAGAATGGAGTAAGAGTTGCTGCTGTGGCCGTGAGAACCTACCCTCTGCGATTACTGTTAGGATTAGATTTAGTTCTTAGAGACTGTTATTATGTGCCTGCAGCAAGCAGGAATTTGATTTCTATTTCATATTTAGCACAAGAAGGCTATGTGATTACCTTTCATAAGAATCATTGTAATATATTTTATGAAAATAATAAAGTTGCAAATGATTTTTTTATTCATGTCTCTATCAGCTACATATTGATGTATCTGTATTTAATATCGAGAAAAATATGAATGCCATAGGAATTAAAAGGCCTAGAGATAGTCTAAATGATAGGTATCTGTGGCACCTAAGGCTAGGTCATATAGCGGAAGACAGGGTTAACAAATTGGAGAAATCTGGGCTATTGAGTCTGTTGACTTTCGAGTCATATCTAGTTTGTAAATCATGCCTTCAAGGCAAAATGACCAAGCTCCCTTTTGTGGGACATGAGGAAAGGGCCACAAACCTACTTGCCCTAGTATATACGGATGT
This sequence comes from Elaeis guineensis, assembly GCF_000442705.2. NCBI lineage: Eukaryota > Viridiplantae > Streptophyta > Magnoliopsida > Arecales > Arecaceae > Elaeis > Elaeis guineensis. The sequence continues at coordinate 63,288,577 of NC_026003.2, forward strand.
GTGCGGCCCATTTGATGTGCCGGCTAGAGGCTACTATGTCTACTTCATTACCTTTACCAATGATATGTCTAAGTACGGGTATGTGTTTCTAATGAAACACAAGTCTGAAGCCTTTGAAAAGTTCAAAGAATTCAGGCATGAGGTAGAAAAACAAACAGGAAAGCCCATTAAGTTCTTCGATCAGATCGAGGAGGTGAATACCTTAGTCGGGAGTTCCTAGACTATCTTAAGGATAATGGCATAGTCTCTCAATGGACTCCACCTGGAACGCCACAACTTAACGGGGTTTCAGAATGGAGAAACCGAACCCTATTAGATATGGTCTGTTTCATGATGAGCTTCACGGACCTCCCTGAGTTTCTTTGGGGACATTGTCTCATGACAGTAATATATGTATTGAATAGGGTTCTCTCTAAAACCATTCCTACCACACCGTATGAGATATGGCATGGTAAAAAATCAAGTCTGAGTCATCTCAGAATTTGGGGTTGTCCGGCTCATGTCAAGAGACAGCAGGCGGACAGATTAGAGTTCAGGTTTTTTAGAGCTCGGTTCATAGGATATCCTAGAGAGTCATTAGGATACTGTTTTTATATTTCGAAAGACCATAATGTGATTGTGAATCGACATGCTATTTTTTTTGAAAAATAGTTTATTCAAGATAGTGGCATCGGAAGAATAATTAAGCTCAAGGAGAATATCTCCCAAGAGCAATGAGCTAAAGAACCTGAGGAACTCAATCAATTAGAACCAGTCCTAACACAACCTCTTCCACCTCGTAGATCGACTAGGGTTTCCCATCCTCCTGAAAGGTACTTAGGTACCATACAAGAGGATGTAGAAAAATATTCCTCACGGGAAATGAGGCTCATGATGATGATCCCAAGACCTATGACAAGGCGATATCAGATATCGACTCTGAGAAATGGTTAGAGGCAATGACATCAGAAATTGACTCGATGCACTCAAACCAATTCTAGACCTTGGTAGATCCACCTGAAGGTATTGTACCTATTAGGTGTAAATGGATCTTCAAGAGAAAGATAGGTGCAGATGGGAATGTGGAGACATTCAAAGCTAGGCTCGTAGCGAAAGGTTATAATCAACACGAAGGTATTGACTATCAGGATACCTTCTCGCCCGTAGCCATGCTAAAATTCATCCGCACATTGCTTGCTATTGCAGCCTATTTCGATTATGAAATATGACAGATGGACATGAAAATGGCATTCTTAAATGGATATCTTGAGGAAGATATCTATATGGAACAGCCATTTAGTTTTACATCCAGTGATGATGATCACAAGGTCTGCAAGCTACAAAGATCCATTTATGGACTTAAGCAAGCATCTCAGAGCTGGAATACTCGTTTCGATGATATGATCAAAATATTTGGTTTCATCAAGAATGAGGAGAAACCATGTGTGTTCAAGAAGGTCAGTGGGAGCGTAGTTATCTTCCTCGTACTGTACGTAGATGACATCCTCCTGATTGGAATGATATTTCCATGTTGACCTCAGTCAAAATATGGTTGTCTAAGGAGTTCTCTATGAAAGATCTAGGAGAAGCATCCTTTATACTGGATATTAAGGTCTATAGAGATAGACCAAATAGGATGCTAGGACTTTCACAGAAGATGTATATAGAGAAGGTGCTAAAAAGGTTTAGCATGAAAAACTCTAAAAGAGGTTTAGTACCTTTTAGACATGGCATTCATCTCTCCAAGAAGATGTGCCCTCGCACACCTGAGGAGATTGAATGCATGAGAAAGATCCTTTATGCTTCGGCAATAGGGAGCCTCATGTATGCCATGCTATGTACACGATCTGATATAGCCCATGCTGTGAGTGTCACAAGTAGATATCAGTCGAATCCAGACGAAGAGCACTGAACTTCTGTGAAATGTATCCTTAAGTACTTGAGAAGGACTAAAGATATATTTCTAATCTTTGGAGAACTCTAGGTTCAGAGATTTACAGGCTCAGACTTTATGTCTGATATAGATGATCGAAAGTCGACATCTGGGAGTCTATTCATTTGCAATGGTGGTGCAGTCAGCTGGAAGAGTTCCAAACAGACGGTAATTGCTGATTCCACCATGGAGGCAGAGTATATTGCTGCATCGAAAGCTGCAAAGGAGGCATTCTGGTATAAAAAATTTGCCGCAGAGCTTGGAGTGATGTCATCGGATGCCATCCCTCTTTACTGCGACAATAATGGTGCCATAGCCCTAGCTAAGGAGCCAAGGTCTCACCAAAAATCCAAGCATATAGAGCGGCAATTTCATCTGATTCGTGATTATCTCGAAAAGGGTTATGTTGAGGTTAAGAGAGTCGACTCCACAGACAATGTGGCAGACCCACTGACAAAGCCATTAGGCCAACAGAAGATCGAAGCCCACCTCGAAAAGATGGGACTTAGATATGTAGCCAATTGGCATTAGGTCAAGTGGGAGTTTGTTAGATGTGTGCCCTAGATGCCAGATTGGCTGACCCATTTCTGTACAAATGTAAGGGCAAATTTATAATTTTGACTATAAATAAATAAAAAAGTTATTCTACTATCACATTGTGTACATTATGTCTGTGATACATCCTTTGAGTTAGTAGAAATGTTAATTCATATTTTTAAGAGTTAAAAATTTAAGGCATGAATTTACATAACTAACTCATAAACAGCTCCTGACCATAGGATCATCACGAGGATGGTGATCAATCCGGAAGGTTGATGTACGATCACTTTCTTAGGATAGATGTGTCTTGAGTCTACGGTGTAGAGACACTAGAGCGAGAGTACAGATATTCATTGAGAACGAGAGTACTGAGTGTGACCACCTCGAGCAGTCATAAGGAAGTCTACCTTCTCATCGATGACTAGCTCGATGCTACAGCTGTGTGTCAGTTCTTTGATCTGAGGTGCATCGATAGTTCACCTTGAGTGTGTTATAGTTTGACTACACCGTAACTCGGTCTCCTAGCCATTCGAAACCCTGAGGTGTATGTTGGCTATAGCATATTCATTGCAGGAACCAGATTGCACCAAGATGGGATCTATCAACCTCAGTAGATAAGAGGAGTAGTCCTATGATGATCGAAAGATCGAGTCCTTAAGCCCATGGCCATGGTAGAGTGAAATAATAGAAAAGAGTTTTCCATTGGGGTTTCACATCAGACTCGAATCGATCGATTGATTCATATGACTGATGTTAGGTTTGACGAGTTCACCTTAATCCTAATTCAGTCGGGACTCATGATAGAAGAACTCAATCACACAGGTAGCTGCATCGAGAGGTTCATCTTCATTTCTGATGGGTTGCCACCATATACTGTTAGGTGTCACTGGTAGATTTTGAGAGCAATTAGAATGATCTTGATGATCGATCAATCTAAATTGTCTGAATCAGAAGAGTTCTGATCCATCGAAAAGAGTTTCGATGATGTCAATGATGAGATCACGACATGTCTCATTACCATATGAAAATGAACCTAACTGGGTCAAACAAATAAGAGTGAAGGTCTGGATTGTAGAAACCAGATCTAGGATTTCAGGATTAGATCTTGAAACTTTTTCAAGATCATACAGTGGAAGACTAAAATAAATTAAAATTTATTTTTTAAAACTAGAGAATTTCTAGTTCTAAGATCCTATTACATGATTATTACATAGTATTAAATCAAAAATTAAAATATAAAAATATAGCATGAACTACATGTTGATCATATCAACATGTTTCTATACTACATCTAATGTATGTGTTAAACAATAGATCAGATCTATTACCTTGCAAGTTAGACGTTCTAACCTCACTGATCCAGGCTTGAGGATGATATTGCAAGCCGCACATGCATCCGACCTCTAGGAGTCATCCACACGAGCCCATGAATCTCGATCAGAAGTCCTGCTTCAGAAAATCAGCACAGTATGCTAGTACTGCGCTGATCCTTCTTTGATGGTTGATCAGGTGCCTCCTTCTTCTTGATTTGGACTCTTCCAAAGATGGAAAGTAGGAGGAAGAGTTTCAGATCTGAGATACTCTCAGGAAACTCAAGATGGAGGGAGGAAAGATATGAAACAAACAACCCTAGAAGAAGACCCTCTTTTCTTCTTCTCGTTTCTCTCTCTAGACACCCTAACTTGTATCTATTATATCTCCATGACCCAAAAGTTTTCTCTCTGATTTTTGGATGGCCCAAAGGTCTCTCAAATCTCTATTTTGTTCAAAAATTTTATGAAGAAACTCATTTTGTATAGAGAGATATGATAGAGTCCTTGTTTAGGTCAAATACCTAGTCAAGGCTTATCCAAACATGGCAAGTTAAGGGGCGCCCAACTCTTGAGCATCTCCTCCTTATTTTCATACATGGATACTAGCAAAGAGTGAACAATGTGTACCCTAAAAGCCATGAAAATTTTAAAAAAAAATTGGATAATTCGGTACAAAATTGAAAGAGTTTTGGATTTCTAAAACTCTATCTCATAGAATTCGAAATCCAAACTTATTCCTTTTTGATTTGATCCAAACCACCTTCCATGTAAGAAAGAAGAGAGGAAACCTTTTATGAACATGGGAGAGACCTGGGAGAGGGCTTTTGTTGCACAAAACAAGAGGATATTGGCGTTGAATGAGAGAGAGGGTGTGGGAAAGGCTTATGTGGCGCAAGGTGGAATCCTAGTCTTACTAGGATTCTATCTTATGACTTGTTTTAATTTGGTTTCTCAAATCAAATCAAAATAAAAGTAGATCAACCCAATTAAAATAGATCTTAACCTAATTAAGAACCTAATTTAATCAGATTAAATTAGATTTAAATCTGATTTAATTTTTTAATCAAATTAGAAATTAGATTGACCCAAGTCCTAATTGAACTAGGTCTAGTTTTTCCTTGCACTTGGCTTATCCAATAAACCAATTGGACTTGATCAATCAAGCCAAACCAAATCTAATTAAATTATATTTAATTAGACTTAATCTCAGCCCATTGGCTTAATCAAATTAAGTCAATTAGCAATCAAATTGCTAATCGATCCTCCTGCAAACTTGCACTGGGTTAAATGTCAATCGTATTGATAATTTAACCCTATAATGATTCTTAATCGTTGATCAACCATCCGATCGGATCATGAACTCTAATGTGTGTGACCTCATAGGTCCGAACCTAAGCCGGTAGCATAGAAACAAATTCTGTATCAATCGAAGTGACCATCTAGCAATGGTACCCACGTCCGATAGGTCGAATGTGTAGAACAACATCCTTAGAACCCATGCGGATATAGTTTTCATATAATTCATCCCTTGACCAAAATGATTATAGGACACCCCAGAGTTCAACTGTCAACTCTGATCAGGTTGTCCACATTGTATTTCAAAATATCAAATCCATCTGATGGATTACCCTGGCCAAGGTTTTGCTAAATTGAAATACAGCGACTCATTCTTCTCCAACTCTTGGAGTGGTCAATCCCATCTCGATCACACTCTGACTTCGCAAGTACTTGACTGTGCCCAGAAGCCTTCCGTCCCTGAATTAGAAATTCAGTTAGTCCAGTACCAAAGCACAGTGAGTTGCTTGCAAGTCACTGAGGTGATCTCAAGTCTAAGGGATACTTATACTTATATCCCATCAGAGACATTCTCGACAGCAGAATACTCTGGAGTTGGTCACGTTCAATGATGATGTACCAGTATATCTCACCTATATGCCATACCAGTGTCTCCACACTCTTTGGTTAAGAGGACAACCAACCCGTATGGCCTACAGCGACCTATGCTCGATAGAAGCTGTCGTCCTTATTAACAGCCTATCATTTGGTCGTGAACTGTTTTAAGGACTAATCGATAAATCTTCTCTTTATCGAATCTAAATAGTCCTAAAGACTTCATTATAACAATGGAGTTCATTAGAAGATGAAAGCTTATGATGAAAATATCAAATATATTTTATTTATTAACAAATCAATTACAATACTTGGTTGCTCAACCGTCAACAGCTTGATGATTGGCTTTTTGGGACACATTTCCCAACAACTCCCACTTGTCCTAAAGCCACTCGGCACAGTATCTAATACCCATCTTAGACTTGTGGTTGTCGAACTCCTTTATCGTCAGGGTTTTAGTGAAGGGGTCGGCCAGGTTCTCCTTTCCATCGATCTTCTAAAGGTCGACGTCACCTCGATCTACGATCTCCTAGACCAGGTGGAAGCAGCGCAAGATGTGCTTCATCCGCTGATGTGCTTTGGGTTCTTTCGCTGAGCTATGGCACCAGTGCTGTCGCAGTAAAGCAGGACCGAACCATCGAGGGAGGGTGCTACTCTGAGCTCGTTGATGAATTTTTTCAGCCACACAGCTTCCTTCGCAGCATCCGGTGCTGCGATGTACTCTGCTTCACAAACAGAGTCTGCCACAGTATGTTACTTGGAACTCTTCTAGCAGATGGCTCCACCATTCAGAGTAAAGATATAACCCGACACGCTCCTGCTGTCATCATGATTAGATTGAAAGCTAGAGTCTATGAACCCCACAAGTTTCAGATCTGACTCACCATAAACCAACCATTGGTCCTTAGTATTTCTCATATACTTAAGGATGGCTTTAAAACTTTCCAGTGATTTTCTCCAGGATCAGATTGGTATCTACTCACTACTCCTAGTGAGTATGCCACATCTGGTCTTGTACATGTCATGGCGTACATGATAGATCCCATGGCTGAAGCATATGGGACTCTACTCATATGCTGTCTCTCTCTTCAGGAGTTATCGGACAATCCTTTTTAGAGAGAGAAATTTCATGGACTATCGGTAGATAGCCCTTCTTGGAATTCTCCATATTGAACCTCTTCAACATAGTGTCTATATACATGGACTGGGATAATGCAAGCATCCTTTTAGATCTATCCCTGTAGATCTTCATCCCTAGGATGTAGGATGCTTCACCCAAGTCCTTCATGGAGAACTGTGATGACAACCAAACTTTTATTCCCTGTAGTACGGGGATGTCATTCTCGATTAAGAGAATGTCATCCACGTACAAGACAAGGAATACACAACTGGACCATTTGCCCATTTATAAATGCAGGGCTCTTCTCCATTCTTAATGAAGCCATATGTTTTGATCACCTTATCAAAATGCATGTTTCAACTCCGAGAAGCTTGCTTCAATCCATAAATGGATCTCTGAAGCTTGCACACCTTGGACTCATCTGTGGATGTAAACCCCTCAGGTTGTATCATATACACCTCTTCGGTCAGCTCTCCATTTAGGAAAGCTGTCTTTACATCCATCTGCCAGATCTCATAATCCAGATGGGTAGCTATTGCAAGCATTATCTGAATGGATTTGAGCATTGTCACAGGGAAAAATGTCTCGTCATAGTCAATACCATAATGTTACGATACCCCTTGGCGACCAGACGGGCTTTATAGGTCTCCACCTTTCCGTCTGCACCCCTCTTCCTTTTGAAGACCCATTTACACCCAATGGGTTTAACTCCTTCAGGTGGGTCAACCAATGTCCATACATCATTGATCTTCATGGACTCCATTTCGGATTTCATGGCTTCAAGCTATTTCTCGGAATCAGGTCTCTGCATTGCATTCATATAGGTGATCGGATCCTCATTATTCTCATTAAGTTTGATGGGATCACCATCTGGGACCAAGAAACTGTAGTATCTGTTCGACTGACGTGGTACTCTATCGGATCGCCTTAATGATGCAGGTACATTGGGCTCCGGATTTGATCTAATCAAATCTGACTCAGATTCAGCTATTGGTGTCGATCCTTCTATCTATTGAACTTCATCAAGTTCAACCTTAGAGGCAACGGTTCCTTCACCATGGAACTCCTTTTCTAAAAAGATTGCCTTAAGGCTGACGAACACCTTTTGTTCATCAGCATGGTAGAAAAAATACCTTTTGTCTCTTTGGGATACCCTATGAATGAGCATTTGTCAGATCTAGATCCAAGTTTGTCTGTGACTAATCATTTGACATAGGTTGGGCACCCCCAGACCCTAAGGTGTGAAAGTGCTAGCTTACATCCCGTCCATATCTCATATGGAGTCTTAATTATAGACTTACTTGGAATCCTATTTAACAGATAACAGGCCGATTCGAGTGTATATCCCAGAAGGATATCGGCAGCTAGCAAAACCATCATGAATCGGACCATGTCTAACAGAGTCCGATTCCTCCTTTCAGACACACCATTATGCTGTGATGTTCCTGGAGGAGTCCATTGGGAGAGAATCCCATTCTCTCCTAGATATGCGAGAAACTCACTAGAAAGGTATTCTCCTCCTCGATCAGATCGAAGAGTTTTAATACTCTTCCCCATTTATTTTTCTACTTTACTTCGAAATCATTTGAACATTTCAAATGAATCCAACTTATGTTTCATCAGATAGACATATCCATATCGGGATAGGTCATCTGTGAAAGTTATGAAGTAGAAATATCCACCTCTAGC